>NW_006159598.1:1112759-1120159 GCF_000334495.1 Tupaia belangeri chinensis | reverse complement strand
TCTGCTGCTGCGGCGGCCCCTGCTGTGGGCAGGTGAGTGGGGGGGCAGAGCCCAGGTGGGGGCCGGGCCGGGCTGACCCTCCTTTCCCCGCAGGGTCCCTGGCTCAGGATGACAGATTCCGGCTGGACGTGCCTGAGTCGGTGACGGTGCAGGAGGGCCTGTGCGTCACTGTGCCCTGCAGGCTCTCCCACCCTGAATCCAGGATGTTCTGGCTCCATCATTTCCATATTCACGGCTCCTGGTACAAGGAAGAGGCTGAGCACGACACACCCGTGGCCACCAACCACCCAGAGAGGACAGTGCAGGAGACTCGGGGCCGATTCCTCCTCTCGGGGATCCCAGGGCCGACTGCTCCCTGGACATCAGAGACGCGCAGAGGGGGGACGCAGGCGCGTACTTCTTCAGGGTGGAGAGAGGGCCTGATGTGCGATACAGTTTCACAGAGAACCTGCTCTCTATGCGTGTGACGGGTAAGGAATGAGGTCGAGAAGGACACAGGGGGGGTCCTGAGGGCCCCAGGGCACAGTAGGGCTGGACCCCTGCTCCTCACTGGAGGGACCCAGGGGAGCAGACCTTGAGCCTGGCTGGTGGACATGGCAGCTCTGCAGCAGAGGGCACTTTTGGGGGCACACTCGGGAGTCCCCACCTTCAGGGCCCAGTCTGCCTTTCTCCCCCCAGATCTGACCCAGACTCCTGACGTCCACATCTGGGGGACCCTTGAGTCTGGCCGGCCCCAGAACATAACCTGTGCAGTGCCCTGGGCCTGTAAGAGGGGGACGCCCCCCACCTTCTCCTGGATCGGGGTGGCCCTCAGCTCTCTGGTCCCCCAGACACCCCTCTCCTCGGTGCTCACCCTCACCCCCGGGCCTCAGCACCACGGCACCAACCTCACCTGTCGCGTGACTCTCCCTGGATCTGGTGTGACCACGGAGAGGACCATCCAGCTCAATGTGTCCTGTGAGTGCTGGGCCAGGACACCCGGGTCCCTGGGGCAGTGGGTGTCGGGGCTTTGGGGGGCAGAGCCTGGGGCACGGGGGCTGGGGTAGAGGTGAAGGGGACCCAGACCCTCACTGCAGGTGTCACCTCTTGTTCCTGTTCCAGATGCTCCGCGGAACCTGACCATCCTCGTCTTCCGGGGCAGTGGCACAGGTGGGGAAGGGCAGGGGTCTCTGCCTCCCAGGCCAGGTGAGGGGACGTGGTCGAGTATGACAGACGAAGCCCCTGACCTGCTGTCCCCGCGCCCATGGCTGGGTGCTCTCCAGGGTCTCTGTGTTCCGAGTTGAGAGGTCACTACCCCCTCTGGCTGCTTCCTCGGCCCCTGACCTCCTCTTCCCCCACTTCCCAGTACCCTTCCTTCCCAGCCCCCACGCCCTCTGTCCATGCCGTCCCAGTCTCCCACGTGGAGCCTGCAGCTGGGCACCGTGCCTCGGCCACCTCTGTATAAGCCCACAGGGACGCTCGTCCACCCTGGTGGTCACGTCCCATCTCTGCCCCAGCGAGCCTCACCAGCTATTCCTGATCACACCTCGATCCCTTGGGAGGCCCCCGGCCCCCACACCTGAGCGACCTGAGTCAATACCCTGGAAGTCTCTGTAGACGTCCCTGGGTCTCACCACACTTCCCATGAGCCGGTGACTTGCAAACGTGATTTCTCGGAAATGTCTCAAATCACTCCCTTCCTCTCCCCCACAACCCTGCCATGACCACAGCCCTGCCTTAGGCCTCAGGCCTCTCCCACCTGGGCCAGGTGACACTTGGACACTCCTCGGCCTCCTAGCTGGCCTTCCAGCCTCCGTCCCTGCCTCTCCCCACCAGCACGCTGGGCCCCGAGGAGATCTCTCCCTAACGCAGACCTGGCTCTGTCCCTGCCCTGCTCTGAGTCCTCCTGTAGCCCTCAGGCGAAAGCCCAAGGCACCCTGTCCTACGACCTGCCAGTGGCCAAGCCACCAGGGTCTCCCATCCTCCTGGGACGTTCCACCACGCCTCGCTCATTCCCATCCACCTGCCCAGGAATGGCTAACGTGCCTCCCACGCCGACCCACGGGTCTTCACCCCAACTCGCCCTCGCAGCACTCGTGTCTGAGGAGGGTGGAGGGAGAACGGGCCTCTGAGCCCTGCCCCTCTGGCTCTCTCGGTCTCTCTAGTCCCAGAGGTCCTGGACAATGCCACCTCACTTCGCGTCCAGGAGGGTGAGTCTCTGCGCCTGGTGTGCCGTGCTGACAGCAGCCCCCCTGCCAGGCTGAGCTGGACTCAGGGAAGTTTAACCGGGAGCCACTCCCCACCCTTGGAACCTGGGGTCCTGGAGCTACCCCAGGTGACTCTGGGAAACGTGAGAGAGTTCACCTGCCAGGCTCAGCACCCGCTGGGCTCACGCCACGTCTCCCTGAGCCTGGCTGTGCAGGGTGAGTGGAAGTGGGACATCTGTGTGTGAGGTGGGCTCAGGCAGGGGGCGGGGGCACTCAGGAGCTCACCCCGCTGTCCCTTCCTCTCCCCAGGCCTCTCCTGCCCCCAGCTCTGTGGGGAGCAGCGGGGCTCCTGGCCTCTGGTCCTCACCCTGCTCAGGGGGGCCCTCATGGGAGCCGGCTTCCTTTTAACCTATGTCCTCACCTGGGCCTACTACGCCAGGTGAGAAGCCCTCCACGGGGTGTCCTAGGTTGGGAACCCCTAAACCCATCCATCCCGACCTCCCCAGAGGAGAGACTCGTCTCTAGCTTCAGAACTGTCCCCCTGCAGGTGCGGAGGCCCCCCGAGGGCACTGGAGCGCACAGTGACGAAGGCCACCTCGCGGTGCTAGGTCTGGGCTGCAGAGCCCGCGGGTGGTAGGAAGCTGTCAGAGACCGAGTCCAGCGCTGCGGCCTGCGGCTCACCCCTGCACGGCGCTGCCCCCATCCGAAAGGACAACTCGACCCCTCCTCTGCTCTCCAGGGCTGCCCCTTGTGGTTCCGAAGGAATAGCTGGGAGGACAGACAGGAAATGGGTAGATCGTTTGTGGTCATGGGGGTGGTTGTTTAACTGCCGGGAGGCGTGTGTGCTCCCCAGAGACAGAGACAGAGACAGAGTGGGAGAAAGCACCCGGTGGGGCGTGGTCTTGCTCCGGTCTCTCCTCCATCTCTCCGTCCTGTCAGGGTTTGGGGCACACACACACGTGCGCCCAGTGTGGTTTTCAAGTCACCAGGACTAGGACTTGCACCACGCGTAGCCATGTGGGATCTGGGTCCCTTAACTACCGGATCATGGGACAGCCCAGGTAGACGGTTTTTCTTACTGATTTGTATTATATTCTTACAATATCTTACTTTTGTGTGCTTATTTTAAATCAGTTTGATAAGCCCACACTCTATATTGTTAAAAATCCCATAATGTGAAGCCAGCAGGTGGCATGGTGGTTAGGGGCACTGGACTTCCACATGGCTAACTGTGGTTCAAGTCCTGGATCTGGCAGCTTGCTTTCTCACTCCTGCCCCCATCTCTGTCTCTCACTGTATCCCTCTCTGGTCAAATTAAATAAATTACTTAAATAAATAAGGTTAAATAAAATAATTCTTTATAAAACAATAAGTGACATAAACCAACAGTTACTTATATTTTTTAACTCCATCATGTTTTCTTTTTTCAAACAATCTTTCAAGAGAATTTTTACTGGAAAAGTAACTTTTTAAAAAGTTTATTTCGTTAGGAGTGACATAGGCATAGACAGAGACAGCACCTCCAACAGGGCATTTTTTTCTTTTTCAAATAATTATTTATTTAATTCCATTCATTATTATTATTTTTTCATTTGACCAGAGAGAGAGAAAGGGAAAGCAAGAAAGCAAGCCACCAGGTCCAGGACTTGAACTGTGGTCGGCCATGTGGGAATCCAGTGCCTTAGCCACCATGCCACCTGCCAGCCCCCAAAAGGGTCTTCATGTCACATTCCACCTCCAGCCTCAGCCAGCTCTGGATCATGGGCATGCGTGCACTTGGCATGCTCAGGAAGGTCACAGGATTTGAATCTGGAATCTTCCCGTGTAGGTCAGCCTTGAAGAGTTTGGTATTACCGCTGAGCCACTGTCTAGTCCTGGAAAAATAAACATTTTATAGTTATTCACTCATTAATTACTTCGCGTGCTCTTCCTTCTGTTGGTACATCCACATCTCTCTATGGGAGTGTTTTCCTTTTGCTCAAAGATCATCTGCATGTTTTACACTGTAGCACCCTGGGATGTCTGTCCCAGCTGCTGTCTGTCTGGAGATGTTTCCCTTTGCACTTGCTTAGAAAGATATTTTTAGTGGAAGTGGAATCACTCTGGATTCTAGGTCAATATTTGCATACCTTAAATTCTTTGTGCTTTAATCATTTCTTTTAAGAATTCTACTGTGATTTTTCTCTTTATTTCTTTATCTGTAGTTTGTCTTTTTCTCTGACTTGTAACATTTGCTCATTGTCACTGGGTTTCAATTATTTGATTATAATATGCCTTTATTGGAGGGGATGAGTGTGTGTGTGTGTGAGAGAGAAAGAAACAGAGAGTGGGTGTGTGAGAGAGATTCTCCTGTTTGAAAGCTTGGAACTGCCAATTTATAGTTCTAATTAAATTGGTAAAAATTGAAGGCTATATTTGTATAAGTAGAGCCTTTCTGTTTCTCCTCTCTCTGAATGCTGGATATTATGTATCTTATCGGGTTGAAAGCTTGACTTTGTCCGATCCTTTAAAGGGCAGTTGGTCTTTTTTCCTGGAGGCAGTTACTTTACTCACATGTTAGATCCCTCTTCTTAAGGCTCTCTAAATTCTAGTCTGTTCTCTAAAAGGTCTAGCATTGACTTTATTCTAGGGCTGAATTAAATGGCATAGTCTTTTTTTTTTTTTCCTGCATGCCTCAGATACTCAAAAAAACCATCTGCAGTCGGGTGGAGGGAAGATGCAAGGTCGCCAACCACGTGTCAGCTCCGGGACTTTTCCGCCTATCAGTAACGTTTTGCTCAGGTAACATGTTTCTCCTTAGTTGTTCTGTCGTATCGTGGAGTTTCTCCACATGCTCACACGATTGGTGTTTTGGCAAAGGGCCCAGGACCGTTTTATGAAGACCTTGAACTCTTTTTCTGTTCCGTCCTCTGCGAGACTCTGATGCAATCTTCTAGCTGTGTTAACTTCCTCCACCTCCCGCACGAGCTCGACAAACCCACTCCCTGGTAAAACTGATGAGATGCGTTTTCACAGGACAACCAGGCTGGCCCCGGGCGCAGCAGTTAGCCTCATGCCTAGGCCACGCGGCCACCTGAGGCAGAGTGCGGGGTGGCCTCGTTCTTGTCCTGACCCACCGTGGTCTGGTGCCGGTGCCCTGCGTGAGTACGGCCAGTAGGAGTTATGTCACGGCCCGGAAGCAAGGGCCAGGCCAGTTCTGCACGTCGGGGACTGCTTTGCTCCTTCTTAAAGGAAACATTAGACAGTCATAGAGTAAGGAAACATGAGGCCCGAGAAGCCAGCAGTCAGATGACAGGCAGGCTTGGGTTTTGATGTAATGAGTTAGCGTTTTATTTTGGAAAACTAATACTTCATACTGAATGTTAAAACACACAAATGGAAAATTATCTGTTGATGATAATGCGTATGCTAATTTTTTGACTGGACTAATATATAGTGTATTAGTGGAAAAATTCATTTTGTATGCTGTAATGATATATAGTGATTCAATGTAAAAATAATGACAAAAATAAAATAAAACACATACACACACGCACACACACACACTCACACGCCGGGGGCCAGCCAGGTGGCCGGGTGGTTAAGCAGCTGGGTCCTACATGACCGCCTACACGGTTCGAGTCCCAAGTCCAGTGGCCTGAGACACATACAGGGTGTGTGTGCCCAAGATCCTGAGAGGAGAATGGAGGGGATGAGACTGTAGCATGCCCATCCCCCCAGGGGTGCTTTCTCAATTTCTCTTTCTTTCTCCCCAGCAAGTGCATGTGCCCTATAGCAAATTTTTAAAAAACTGTTTTCAGGGACCAGCAGTTGGCATAATGGCTATGTCGCTGGACCCCCATGTAGTCAAATGCAATTTGAGTCCCAGACCCCGTGGCTTAAACTTACGCCGGGCACATGTGCGTGCGTGCCCAAGATCCTGAGAGGAGAATGGAGGAGAAGGGATTGCGCCGTGACCATTCCCCCCCGGGGGGAGATTTCTCGCTTTCTGTCTCTCTGTCTCTCTCTGTCTTTCTGGCAAGCGCGCGTGCCCTATAGCAAAAAGCTCTAAAAAAAATTGTTTTCAAAATGAAAACACGGGGCCAGCAGTTAGCGTAATGGCTATGTCGCTGGACTCCCACGTAGTCAACCGGGACCCGGTGGCTTAAAACTCACGCCAGGCACGTGTGCGTGCGTGCCCAAGATCCCGAAAGGATGGAGGAGAAGGGATTGTGGTGTGACCATCCCCCCTGGGGGGTGATTTCTCGCCTTCTGTTTCTATATCTCTCTCTGTCTGGTGAGCGCACGCGCCCTATAGCGAAAACCTCTCCAAAAAGAAAAAAAAAAGAAAACACACACACACACACGCGTGACTAGAAGTTACTTCTCATCATGGAAGACCGCACTTGCCAGCGTTTTCCTCCCTAGGAATGAGCCTGAACGCAAGTCCACCCTGCAGTAAACTTCGCTCGCCGTCGGGCCTCGTGCTACACTGACCCGCGAGAAGGGGTGGGTGAGGCCGGCCGGCACTCCTGCGCTAGTACGTGACTGCGGCCCGGAGGCCATCCCGGGAGCATAGCTCCTTCCACGGACGTCGCACGCGTGGTGTGCCTGGCGAAGTCACTGGCAGTCACGCTGTGCAGAGTGGAAAGCCATCCAAGTGCCTTAGGCTGGGGGCAGGCGGGTTTGGCGAGGACGTGGGTGGCCACGGTGACTTGGCTTTTGCCCGAGGTTGAGGTCTGCCTGGCGGAGCCTCGGTTCTGCTGGGGTGCGGTGGAAGAACGCTCGCGATGTGGAGGTGCATCGTTCGGCAGAGCAGTGTTTGCACACGTCTCGAGCCTGAGGCGTGTTTTCCGAGGGGCTCACTTCTCCAGCATGATGGGCCTGGGGCTCCCCGGGGTGAGTCTGTGCTAGTGGGATGGGGTGCCCCTGGGGACATCGTTCTGGACTGTGAGGAGGTCAGATTCTGGACCCAAAGGACACAGAGGTATTGGCCAGGGATGTCCCAGTCCCTCTTCATCCAACCAAGTCCCCTCAGTCCGCTCAGGGTCTCAGTTCCATGCAGACCCGGACTTGGCCTTCCACGAGGACCTCTTTCTGCACCTCCCTCACCCGCCCGCCCTCCTGTCTCTCCTCGGGCCCACAGCCTGCAGCGCTCCCTCCCCAGGGCAGAGTCCCGGGCTCACCGCAGCCCTGACCCCCAATGTCTTTTTCCTCTGCCCCACAGCGCCCGGC
>NW_006159598.1:1109940-1111493 GCF_000334495.1 Tupaia belangeri chinensis | reverse complement strand
CCCCCCCTCCTGTCTCTCCCCGGCCCCCCAGCCTGCAGCGCTCCCTCCCCAGGGCAGAGTCCCGGGCTCACCGCAGCCCTGACCTCCAATGTCTCTGTCCTCTGCCCCACAGCGCCCGGCCCTCGGCATCCGCTTCCTCTCAGGCCGGCCTTCACCGTTCCATGTGGTCTGGAGAGCCGGGCCTTGGGCTCGACCCTTCCGCAGTCCCTCAGGGTGCGGTCAGGGAAGGGAGAGCCAGGGGAGGAAGCAGCAGGAGGCTCGGAGAGCTGGTTTGTGAAAGACTCAGGCAGAGCAGCTGCTTAACCAGGAGAGGTTCTTGGGGACTCGGGCAGCCCCTAGTCTTGTCTGACCCCGAGTGGGCAGGGACAGCGGAGGCGGAAACGCAGCCGTGCAGGAGCAGGTGTCCCGGTCACATGGATGGAGGGCGGAAGGTTCTGAGAAGGTCAGAGGAACCACGGAACACTGAGAAGACTGTGGGGTCGATAGGTGGCGGTGAGTGGGTGGCTCGTCAGATCAGGAAAGGTGGCTCTGAGGGGCTGGCCTTCGAGCTGCGGATGGTGAGGTGGGCCCCCTGGAAGACTGCCAATGTCCTATTCCTGGGGCAGGCAGTGTGGTACATGAGGGCGCCTTCGGAAGGTTCATGGGAAGGTCCAGAAATGTAGGAGCAAAACCAGGCAAAGGAGGCACCGCGTATGGCACGTGGTCAGGCGGAGCAGGGGCCTTCACATAGACTTTGTGGACGGTGCCCCCGGACGCATGCAAGATGGCAGCACTGGGGACCCAGAAACCAAACTGTGAGTGTTTCAAGAAGGAATGGAACACTTCGGCAGCAGTGGCAGAGGTAACGCAGCGCTCCGCCACGTGAGAAGGTCCTGGGTTCACGTCTCGAGGGCTCCTGTACATGCAGGGCGCGTGCACATGTGCTCGTGGTCCTGGCTGAGACGGGAGAGGCGGGTGGATCAGGGCATGAAGTGGGAGTGTCTCTCTCTCTCCCTCTCACTCTCTCTCACTCTTCCTGTCTTGCTTTCACAAAGAAAAAATAAATAGGGACCAGCGGATGGCATAATGGTTACACTGGTGGACTCCCATGTAGTTGACCGCGGTTTGAGTCCCGGACCCAGTGGCTTAAAACACGCCAGGCACATGTACATGTGTGCCCAAAATCCCAAGAGGAGAATGGAGGAGAAGGGATTGCCGCATGACCATCCCCCCAGGGGGAGATTTTTTTGTTTTCTGTCTCTCTGGCGAGCACATGAACCCTATAGAAAAAATATCTCTCTAAAAATGAAAACAAAAACAAAAACAAAATAAACTTAAAAAAGAAGAAGAATTGAATGTAGAAACATACTTGACACTCCTAAAAAAGACAGCAAGTAAAATGAGAACAGAAAGTGCCTGGGTCTGGCAATGAGCAGGCCTTTGGCCCTCATGAGGCTGGACCTGGCAGGAACTGACTGAGTTGTGTGAGGACAGAAATGAGGCTGGACCAGGAAGGAGAGTAAATGAGAAGGGACATGTCTTCGGGGAGATTTTCCAAGAGAAGAAGAGAAAAC
>NW_006159598.1:1103777-1106821 GCF_000334495.1 Tupaia belangeri chinensis | reverse complement strand
GAACCCTATAGAAAAAATATCTCTCTAAAAATGAAAACAAAAACAAAAACAAAATAAACTTAAAAAAGAAGAAGAATTGAATGTAGAAACATACTTGACACTCCTAAAAAAGACAGCAAGTAAAATGAGAACAGAAAGTGCCTGGGTCTGGCAATGAGCAGGCCTTTGGCCCTCCTGGCAGGAACTGTCTGAGTTACGTGAGGACAGAAGTGAGGCTGGACCTGGCAGGAGAGTAAATGAAAAGGGACATGTCTTTGGGGAGATTTTCCAAGAGAAGAAGAGAAAACGTCAAGGTGGGGGAAGGGAGGAGAGGCTGACAGTCTCCGAACCACCTCCAGGAACCTCTTGGCAGCTGCCTGGAAAGGTGGGAGGGTCAGTTCACAGGGGGTTCACTGAGGGGGCACCACCCGCCCTCTTCTCTCTCTCTCCTGTAAAGCCCGGTCTGCTCCAGTTTGGCCAGGCACGTAAGAGCTGCCAGACCCCAAGGTCCCCTCAGCTGTCCCTAGAGTCTGTGGCTGTCTCTTCTCTAAACCTCAGAGATCCGAGCTGAGGTTCATAGGGAGCTCTGGGCCAAGTGTGGTCCGCACTCTCAGGTGGGGGCTGTGAGGCCTTGGGTCAGCCGGGAGGGCCCCAGGAGCAGAAGGCTGGCATCTCTCCAGCCAAGGGGGAGGACAGTCGTTTTCACGTCCCCAGCTGAGGGGCAGCACGGGAGAGTGACTTGGAGAGGCTCACGAGGGACTGAAACATGGCCACTGTCTTGGTCCCTGCCAGCTAGTCGCCTAGAGCCATGGATGCTCAAAGGCAGGCGTGAGGCTTCTGGGGTGGCACTCAGGGACCAGGGACCTCACCTGGGAGGACTAGTCCCCTACCGGAACTCACACATCTTTCCCTCTGCCAACCTGGAAAGGAGGGCGAAGGGGTCACCCATGGCCTGGTGGTTAAGGGAGCGGGATCCCACATGGCCGACCACAGTTCAGGTCTTGGTCCCATTGGCTTGAAAGACATTCTGGGTGCCTGTTCATATCCAAAATCCCAACAGCGTGGAGAAATGGAGGAGAAGGGAGTGTGGCATAACCATGTACCGTTGAGAGGTGGTTTCTTCCTCCCCCTGTCTCTCTCTCTCTCTTTCTGGTGAGGACACATACCCTTTGTCAGTTAAAAAATAATAAAATAAAGAGGGTCCAGGACGTGCTTAAGGCACTGAACTCCCACATGGCCCACCACAGTTTGAGTCGCAGACCCAGTGGCTTGAAACTCGTGCTGGGCGCGTGCATAGCCAAACTTCTGAGGGAAGAATGAAAGAGAAAGGATTGTGGCATGGCTATCCCCCCCGCCCCCGAGAGTGATTTCCTGCTTGCTGTCTCTGTCTCTCTTTCTCGGCGAGTGCACATGGCCTATAGGGGAAAAACAAAACTTTCAGGGAAAAGAAAAGAAAGAAAGAAAGGCTGAGACATGGGAAATAAAACTGAAGTTAATTTGAGCGGAGTTCAGGAGGAATTGCCTGGGTGTCCTGGAACCTGGCTCCCTAGACCGTGCACACCAACATGGCCGCCTACAGGGCTGGTTTATGTGCCGAAGAGAGAACTTACAAGCTGTTCATCAAGAAGCCACACTGGTCCTGAGAACAAAAAATAGTTTTTAAACGTTCATTCATTGTACATCTCCACAGCAAACAAAACGAACCTTCGCAGCATGAACGCATTGCCTGTTAACCCAGAGGTATGGCCGTACACGTGAGCATCAGCAGGTAACTTTCCATCTTCGTGTCCGTGAAACGTTTTGCTGGGGTTTTGTTTGTGTGTTTTGTTGTTGTTAAGACAGATTTCTGACTGCTCTTCTTATACTAAGCTGCTTTCTGAGGGGCCTGGCAGAGCTGCGTCTATCAACACGAGTCTCACCGTGACAGACGGCTTTGGTCCAGTGACCGAGGGCGGCTCCTGCGTCCTGAGCCTGCACAGCCTCACCCGGTACATCCGAGGCCTTCTTGTTCACAACCAGACTAAATCCAGACTGTCTTTTCTGCTGACACCAAGTGTCTTTGAGACAAAGACTTACATATTTAACCAATTACTAACCTTAGACTTTCTAACTACACCTGTAACATATAGGCCCCCACTTCCAGGTGTTGTGCGTTTGGGGGCCAGGCCAACAAAGAAACTCCTGATGCCGATTCAGAACTCCGACTATGTCTCCCGCTCTCAGAGCTGAATGAAAGACCTATTGCGGGACCAGGATTTGGCGCAATGCTATGTCACTGGACTCCCATGTAGTCGACCGCAGCTCAACTCTCAGACCTGGCAGCTTAAACTCATGCTGGGCACTTGTGCATGCGTGCCCAAGATCCTGAGTGGAGAATAAAGGAGAAGGGATTGCGGCGTGGCCATCCCCCCGGGGGGTGATTTATTGCTTTCTGTCTCTCACGAGTGCATGTACCCTATAGCAAAAAAAAGTCTTTAAAAAAAAAGATCTGGGAACCAGCAGTTGGCGTAATGGCTATGTCACTGAACTCCCACGTAGTCGACCGCAGTTCGAGTCCCAGACCTAGTGGGACTCATGCCGGACGTGTGTGCGTGTGTGCCCAAGATCCCTGGAGGAGAATGGAGGAGAAGGGGGCAGCTAATTCAGCTGAAGAAGCCTGGGAATAAAGTTTGCGATAAAGGTTAATAAAGTTCCTTGCCTAGCCTAGTTAAAAAAAAAGAAAAGAAAAGAAGAGAAAAGAAAAGAAAAGAAAAGAAAAGAAAAAAAAAGAAAAAGAAAGGAAGGAAGGAAGACCTGCACCTGAGCACAGGGAGGCACGGCTGCGTTTCCCCAGGCCTGGCCACTCAACGCTGTACTTAGAATAAACCATCTTTCAGTTATTTCTACAGAGCTTGGTTATTTCCGTTGTCAGTCCACTTAAAACCACATGACGAATTAACTATACATTATTATTGGGAACCAGCAGTTAGCGTAATGGCTATGTCGCTGGACTTCCACGTAGTCGACCGCGGTTCGCGTCCTGGACCCGGCGGCTTAAAACTCACGCCGGGCACGTGTGCGTGCGT
>NW_006159598.1:1101209-1103759 GCF_000334495.1 Tupaia belangeri chinensis | reverse complement strand
ACGTGTGCGTGCGTGCCCAAGATCCCGAGAGGAGAATGGAGGAGAAGGGATTGCGGCGTGACCATCCCCCCTGGGGGGTGATTTCTCGCTCTCTGTCTCTATGTCTCTCTCTGTCTGTCTGGCGAGCGCACGTGCCCTATAGCGAAAATCTCTCCAAAAAAAAAGAAAAAGAATTAACTATACATTATTATTTACAGCATGGATTCCCAGAACATGCTGATGAAGAAAGGGTGGGGGTCACCTTGTAAACCTATAACTGTTTTTTTCCTGTAAACTAAAACATGCCTGTAAGCAGACGTGTGTGTGCGCGCATGATCGCGTGTGTGTGTGACTACAGCGCAGCGTCATGCCCTTTTGGGCCAGAGAAGCTTCAGGTTCTCGCATTGCCCAGACGGCTCTGCGCTGCTTCCTTCCCCCCGCCTGCCACTCCTCTCCGCGGGGCCCTCCTGTGAACACCGTAGAGTTAGCCTTATCGGGCTAGGTCTCTGGAGTGGAGAGCCTGGTTGCAGAGAAGACCCGGGTCAGGCTGCAGGGACCCAGGCAGCAGAGTGCGATCCCTTCATAAATGTACTCCCTAAAATGGGATCTTCTATTTTTAATTACCAGAGGGGGCACACGCTTATGAGAGACAGACCGACAGCGGGAGGAGCCACCCCTCAGTGGGCTGGTCACATCGCAGCCCCTTCTCCTCCATGCCCCCACCCTGTCAGGATTGGGAGCACACACATACGTGTGCCTGGTGTGTTTCTCAAGCTGCCGGGGCTGGGATTCGGACTGCGGTTGGCCGTGTGGAATTTGGCTCCCCTAACCTTGAGACTAGGAGCTAGTCCCAGCAAAGGGAGGCCTTTCGGGCCAACTTTTGAACCCGTAAGTGGGCGTCAGCGGCACCAGCTTTGCTCGATGGCCAAGGGAGGGAGCAGCAGGAGGCTAGCTCACGGATGAACTTCTCGGCGTCCTGAGCCGGGGCAGGACTGGGTAACAGAAGGAGGAATAGCCAAAGCTTTTCCTGGAAAGGGCAGGGGTTTCCTGGAGTCCCAAATCCACCTCCTTTACCTCCTCTGAAGGGCTCTTCCTGTGGATCTAGGAGGTTGTAAGCAGTGGTGGCTCTGGTAGGTGTGGCAGGGTGCCAAGGACAGGATGGCCAGGTGGAGTCTCCTGGAAGGCGTTATGGCCACCGTCTCGAATCCCGGTGGCTTGGGCTGGCTCCTGGGTGCACACACAGCATGCGTCGAGCACTGCAAGAGGGGCACAGTCAGGGAGTGCTGGGCATGGTCGGAGCGCAGGCAAGGGCGGGCAACCAGGATGAAGAGGAAGGCTGACAGCGGGGGCCCAGTTGCCACCCTCCAGTCCTGCGTCTCAGCCTCAGCCTCAGCCTCAGCACTGAGAATGTGACTGCGTTTGGAAACAGCGTCTTTGATGCGGTCATTCAGTTACAAGGAGGCCAGTGGGGTGGGCCCTCATCTAACATGACTGGCATCCTCTTAGGAGGAGGAGATCACGGGGCCGGCAGGTGGCATGGTGGTTAAGGGCACTGGACTCCCACATGGCTGACCACAGTTCGAATCCCGGACCTGGCAGCTTGCTTCCTCATTTTCTCTTTTGCTTTCTCTCACTTACTCTGTCCCTCTCTGGTCAAATTAAAATTAATTAATAAATTAAAGTTAACTACAATAATTATTTAAAAAAGAAGAAGAAGGGGAGATAGGACACACAGTGGAGGGGTGAAGGCGCCATCTGCAAACCAAGGGAGGAGCCTGGGAACCCAGCCATGGCAACCCTGTGACCTCAGACTTCCAGACCATGGGGAAGTGCTGGCGGCTGTTTCAGCCACCCTGTCTGTGGTGCTTTATCATCACATGAGCCCGATGAGCCAGCACAGGGGGCGACAGTGTTAAAATGGTCTGAGAAGGACTTTGGAGGTAAAGAGAGACTTAATTGTGGCGGACGGTTTGAATACTGTTCCAGGAAGACAAGGCTTTCCACAGAAAGCGAAAGAACAGTTGGTGGGAAAGGAGGGCTTATTATTATTATTATTATTATTATTATTATTACTATTATTAATTTGACCAGAGAGAGAGAGGGAAAGTGAGAAAGCAAGCCGCCAGGTCCAGGACTTGAACCACGGTCAGCCATGTGGGAGTCCAGCGTCGTTAACCACCATGCCACCTGCCGGCCCTGAGGGCTTGTTTATAGCAGATGGTCCCACTCAGGCCCCGTCGCAGCCCAAGGAGGGGTTGCCAGCTTCTTCAGCCCCGAGGGATGAGGCGGGTTGCCTCAGTGCAGGCGCAGAAGCTCAGAGGTTCGCTCTGTGGTTTTCCTAGGAACACAGAGGACGTGGGTGGCCCCAGTCAGCCACGGGCTACTGGGCTGCAGTTTCATGTCAGGCCCAGGGAGCCACGTAGGGTCCAGCTGGAAGGCTTCCGCTTCCTCAGGGCTCCTGAGAGCCGGGCAGGGGCAGCTGAAGGTCATCCCCTGACGTCCCTCCCCTGGGAAGTCACCACAAGGATGGCCACTCCTGCTGTGGGTCCCACGGCTGCCTGTCCCCGCCAC
>NW_006159598.1:1096195-1101164 GCF_000334495.1 Tupaia belangeri chinensis | reverse complement strand
CTAAATATCTCCCTTTGCCAAACAGGGTGCCCTTGAGGTCGCACGCCACATTGGACTCACCTCTGTGCCCACCGCGGTGCTGGCAGGCAAGGTGGAGGGTGAGAGGAGGAGCACAGCCTCTGTTGACCAAAGCAGAGTCGTTTCAGGTCCGGGTGAGGGGACAGCACCTTGGAAAGGGCTCCACTCACTCATACCCCTGTGCCCTTCACGTGGCCTGAAACTCCCACCATCAGCGTTGGCTTCGGGGCAGGTGTTGAGAGCACAGTGTGGGTTAGGAGCAAGTGTACCCAACTGTGTGACAGAGGAGGAAGCGGAGGTCGGGGGCGAGAGCGCGCTCACCGGGGAGCGTGAGGGGCGGCACGGACAGGGCTGCCGGATTTAGGGGGGAAAGCCAAGACACCTGGTTAAATTTGAATTTCAGATAAACGTGAAAACAGAAAAAGGGGCCAGCAGGTGGTATAGTGGTTAAGGTGCGGGACTCCCACATGGCTGACCCTGGTTCGAGTCCCAGACCTAGTGGCTTGAAAATCACACCAGGCATGTGTGTGCGTTCCCAAAATCCCAAGGAGAGAATGGAGGAGGAGGGGTTGCTGTGTGGCCGTCCCCCCAAGCTGATTCCTCACTTTCCTTCTCCCTGTGCCTGTCCGTCTCCTCTCCAGTGAGTGCACATGCCCTATGGCAAAAACCTTTTCTAAAAAGTCTTTAGTAAAAGTATATCCCATGCAGCATTTGGGACATAACATCATTTTTAAAAAAGATGATTTGTTGTCGTTGGAAGTCAATTTTAACTGGAGATCCTACCTTGTATCTTGCAAGGCTAGCCTCTTCTCAAAGCCCTCCCTCCCCTGTACCCACCACTTCACTTTTGGGAGCCCCCATAACAAAAGCTCCCCATACACTTTCACTTCTGCTTCCTCAATGACCCACAGCCTGGAGGGAGAGCCCCACTTCCCCTCACCCTATGCCAGGCCCCACGGCTTCACAGAGGCCTTTTCCTCTCCTCCCCCAGAGGTGGCTTGTGAAGGACCAGCTTGGGGAGCTCAAAGTTCAGGCAGGCCCCCCCAAGAAAGACCGAGAGGCCAAGGGAGTAAGGTGGGGTGGAGTGGAGAGGAGGGGAGACAGTCCCGTGGGCTCCAAATCAGAAGCTCATTTCATGCATCAGTCCCCAGGGCTCAGCTTCCGCCAGCAGCTTCCCCTTAGGTCCCGGCCCTGGTCACCCACGACAGCACTGGGGGCACAGCCCATCTCGGGGCAGGTCCTCGGGTCTCCAAGCCACAATGCTCCTGCCCCTGCTGCTGTCCCTGCTGCTAGGCGGTGAGTGGGCCGAGGGCAGAAGGGACCGGGTCGGGGCTTGGGCTGGGGTGGCAGGTCGAGCCTCTTCTCCCACAGGGTCCCTGGCTTACAACCTGAGGTCAAGCTACAAGCTGCACGTGCCTCAGCCGGCCGTGACGGTGCAGAGGGACATGTGCGTCCTGGTGGCCTGCACCTTCTCCTACCCCCGGGACAGCTGGACCGACGCCACCCCGGCTTACGGCTACTGGTTCATAACGGGGACCAACGCAGACTGGGGTGTCCCGGTGGCCACCAACAACCCTGACCGGGAGGTGCAAGCGAGTACCCGGGGCCGGTTCCAGCTGCTGGGGGACCCCCACAACAAGAGCTGCTCCCTGCTGATCAGGGACGCACAGGAGCAGGACGGCGCGGAGTACTTCTTCCGGGTGGAGAGAGGGCCCAAAGTGAGATTCAATTACCTGAGAGCGTTCAGGCTGACAGTGACAGGTGCCGCACCGGGGGCTCCCCGCACCTCAGGGCCCTCTGGGCGGAGCGGGCCGCGGAGGCCCCCGGAGTACCAGGCGCATCCCTCTCTCCATCTCAGAGCCGACTCAGAGGCCGGATGTCTACATCCCCGAGAGCTTGCAGCCGGGGCAGCCGGCCACGGCCATCTGTGCGTTTAACTGGATCTTCCCAGAGTGCCCGGCCCCGACCTTCTCCTGGACGGGGGCTGCCCTGTCCTCCGGAGGGACTGGAACACCGACCTCCTACTCAGTGCTCACCTTCACGCCCAGACCTCAGAACCACGGCACCGACCTCACCTGCCGAGTGGACTTCTCTGGAAAGGTTGTGAGCACCCGGACCATCCGACTCAGCGTGGCCTGTGAGTGTGGGCAGGCTTTGGGGTGCACAGACAGGCCGGGTGGACAAGGTGGTGGTATAGCCCACTGGGCGGTGAATGACTTGGCGCCCAAGAGGGTCCACGGAGAGGAGGCCACACGGCCTGCGGGGTGGGAAGCGTGGGCGGTCCCTGCTGTCCCCTGAGCGTTGGCATGTCTTCCCCACCACAGTCGGGCTGTCCTTTCCCAGAGGGAGCTCTTTCCAGCTGTGGGGACACGGTCCCCGAGTAAGCTCCCATCCCATTCTTGTTGCAGATGCCCCCAAGGACCTTGTCCTGCACATCTCCCGGGACAACACGTCAGGTACTGGGCCTGCGGGGCTGGTGGCTGGGCCTGTCCCCCTTGGGGCTGAGAAGACTCCAGGGACAGGTGGAGATGCTCTCTCGCTCTCGCGCTCTCTCTCTTCAGCTCTGGAGCTCCAGGAAAATGTCCGAAGTGTGGACGTCTGGAAAGGCCAGTTCCTGAGGCTCCTCTGCACTGCTGACAGCAACCCCCCGGCCACGCTGAGCTGGGTCCTGGAGGACAGAGTCGTCTCTTATTCCCGCCCTTCAAGCCCGGGGGTCCTGGAGCTGCCCCGGGTGGAGGCTGGGGACTCGGGGCTGTACACCTGCCGGGCTGAGAGCAGGCTTGGCTCCCGGCACCGTTCCCTCGTCCTGTCTGTGCTGTGTGAGTGTCCCCGCAGGGGCCTGTTTCAGGAGGGGAGGGCAAGGGGTCAGGGGACAGGGGCAGGGCCCCAGAGCTCGGAGGGGCCTGGAGCCCCAGGCCTAGGGGACGGCCTTCTTGCCTGTCTAGACCCTTGGGTGGTCTGGGTTGGGGACCTGCCCTCGCCCCCTCCCCACCACCTCAGTCTCCTTTGCCCACAGGGAACCCCGCCCACCTAGAGCCCACTCTGTCTCCACTGCAGACCCGCCAGAGGACCTGAGGGTGATGGTTTCCCAAGCAAACGGGACAGGTAGGAGCAACAAGGAGGGCAGGGCCTCCCGCCAGTGGGCACAGGTGGCGAGGAGTGGCTGGGTGCTCCCAGCCCTGGAGGGCCAGAGCCTGCGCTTGGTCTGTGTCGCCCGCAGCAACCCCCAAGCCAGCCTGAGCTGGGCCCTGGAGAACCAGACCCTGGATCCCTCCCAGCCCAGGGACCCTGGGGTCCTGGAGCTGCCTCGGATCCAAAGGGAGCACGAAGGAAGATTGACCTGCCAGGCCCGGAACGCGTGGGGCTCCCAGCAGGTCTCCCTGCACCTCCAAGTGCATTGTGAGTGGGGGTGGGGACGGCGGGCCTGGGAAGGGGCCTGGGGCCTGGGAAGGGCGTCCCTCTGACCCTCCCCTCCCTCCACAGACCCCCTGCAGCTGCTGGGTCCCTCCTGCTCCTGGGAGGCCCATGGGCTGCGCTGCAGCTGCTCCTCCAGAGCTCGCCCGGCCCCCTCCCTGCGCTGGCGGCTCCGGGGGCAGCTGCTGGGGGGGGAGAACAGCGAGCGCCCCTTTTTTTAGCTCCGCGGGCCCCTGGGCCACCGGCTCCCTGAGCCTCCGCGGGCCGCTCAGCTCGGACCTCAGGTTCAGCTGCGAGGCCCGGAACGCCCACGGGGCGCAGAGCCTGGTTGTCCTGCTGCTCCCAGGTCAGGCCTGTCAGGGTTCTGTTAGGGAGGAGGGGTTGAGTGGGATGGGGGTAGGACCCTGTGGTTAAAGCATTGGCTGGAGCTGGTTCTGGGGTCTGAGGCCGTGGACAGAGAAGAAAATGCAAACGGAAGGCGGGTTGCCTGGGCCTGGAGTGCGGTACGGTTTCTGGAAACAGAGAAGGAGCCCAGCCTCAGTGGTGCAGGCGGCAGCAGCAGCTCTGCAGTGCTGGAAGCCATATGACCAACATGGGCTCAAATCCCCAGTCGACCTGACATCCTGGAGGAGGCATCGCTGTGGGACAGGACCAGGCAGAGGGTGCCTCTGTCCCTCTCATGGAAGAAAGAGAAGAAACTTACAAAGGGGGAAGGAAGGGAGGAGGGAGGTGTCGCAGGCCCCACGCCCACAGAGTCAACTGGACGCCTGAGCTCCTGGCGGGAACAGGCTTCGCCTGGCCGGGACGCCGGGAGAGACTCAGCCGACCCTCTCCTGGCGCAGATAAGGGATCCCTCTCCACGGCGCTTTCCAACGGCGCGTTTCTGGGAATGGGCGTCATGACTCTCCTTCTCCTCTGCCTCCTCCTGATCATGTGAGTTAGGAGGGGCAGCCATGGGCAGGGGTCTGGCGGGGCAGAGGGAAGGTGCAACAGCGCCGCCAAGTGGCCTTCTTCTCCTCAGCATGAGGAAGAGAGAGACCCAGGCACAGACCTCGAGGCCGGCGTTCTCCCGGGCCAGCACCATCCTGGACTACATCAACGTGTTCCCCAAAGCCGGTCCCCTGGTGAGTGGCCTGGCGTGCTGCCTCTTCCTTCCCTTCTTTAAAGCTAGCGCCCCTGTACTCCCCTTCCCTGTCCTGCCCACCCTTTGCCTTCGGGACATGGGGGTGGAAACAGCACAAGAATTGTATTCGCATCCTGCCTCCATACTTCATGTCCATGAGACCTCAGCTAAGTCACTCCCCACTCAGCCTTCCTGTCTCCTTCGGGAGTTGGTGGGAGGGTTAGAACAAATGCACGTTCTTTTTTTTTTATTATTTACTTTTTTTTTTCAGAGGTTTTTGCTATAGGGCGTGTGCGCTTGCAGGAAAGACAGAGAGAGACAGACAGAAAGCGAGAAATCACTCCCCAGGGGGATGGCCACGCCGCAATCCCTTCTCCTCCATTCTCCTCTCGGGATCTTGGGCACGCACGCACA
>NW_006159598.1:1093990-1095616 GCF_000334495.1 Tupaia belangeri chinensis | reverse complement strand
GCACGCACGCACACGCGCCCGGCGTGAGTTTAAGCCACCGGGTCCAGGACTTGAACCGTGGTCGACTACATGGGAGTCCAGCGACATAGCCATTACGCCAACTGCTGGTCCCAACAAATGCACGTTCTTGACACATAGCTGTGGCTCATGACATTGCGAGTACAGTTAGTAATATTACCGACAGACAGACATCTCAAGGGTTAAGCACGAGGGGTCTGAAATCAGCCTGCCTGGATTCCAGTCGTGCTCGCGTGGCCATGTGTCTTGAACAAGTCACTTAACCTTTCTGTGCCTCCATTTTTAAACTCTAATAGGGAGTAACACTAAAGGTTGAGTATCCCTTGTCTGAAATGCTGGGGCCCAGAAGTGTTTCGGATTTGAATTTTTTCATATTTTGGAATATTTTCATATATAGAATGAGGTATTGTGGGAACGGTGCCCAAGACTAAATACGAGTTTCCCTTCTGATTCATATGCACCTTCTACACAACCCACGGTTGTATGCAGTGTTCTCCATCGTGTTAGAAGAGCCGTCCCGTTACACATAACCCACGGTTGTATGCAGTGTTTTACATCATGTTAGAAGAGCTGTCCCGTTACACACAACCCACGGTTTCATGCAGTGTTTTCCATCGTGTTAGAAGAGCCGTCTCGTTACACATAACCCACGGTTTCATGCAGTGTTTTCCATCGTGTTAGAAGAGCCGTCTCGTTACACATAACCCACGGTTTCATGCAGTGTTTTCCATCGTGTTAGAAGAGCCGTCCCGTGAGGTCAGGTGGAAACTCACCCGCGGCATCCTGTTTGAGGTTTGGAAGCTTTTCAGACTGCCACGCTAGGGATGCTCAAACGGCAGACCGGCTCTCGGGACTCTCCGAGGCACTAACTGCACTGTGCACTAGGCCGGGGGCCTGCTGGTTAAGGCGGCTGGATCCCACATGGCTTATCATGCAGTTTGAGTCCTGGGCCCGACGGCTCAAGCAGCACACTGGGTTGTGTGCATGTGAGCCCAAATCCTGCAAGGATGGAGGGGAGGAGAAGGGGCTGTGGCCTGACCATCCCCCAGGGGGTGCTCTCTCATTCTCTCTCTCCTCAAGTGCACACATCCCTGGTCAACTAAAAACTATTTACATATAGAACACAGCATTGATTGTACAACATTCAGAACAGCGCCTGGCCCGCGTAAGTGTTTCAGTGGGGACGAGCTGGTTTGTAGCTTGACGGGGTTACACAAACCCACCTGAGCTGTCGAGGGCCTCCGGAACTGAGGAGCACAGGCCAGGGCCTGGAGGGACCACATCCGCTCTCTCGTACCTCTGGAGGGTAGGGCTCAGAGGTCATGGTGTCAGCAGGGCGGGGTTCTCCAGGCCCCTCTCCTTGGCTTGCAGAGTCCTCACCACTCCTCCCTGTGTGTGTGCGTGTCTATGTCTTAAGCTCCCCTTTCTCCCAGTCATGTTCGATGAGGGCCCGCCCGACTGGCCTCACCGTAACGGAATTACTGCTTTGGAGATGCTGTTTTCAAAACCAGCCACACCTTAGGTGCTGGGATTAAGAGCTTCAACGCGGTAATTTGGGGGGACCCTCTTTAGCCCATCCCTCTGCCAGGTGATAACACTCAGGTTCAG
>NW_006159598.1:1084648-1092925 GCF_000334495.1 Tupaia belangeri chinensis | reverse complement strand
CAGGCGTGGTACCCACCTCGACTCCCGGGTTATGTATCGGGCTCCCGTTATGGGAAACACGAGCCTGGGGGAACCAGGTAAAGGGCGTGTGGGACTCCGTGTACTGCGTTTGCAACTGCCCAGGAACCCGTAAGGGTTCCCAGGTATAAACTTAAAAATATATATTTGAGGGAACTTCAGCAAGCTTGCGGGAAGGGACCAGCAGTTAGTGTAATGGCTATGTTGCTGGACTCCCGTGTAGTCAACCACGGTTCAAGTCCCGGACTCGGCGGCTTAAACTCACGCCAGGCGCTTGTGTGTGCGTGCCCAAGATCCCAAGAGGAGAACGGAGAAGGGATTGTGGTGTGGCCATCCCCCCTGGGGGGTGATTTCTTGCTTTCTCTCTCTCTGTCTCTCTCTGTCTTTTTGGCGAGCGCATGCTCCCTATAGCAAAAACCTCTCAAAAAAAAAAAAAAAAAAGAAAGAAAGAAAGAAAAGAAAAGACAAAAAGTTTGTGGGAAAATAAAATTAAAGTATGAGTTTATTCTGGGGTAATTTTGAAATCATGCCATCATGCATAGGTTTGCCATAATAGGCATTGTCTGTGATTTTTGAAAACCCCTGGTCCACGTTGAAGTATCTCGCTCTCCTGTTAAAATCCCCAGTGGCTTCCTACCGTACTCAGCATCCATCGGGGCCCTCACCAGGTCTCTAGGCCTCCTCCCTCTGGCCTCATCCCCCCGCCTCTCCCAGATTTCCTCTGCCTTGGCCACGTCAGCCTTTGTCAGCCTTCCCGTCCTCCCGGAACACAATCCCCGTCTCAGCTCAGGGTGTTCCAAATCATTGCTCCCAGATAGTCCCTGCCCTGACCCTGAGGACTCCCCGCCTCAGCTCATCAGTCACTGCTTAAATATGGGCCTTCAGGGAGAGCCTCTCGGGCGCCCTCTTCCACTTCCACTGCCTTCTCATGCTGCTCCATCTTCCCCAGGACAGCTACCACTTTATGTTGAAGATTTTTTGCCATAGGGCGTGTGTGCTGGTTGGAGAGAAACAGTGGGGGGGGGGGGAGAAATCACCCCCGGGGGATGCCCACACTCAATCCCTTCTCCTCCATTCTCCTCTCGGGATCTTGGCCATGTCCCCCAGCGTGATTAGCCACCAGTTCCAGCTCTCAAACCATGGTCAGCCACGTGGGAGTCCAGTGCGTAGCCACCACGCCATCTGCTGGCCCCACGTCTGTCACTTTCTTCTCACTGTTCGGCTTGTTTACGGTTCGTTTTTGTCCCTAAGCTGGAATGCAAGCTTGGCAAGGATGGGGGCTCCTTGTGACTCCTTCCTGTAATGCCAGTGCCGGGCGCATAGTAGGTGCCCAAAGACCTGGTGAACGAGCGGATGATGGCTGTTCCTTATTCCTGCAGGCTCGGAATCAGAAGGCCACACCGAGCAGCCCTTCCCGGCCCCGTCCGCCAAATGCTCCCTCTCGGGATCCAAAGAAGAACCAGAAGGAGTTGCCTCTTACCTCCCTCAGCGGCCCCGGAGCCAGGCCATCGGCTGCAGCCCCGGAGCCCAGGACCAGCCAGGACGAGCTCCAGTATGCCACTCTCAGCTTCCCAAGCCACAGGCCCAGGGAGACCCACAGGCCCAGGGACAGCCACTCGGATTATGCCGAAATCCATTTCCACTGAGGGTCTCGGGCTTGAGGACAGGACCTTGGCCAGATGACAGAGCAATGAAGAGGACGAGGAGAAGAGTCCAGCCCCTCTGGTTTTCAAATCCTGCAAGGGTGGTCCTCCATCCCAGGCCCGAGCACTTGGAGCAGGTTCGCAGGTCTGTCTGAGTGGCCGTCTCTGGATGCAGCGTCTGAGAAGCTGGGCCATCTCCCTCTGACAGATGCAGGCAGACGGCTGCTGACTCCGTCTCAGAGTCTCAACGGAGGGCGCGCTTTTAAAGATGACTGAGCAGGCCTGTCCCCACGGCTCGCTGGTTAAGGGAGCTCCATCCCACGTGACTAACTATGCAGTCTGAATCCTAGCCCCGCCTGCTTGGAAAACACACCAGGTGCGTGTGTACGTGTGCCCAAGATCCCGAGAGGAGGGAGAGATGGAGGAGGGTCCGCTGTGCGATCGCTCCCCGGGGCTGCTGTCTCACTGCCCCTCTCTCTGGCAAGTGTAAATGCCCTCTGACAAAATTAAAAGAAAAAAAAAAGACTGAACAGGCCAGTGTGTGGTGGAGTGGCAACGCAACTGGACCCGCATGGAAGGTCCTGGGCCTGTGTCCCACGGCTTGTCTCTACACAGGGGTGAGGCCTGAGGCCTGAGAGCCCTGCGGGTGCTGTGTCCGTCCTCGCAGACGGAATAAAATCTTTTTAAATATTAAGGATAAGTGAACAGGAGCTAACGAATAGGCTCGCAGGCCGAGTCTGGCCCTGGCCATGTTCCTAGCCTGTGCATGGTATTCTACATTGAAATGACTGGGGGGGAGGGCAGGAGAATGTTTTGCGACTCATGGAAATAAGGCGACATTCAGACTTGTGTCCATAAACAAAGCGTCCTGTTTGTTGGTTTTAGACAGGGTCTCGGGGTGTTGGCAGGCCAGCCTCGAGGGCGCATCCTCCCACCTCAGCCTCCCTTAGTCACTGGGATTCCAGGTACACGCCATGCCTGGCCTCTAGAGTGGGCCCAGGAGTCACCCGTGGGTCCCTGTGTGTTCCGAGCCTGTGCAGCAGCGACTTAGTCACATGCAGCACCCCACTAGGCCCCACGAACCGGGGATTCATGGAGCCCTGCCATGAACTTGGGTTTGCTGGGGCCTCGCCATGGCCGCTCTTTACACAGGGTCCGCAGCTGTTTTCAGGCAGTCGGTCACTGGACTGCAGAGCCGGGTACACTTACTATCTGATCCTTCATGGAGGAAGCTCGTGGCCCCTTCACACTAAACTCCCTTATCTTCACAGAAGACGGACAGTGGCAGGGGGACAGGCGAAGTTCGGAAGTCCCAGAGTGAGCCAGCTGCAGCGGTGCAGCAGCGAGGCTTCCTCCTGGGAGGCCCCAACAGCTCCCGTCCACACCGGGCGTGCTCGTGTGTGCCCAGGATCCGGTCTGCCGAGGCCGGGGGTGCGTCGCAGCGTGACAATCCTCTGGAGGTTGCTTCTCTCTTTCTCTCATAGAAGGAAAGCGAGGGCTCCCGGCAGGATTCGGAGAGCGGGGCGCTGCGTGTAGCCGGGCGTTAACGCGCAAGGGGTAAAAGTGGGAGCGCCTTCACAGGGAAGGAAGAGCAGCCTACATGCGGTCACCAGCTGGGGCCGCGGCGGAAGAGGAGCCTGGGCCCCAGGGCTGGGTTTGTCCCTTATCTTCCACCTCCGTGAACACCTCCTTCCTTGGAGCTCACAGTCCTAGTTGGCTCAGAGAAAGTCTTCTTCTGGGGTGGTCGCCCACTCTCAGGCAGAAAACTGAACAGCACAGAAAAGGAGCTACCTTTGCAGCTCGTCGTGAAGTCCTAAGTTACGATAATAGGAGACAGGAGAGTTACTGTGCCCAGTCACAGCTTTTCGTCTGATTCGGAGGCACTGAGAGGCGGGTTCTGACGTTTCCCTAACATAAATAAGCGGGGTCAGACCAGCCCCGTGAATTATTAAGGGAGCTGAGGCCAAGAGCAGTTCAAATCCCAGCCCTGGTGGCTTGAAAAACACGCAGGGTGCATGTGTGGGCCCAAGATCCTGAAAGGAGAGAGAGGAGGGGACCGTGCCCTGTGGGGGTGCTTTCTCCTTCTCCCTCTCTGTGTCTCCCTGGCAGGTGCACGTGCCCTCTCGCAGCTCTGGCCGACTCCGCGCACACAGCCTGGCACTGCCGCCTCGCTGGAAGAGGCGACCGGCTGGCCTTTCTCGTCTCTGAGACAGCCGACGGTGCTGTGTCCACTCACGACTTTCCTCCTCGTTAGAGCGGCCAAGAGGCGGGTTCTGATCTTGCCCTAACGTAAAGATTATGAAGAAGTTAAGACGTAAGAGTTCTCAGGACGTAGAGCCAGCTGTGAAACTTGAGGAACGACTTACGATTTCGTTCCTCTCCTTAGTCATAGTTGGTTCAGAAATTCCCTCCTGTGAGTGCAATGGCCCAAGCCTTGGGGTTCCACGCTCTCCTAATGACGGTTTGACAAATCAGTCTGGTTCCCAGAAGAGGATCATTACGAGGCAACTAACAACAGCGACGCTTTGGGATGGAGTTTTCCAAGAGTCCCTTTATACAAAAATCATTACTACCTCTGTCTTACAGAGGAGCACACGAGGCACAACGTTTGTGGACATGCCCCGACCACCATTAGTGAGATTCGATGCCAGGCCATCTGCCTGCACGGTTGAGTCCTGGACCCAGCAGTTTGAAAGCTCAGCTACGCACGTGCGCATGCGTGCCTAAAATCCTGAAAGGAGAGTGGAGAAGGGATTGCGGCGTGGCCATCCCCCCAGGGATTTCTCTCTCGCTCTCTCTCTCTTTCTCTCTTTGTGGCCAACAAGTGCACGTGCCCTATAGCAATTTTAAAAAGGGGGGGGAGGGGAGTATGGCAGGCCCACATATGGGAAGGGCAAGGATTTGCACTCATATCCAGAGTCTACCCCAGACTCCCAGCATACGCGAGGCCGCTGGCTTGTTCTCTCTGAGCCCGTTTCTCCGTGTGTTAAAATGAGGGTAATACTCCTACTTCAAAGGGGCGTTGCGGTGACTGAACAAGGGAACGCAGACAAAGGCACTTTGCAAACCGTACATGACCACCTACTGTCACATGTAATCATCGAGGCTTCGCAGGCCATCCCACGTGGCTGACCGAGGTTCAAGTCCCAGCCTTGGCAGGACCTCGTGCACTTGCCCAGGGTCCCAACAGGATGGAGACCCGGAGCAAAGACCGTGGTGTAATCACATCCTACGGGGGTGGGGGGTGCTTTCCTCTCACACTGCGCATCACTCTGGCATGTGCGTGTGTGTCACACACACACACACACACACACACACACACACACAGACACCACACACGTTTATCTGAGGCTGTGACGATCCTCCTTTAATTTAGAAGAGAACATTATCGAGACTCGGATCTAACATTTTCTGAATGGCAACTGCACATGTGACTGCTTTGCCCCTCATCTTGGAGAATACTGCGTCACCCGGTGTGGTGAGCCACGGGCTCGTCTGCAGGGGGATTGCAAAGCTTTGGAGAGTGAGGTACAGGGCAAAGGGAGGTGCTGCTGGTGTCTCCCCTGCCCTCCTCCATCTTCTCTGTGGTCACCACGGGGCTTCCTTTGGTAGCGTCTGTGTAGTAGCTGGCCGGGCAAAGGCCGTCTCTGGCATGTTCTGTTTCTCAGCTGTGCCAAAGCCTCAGTACCTAGCCAAGCAGAAAACTGAATTAGCTGCGAGGGCTGAAGCTGGCCGGTAGAGGCCAGCACACACAGGGACAGAGCTGCAGGCTCCTGGTGTGGGTGAAGCAGGGCAACCACCTCGCTGCCCAGAGGCGCTCAGAGAGGGACGAGGCCTTACCCAAGGTCACACCGCTAACTGCGGGGTCGAGATTGAACCCAGATAGACCCTATAAAGGAAGAGCACCGCGGGTCACGCAGTTCCCGTCAGCTAAGCTTGGAGCAGGATGACATCTGGAGGGACCCTGAGAAATGGGGAAAATCTCCACAAACAATACGAGTGTTGGGAAATTCTGTTTCCTGCTGGCCCAAGGGACCCTGCCAGGAGAGCAATCTGGGGACATCTGTCTCTCCTGGGAAATGACAGCAGTGCAACCAGCGATCAGCAACTTTGCAATCTGTGTGCTAAGGTCTTGCCTTCTGCGACAATGACTAGGGACTTGGGAACAGGAAGGAGGGTGTCGCTGCCCAGCATTCTCCGGGAGAGGTGAAGCTGTATTTAAAACAGACCGAGACAGGCTCGAAGATCCAGCTTAGACTTTCCACGTGGCCAAATACTCTCTTTCTCCAATTTATCGGGGACCAGTAACCCCAAGAAATAGAAACATAAAGCTGTTTTATGTTTTTCTGATCACAGATTCGACTACACTCTGTCCAAACTCTCCTTCTAACCCCTTAGCAATGGTCAAATGCCACGTAACTCTTGGTCAGTTCTGGCTAGTAAACTCAGTGTGGCCTTCAATCTTACCTTCAAACTTAGTTAAAAGCCCATGGCTTCCCCTCCATCTTAAACCAGGGTCCAGGTTTAAGCCAGGACATGGCCCCTTAGGGAAGAGAGACCATTGGCTTGAAGATATCTTTTTCTTTTATTGCCTTTTGCCTTCCTTCCCTCCTGCGGGCCTCATTTCGCAAAGTATTGAGACCTAGGGGAGGAACAGCTAATGGATCAAGAGGCGTTGACTTAACTGGCCATCACTGCGGCCCCTGTGGCGGGCCATTCCTCGAGCTAACACTGGCTGGCCCTCTGTGCGGTGGGTGTTCAAATACTGACTCTCCCGTGAAGCTGAAGTATGAGGACTTGGGTGGGTCCCGTGAGATTTTCCTGACTCCTCTGTTTCCTGACATGACAGCTGTGTTCCACCCTGCTCTCTACCACTGCAAACATCACACAGCCCCTGGTTACCCTCTTGGGTCAGATATTCTAGATGACAAAAGCCTCCACAGTGCCCACTCAACCCATTTATACAGACTGAACATTCGGGTTCACTCAAAACTCTGTGCTGAAATCCTAACCCCAAATGTGACAGTTAAGAAATGAGGTTTTCGGTGGTGATTAGGTCATGATGGTGGAGCCCACATAAATGGGATTTATGCCTATATAAAAGATACCTCAGAGGAGTCAACAGGGAGCATGGTGTTTAAGGCACTGGACTCCCACGTGGCTGACCACAGTTTGAGTCTTGGACCCAGCAGCTTGAAACTCACATTGGGGGCCCAGCATCCCAGGAAGAAAATGGAGGAGAAGGGATTGTGGCATGGCCATCCCTCCAGGGGGAGATTTCTCACTCTCTGTCTCTCACTGTCTCTGTCTCCCCAGCAAGCACACATACCTTATGGGAGAAACCTTTAAAAAAAAATTAAAAAGATACCTCAGAGAGTTTGCTCACTCCTTCCACATGAGGACGTTGCTAGAAGGAGCCCTCTATGAATCGAGAAGTAGGCCCTCATCAGACAGCGAATCTGCTAGCACCTTGATCTTGGACTTCCCAGCCTCCAGAACAGTGAGCAATAAATGTGTTGTTTAAGTCACACACACACACACACACACACACACACACACACACACCCATGGTGTTTTTGTTACAGCAGCCAGAAGGGACTGGGACACCCACATGTTCCGACCACGCGGGACTGTGCATGCAGGCTACACCACCCCTAGCCTTTGGCTGCTCTGAGCTTTTCCTGATGCGCCTCTCATCTGCACAGGGAGATCAAGGCAGAGCAACAAGTCGGCTGCCAACACACATCCAACGTGGAGCTGAACTGTCAGCTTCTCCTTCAGAACTCCCAGTTGTCACTGGAAATTTTCTTGGAGCTCTTCCTCCAGCCCAGAGGCTTGGGAGGAGTAAAGGGAAGGTGAGGATCATGAAGCATCTCACTGAAGACTACCTTCTCCCCCAGGTCCAATGGCCACTTGGCGATGTTTGCCTCTTGTGGATGCTAGGCAGAGGGAAGCTCTGGACTCAGTCATTGGCGACTCACTTTAGACTATTTAAAAAGCAACAGGAGAAGTCCCGGTCAACATCTGCTAATGAGGAAGGGGACTTAGTTATCACCTACACAGAAAAGGCCATTTAAATGAAATAATAGACCATACCCTGCCCCTAAGTTTTAGCAGAAAAATGACCAGCCAGGTGGCATGGTGGTTATGAGTTCTGAATCTGGAAGCTTGAAAAACGTGCTGGGCACATGTGTGTGTGTGCCCAAAATCTCGACACGAAAATGAAAGAGAAGGGACTGCAACATGGTCGTCCCCTGGGGGGTGCTTTCTCACTCTCCCTTTCTCCTCTCCAGTAAGCACACATGCCCTAGAGCAAATTTTTAAAAAGAAAAAAAAAATGACTATGCAAGGAGATCTTCTGCTGTGAGTTGCATGTTTGTGTCCCTCGAAAATTCATGTTAAGAGCCAGCCCAGTGGCCTAGTAGTTAAAGGAGCTGGATCCTACATGGTCAACTACATGGTTCAAATCCTGGCCTTGGCAACTTGAAAAACCCCAGCAGGATGGAGAAATGGAGAAGAAGAGATTGTGACACGACCATGTCCCATTGGGCAGTGCTTTCCCCCTCCCTCTCTCTGGTGAGCACGTGTGTCCTCTGGTACTTTTTTTTTTTTTTTT
>NW_006159598.1:1066662-1084536 GCF_000334495.1 Tupaia belangeri chinensis | reverse complement strand
GCGTGTGCCCAAGATCCCAAGAGGAGAAAGGAGGAGAAGGAATTGCGGCGTGACCATCCCCCCTGGGGATGTGATTTCTCGCTCTCTGTCTCTATGTCTCTCTCTGTCTGTCTGGCGAGCACATGCGCCCTATAACGAAAACCTCTCAAAAAAAATGTAAAGATTTTTGCTACAGGGCATATATGCTTGCCAGAGAGAGACAGAGAGACAGAGAGCAAGAAATCATCCCCCTTCCAAGGGGGATGGCCACACCACAATCTCTTCTGCTCTTGAGATTTTGGGCACATACACACACGCAACTGGCACGAGTTTCAAGCCACAGGGTCTGGGACTTAAACCACAGTCAGCCATGCGGGAGTCCAGCACCTTAACCACTATGTGACCTGCTGGCCCCAACCCTCTGACAAATTAAAAAAAGAAGAGGAAAAGGAGGAGGAGAAGGAGAAGGAGAAAAGAAGAAGGAGGAGGAGGAGAAGGAGAAGAAGAAGAAAGAAAGAAAAAGAAAGAGGGAAAGAAAGAAGAAAGAAAGAAAGAAAGAAAGAAAGAAAGAAAGAGGAAAAGAAAGAAAGAAAAAGAAAGGAAGAAAGAGGGAAAGAAAGAGAGAGAGAAAGAAAGAAGGAAAGATATTGTTGAAACCTAACCTCTAAGGCAGTAGTATTACGAGGTGGGGCCGTTGGGAGGTGATTAGGTCATGAAGCCTCTTCCCTCGTGAACGGGACTAAGGCCTGTATGAAAGAAGCTCCTCACAGCATTTGTCTGCTTGCTTGCTTGTTGCTGTCTTTTCTTTGTTGTTGTCTTGGTCCTTCTGCCCTTCTACCACGGGAGGATGGTCTGGGAAGCAGAGAGCGGGTCTTCATGACACTGCACCTGCCAACACTTGCACACTGGACTTTCCAGCCTCTCCCACGAGGGAAAAACAAATTTCTACTATTTATAAATTACCCTTTTGGTGGTAATCTGTTATCGCAGCGGGAGTGGACTTATAAGAGAGGCCCCAAAGAGTCCCCTTGCCTGCCCCACTGTGAGGACACAGTAAGAAGGTCCCAAGAGGGCCCTCGCCAGACACCAAACCGGAGTGCCTAGATCTTGGACTTCCCCGCCTCCAGAACGGAGACTAGTATGAAATGAAATTATATTATTCACAAATGACCCATGTGAGGTATTCTTTTTTAGCAGCACAGACCAAGCCTCTAAGGCAGAAATGAGAGGACAGCACGCCCCCTGCCCAGTCTCATGGAGAGCGGAAGCTCCCGCGTGGTGGTTCCCACACGGCCACCTCTAGAGGGCGCACCTACTTCTCGTCTCCCAGACAGCTCTCTCCGGAGACTCCACGATTTGTCTTAGTACTCATTTTCCTTGAACTTTTTAAAGACCCCTTGGTCTTCATGCCACTGTGTCCCCCAGCAACTCACACTCAAATTCATAGAGAACGACTTGGACCTGTCCCTCATTCTCCTCATCAACAACTCCCATTCTCTGCTAAATCCATGGCGCTGCTTTCTCCGTCCAGGACGGAGTCCAACATTGCATGGCTTAGACTGTGCGAATGGTACAGACGCGTGTTAGAAGCAAAGACGCTGGAGGCCAGGTGGCGGCGCAGCAGTCACACCGCGCTCTGCCAGGCCGACCCACGCGGGAAGGTCCCTGTTTACATCCCAAGGCCTCCCAAACATGCCAGGCTTGGGGATACCAGAACCCAGGCCGAATGGAGTTGGGGGGGTGGGGGTGGCGCCGGTCCATGATGTGAATACCCTATTGGGGCTCTCTCTCTCTCTTTCGGAATAAACAAAAATTTAAAAAACAAAACAAACCGATGCCCACGTGCCATTTGTGGTTCAGTGAGAACAGGCTCCATGCCGAGCCTAGAGGAGACCAGTGTTGTTGGCCAGCCAGGCGGGGAGCCTAGAGGAGACCAGTGTTGTTGGCCAGCCAGGGGGAGTGACATTGAAAGGCAAATCGGGCCAAGGTGACACAGCGTCTGGGGGCAGAGTCAGGATGTGACGTCACTCGAGCATGACAGTTGGACTCCACACCCACAATCTTAACACCTTCTCGGCAGAAAGAAAGAAAGAAAGAAAGAAAGAAAGAAAGAGGAAAAGAAAGAAAGAAAAAGAAAGGAAGAAAGAGGGAAAGAAAGAGAGAGAGAAAGAAAGAAGGAAAGATATTGTTGAAACCTAACCTCTAAGGCAGTAGTATTACGAGGTGGGGCCGTTGGGAGGTGATTAGGTCATGAAGCCTCTTCCCTCGTGAACGGGACTAAGGCCTGTATGAAAGAAGCTCCTCACAGCATTTGTCTGCTTGCTTGCTTGTTGCTGTCTTTTCTTTGTTGTTGTCTTGGTCCTTCTGCCCTTCTACCACGGGAGGATGGTCTGGGAAGCAGAGAGCGGGTCTTCATGACACTGCACCTGCCAACACTTGCACACTGGACTTTCCAGCCTCTCCCACGAGGGAAAAACAAATTTCTACTATTTATAAATTACCCTTTTGGTGGTAATCTGTTATCGCAGCGGGAGTGGACTTATAAGAGAGGCCCCAAAGAGTCCCCTTGCCTGCCCCACTGTGAGGACACAGTAAGAAGGTCCCAAGAGGGCCCTCGCCAGACACCAAACCGGAGTGCCTAGATCTTGGACTTCCCCGCCTCCAGAACGGAGACTAGTATGAAATGAAATTATATTATTCACAAATGACCCATGTGAGGTATTCTTTTTTAGCAGCACAGACCAAGCCTCTAAGGCAGAAATGAGAGGACAGCACGCCCCCTGCCCAGTCTCATGGAGAGCGGAAGCTCCCGCGTGGTGGTTCCCACACGGCCACCTCTAGAGGGCGCACCTACTTCTCGTCTCCCAGACAGCTCTCTCCGGAGACTCCACGATTTGTCTTAGTACTCATTTTCCTTGAACTTTTTAAAGACCCCTTGGTCTTCATGCCACTGTGTCCCCCAGCAACTCACACTCAAATTCATAGAGAACGACTTGGACCTGTCCCTCATTCTCCTCATCAACAACTCCCATTCTCTGCTAAATCCATGGCGCTGCTTTCTCCGTCCAGGACGGAGTCCAACATTGCATGGCTTAGACTGTGCGAATGGTACAGACGCGTGTTAGAAGCAAAGACGCTGGAGGCCAGGTGGCGGCGCAGCAGTCACACCGCGCTCTGCCAGGCCGACCCACGCGGGAAGGTCCCTGTTTACATCCCAAGGCCTCCCAAACATGCCAGGCTTGGGGATACCAGAACCCAGGCCGAATGGAGTTGGGGGGGTGGGGGTGGCGCCGGTCCATGATGTGAATACCCTATTGGGGCTCTCTCTCTCTCTTTCGGAATAAACAAAAATTTAAAAAACAAAACAAACCGATGCCCACGTGCCATTTGTGGTTCAGTGAGAACAGGCTCCATGCCGAGCCTAGAGGAGACCAGTGTTGTTGGCCAGCCAGGCGGGGAGCCTAGAGGAGACCAGTGTTGTTGGCCAGCCAGGGGGAGTGACATTGAAAGGCAAATCGGGCCAAGGTGACACAGCGTCTGGGGGCAGAGTCAGGATGTGACGTCACTCGAGCATGACAGTTGGACTCCACACCCACAATCTTAACACCTTCTCGGCCCTTCTCTCATTATTACGGTAGATTTCCAAGTCACTGTGCCCGTCCACCGCGGTTTTCAGAATGACTTTTCTTAAGCACGCACCCCACCAGTCGCATCACGGGTCGCTCTCCACTGTCTGACATGGCAGAAGCCGCAATCTCTTCTATACTCAAGGCTTCTTTCAAGTTGGTTTTCTCTACCTTTTTGTTTGGCCTTGTATGTATCACGTCTCTGATAGATCATGTATTTCCCTGACTTGGCACATTACTGTCTGCCCAGCAAATCCCTATATTCTAAAAGTTTCAGCTCAAATATCGGCTTAGTTGAAATGGATTTACAGTGAAAAGAAAATCAGATGGGGGCAGCCCGTGGAGAGGGGTAGCAGGAAGTGCCTGGGAAGCCATCAGGGGGACCTTCCGGGGAATAGTAGGATATCTCGACAGGAAGGTAGGTACTTTGTTTGGTTTTGAATCTGCTGCCAGGCATGTGGGCTCACTGGAGGTGGGAGGGGAGGGATTAAGAAAGCACCCTCCTCAGGGTCGGGGAGATGGCTACCTTGCCTTCCCTCTTCCCCTCCATTCTCCTCTTCTGGTTCTGGGCATGCGTGCACACATGCTTGGCATGTTTTTCAAGCCACCAGGTCTAAGACTCGAACTGCATAGCCTGCCATATGGGATTCAGCTGCCTTAACCACCATGCCACTGGCTAGCCCAGAAGGTATGCATTTGAAAGGAAACACACACACACACACTCATACACACCTCATCAAATGATACATATCAGATTTGTGCCTCTGGTAAGCATCACTTGAAAAGAAACAAGTAGGGGACTAGTTAACATTCTACCCTGCAGAGTCTAAAGGTAAAGGTGCTACGACCTCCTTTGACATATATCAAAAAAGTAAGAGGGACAAAAGAATGGATAGAAACATATAGAGCACATTTAATAAGATGTTAACTACAGACTCTAGGTGGGAACTCAAGTTGTTCACTGTAGGATTCCTTCAGGGTTCCATGTGTTTGGGAGGTGATTAGGTTATGAAAGTTCCCTTCATGTATGGGATAGGGGCCCTTATAAATGAAGCCCCAGAGGGACCAGCAGTTAGCGTAATGGCTATGTCGCTGGACTCCCACATAGTCGGCCGTGGTTTGAGTCCTGGACCCCGTGACTTAAACTCACACCGGGGGCTTGTGTGTGCATGCCCAAGATCCGGAGAGAATGGAGGAGAAGGGATTGCGGTGTGGCCATTCCCCCTGGGGGTGATTTCTTGATTTCTATCTCTCTGTCTGTGTCTTTCTGGCCAGCACACACGCCCTATAGAAAAAACCTCTGGGGGTGGGGTGGGGTGGGGTGGGGTGGGGAAGCAGCCCCAGAGCTGCCTTGTCCCTCCACCACGTGAGAAAACAGCAGAAGGTGCCATCTGTCAACCAAGAACTGGGTGTTTACTAGACACCAAATCTGCTGTCTCATTCATCCTGGACTTCCCGTCCTCTAGAACTGTGAGAGGCATGACTCCTGCTTACCAGAAGGTTTCGCTTTTCATTACAGACACTGACCATGTGGGCTGGAGACCACCCTTGCCCTCTGCATGATGTCCTAGGTCCTCCAGGAGAGGAGGGCTGGGAGGAGGGCGGAATATTAACAGCTCTAGCTCCAGGGCAAGTCCAAGGGTGACCTTGCACTTCGAAGGGGCAGAGAGCAGTGCAGTGAGGCCAGAGGCTCTGGGCGTGGGGAGGTTCCAGGGAAAGGAGGCAGGATGATTTCCCGGACCTGGTAAGGGGGATGGCAGTGAGAGGCGCCGCCCAGGTCCAGAGGCCCTGACCCTCCGCCTGCACGTGGAAGGGTCCCCGGCTTGGCCGGGTGAAGGGATGAGAAAGGCTCAAGGGAACGAGAAGGGCCCAGAGGGTCTCCAGGGAGGAGGGTGAGCATGAGGAAGAAGGAAGGGTGAGGTCCCAGAAGGGCCTTAGGATGACAGGCTAAGGCCGGTGTGGGAACGGGAAGGGACAGGGTGGCGACGGGGGGCAGGCGATGGTTCCCAACAAGGTACCACCACGACTGCCAACAATCGTCTCCCGTCCAAGCCGCACTCGGCGCCTCGGGCCAGCGCTGGGTGTCCTGGACGCGCCGTGGCTCACCTGAGCGACCGCGCATAAAGGCTGAAGCTAAAATGCCTCTGAAAAGCGTGGAGATGTGCTAGCCAATCAGAGAGCGCAGGCGAGGCTGTCGTTCAAAAGTACAGCCAATCAAAGAGCGAAAATGAGGCTCGCGGGGCGGGGACTCGGAAACGGCCCTCCCCTCGGGAAAGGGGACGCAAGGCAAGCACCCCAGCCAATCAGAGCCGAGGGTGGTGACCGCGCTGGAGTGCCCTGGCGAATGGGAAGCCTCACTTCCTCCACGCCGAGTCGACCGGGAACTTTTCAAAACTTGCTTGTCAATTTTGGGGGCTAAAGGATGTGTCCTCAGCGACTCGGTTCCGCTCTTTGCCAGACGGGGAGTTGGCCGGGGGAGCAGGAGGGGAACCTTAAAGGGCCAGGTTCGCAGGGAGTACGAACAGAGATCTCTGCTCGCAGAGATCGAGAAGCAGTAACAGAAGAAAACTAGAAGCGATCCCACGACGCTGGAATCAGCAGTAAGTGCTATGTCGGGGAGGAGTGAAGACTCGAGAGTGTAAGCAGCTGGCTCTAGGTCACGCATTCGAACCCTGACTTCTCACCTAGACCTAAGTGCCTCTTTGTGAAGTGAGGTAACCAGATGCCTAGTCCCAGACTTGAAACCCGAGGTCAGGGCTCTTCTCATCAGGTCGCCGGAAAAGAGGAAAAAGCCAACCCTCTTGATAAAGATCCTTCTCCCGCCACTCAGTGATACCTGGGATTTCTCATCCTTACTTTTGGAGGTTGTAAACTTCTTGTAAGAAAATTCATTTTCGGGGGCGTCGGCAGGTGGCGTGGTGGTTAAGGGCTTTGGACTCCCACATGGCCGACCATGGTTCAAGTCCTGAACTTGGCGGCTTCCTTTCTCATTTTCCCTCTCTCTCAATCTCTCCCTCTCTGGTCAAATTAGAATAATAATAATAATAAAGAAATAGTTAATAAATTTTTTGGCGAGGTTTTTGCCGTAGAGACAGAAAGCGAGAAATCACTCCCCAGGGGGGATGGCCACGCCGCAATCCCGTCTCCATTCTCCTCTCGGGGCCTGGGCACGGACGCACACCTGCCCGGCGTGAGTTTAAGCCACCAGGTCCAAGACTCGAACCGCGGTCGACTACATGGGAGTCCAGCGACATAGCCATTACGCTAACTGCTGGTCCCAATAATAAAATATTTTTAAAAGAAAATTCATATTCAGAAGTGCTGTGCATGCTGAAAACGTTGCATCACCCTTGACTCCCGAATACTCATCCCTAGCGGTCCATGAGCTAATGCTAATTGACCTTCCTCCCAAATACTTCTGACATGCATTCAGGTCTCCCCACCTCCACCACCCCTGGGAGGCCCCACTGCTCCTTTTCTGGAGATGGCAGCACCCTCCCTGGGCTTTCTGCTCCCGTGCCTCCTTCCCACGTCAGTCCATTTTCCATACCGCAACGTGCTCTTAAAACACGGCAAGTTATGTCTCTGCTCACAAATGCTCAGTCATCTCAATTCTCTTTTCATTAAAAAATAGAAATGTAAGGTTCAAAATCTTTATTGCAGCCTTCAGCAAGCTCCGATATGATCTGGGTCCTACTTGTGTCCCCATTTGAAGCACAGACTCTAGAGCCAGGCCGCCTGGGTTCAAATTCCAGTTGGCCACTCAGTAAGTAGGCTCTGCGACCTTGGGACAAGTTACTTGACTGCTCTCCAGTGTGGTCTGGTCACCTGTGAAATGAAGATTCAATCAGTTAGTATTTATTAAAATAGGCCTCCACTTTATAAAATAACCGAGCTAGCACTCAAACTGCCAAGGTTGTGAAAGACAAGGAAAGATTGAGGTCAGAGACAGCGGAGACAGGCTGACTAACTGCGGTGTGCTGCCCCACGTTGGATTCAAGAACAGGAACACGACATGCGTGTAAAAACTGGTGACATCTCAATAAAGTGTGACGTGTACTTAACCGTCCCTCCCCGCGGTTTCTTACTACAAATGTGAGCAAGACGATGGAAACGGTAACCTCAGGAAAGCTGGGTGAGGCGTAGAGGTGAATCCTCTGATGATTGTATCTGTTACGTAAAGTTAAAATGATTCCAAAATAAAACGTTACAGAGAAAACAAAACCCTAAAACTTAGGGCTCTCCTCCAAGCTCGTTCCTTTCCAGCCCCTCAAACACTTTCTACTACCAGAGCTTCACGCTGGCTGTCCCCTCCACCAGGGGTACCTCCCTTCCAGGTCTCGGGGCCCTCCCTGACTGATCTAACCCACGCCCACGCCCCGGCGCCCCGGCTCTGTCCCTGGCCCTGATTCCGGTACCTACTCGTACAGGAAACGTGCCGTGTACGCTGGTCTGCCTCCTTCACAAACTCGCAGTTTCAGAGAGAAGAGGGTGCCTCTATTTTGTCCCCAGTTCATAGCCTGGAACCCCACACATCGGCACCGAGTAAACAGCTCCTGAATAAAGAGGATGACAACTGCTTCTCAGTAAAATACCGCCACTGCATCGAAGGCGAGCAGACCACGCGCTGTGCAGACTCCGCACTCACTGCTCGCCCAGGCGGTCACAAGACCCCAGGAGAGCGGCCGGCGACAGAGCCCGGTCCTGGGTCCTGGGCGGGGAAACAGGCACAGACCAGTAGGGCTTAGGTCACAGTGTAGGTCGGAAACGCCCGGGTTCCCCTGCTCAAAATACCCCTCGAGTCCTGCAGGCCTGCAATCCCGGATCTCGGGGAGGTGAAGGCTGCGTCCTGACACCTCTGGTTCGGAACCACATCCGGGCCCTGGCAGGACATCCCGTCCGTCTGCGCAAAGCCCCGCCCCGCCCCGCCCCTCCTCTCCCTGGGCCCCGCCCCCACCTCCCAGGTCCCTGCCGATCCCTGAGAAGTTTCTGGAACATCCTTGAGACCGATGTGGAGATGGAGCAGATGAAGGACCCGGCTGAGGCCCAGGGGTGAGAGGGAGGCGGTCACTGGAGAGAGGGCGGACACAAACCAGAGCTTTCCAGACCCCGAGGGGAGATGGGGAAAAGGGACGGGCACAGAGGGCCTCTCCCGGGCCCGGGCCTTGAGCGGCAGGTTCCGCGTGGCCACGGTGCTGTTGGGGCGCCGGCGTGGCCTGCTGCGGGACGTGTGCGCGTGCCCAAAATCCTGAAAAGGCGGAAATGGGGAAGGGCTTGCCGGGTGGCCATCCCTCCTGGGGCGCGCTTTGTCCCGTCTCGGTCTCTCCTGGGAAGTGTGGCTCCCTCTGGCAAATTACTTGGAAACAATTTTAAAGAGGCAGCTGAGAATTGGGGCTGGATTCTGCCAGGGGCTAGGTGAGGGTAAGAGAGGTGGGTACGAGCAGACAGCGTGGGGGGGAGGGAATGAGGGTGCACGCGGCAGCTGGGCGGCCCCAGGACAGGCTCGCCGACTGCTCACCTGTGTTCTTGTCCTAGGACCGACCAGCCCTCGCCGTCACCTGGAACTGAGCCGTGGCCCCCTGCGCCTGCCACAGCTCTGCCACCCTGGCCCCTGGGCCCCCCAGACCCAGCCCACCTGGGGCTCCCTGAGAGCCTGGCCTCTGTGACGGTGCCCGTCCGCCTGGACGCCCTCTCCTACCTGCTGCACAGTGCCCTGATGGGGGCCTGCACCCTCCAACAGGCCTTGCCCTCCTGCCCCTGTGTCCTCCAGGCATGCCCCAACCAGCCCACCACGGCCAAGAGGCCTCCCCAGAGATGCGAGGGCTGGGACGTCCAGCACAGGCCAGGCCGGGGCCGGGGCGCCCGGGGCGGGGCCCGGTGCCGGGGCCGGGGCCAGCGGCAGTGGAGCCCTGGGAGAGCAGAGAAAGCAGAGAGGGGCTTTGCGGGGGGCTCCAGGGCTGGCCCCAAGACCCCGCCGCTGGCATCGCCATCATCACCACCACCACCTGCCCAGGATGGGAAGAAGGAAGCCCAAGGTCCGGAGCCAGCCCTGGACGCCCCACCTGCTGTGGAGGACTGGGAGACAGAGTACTAGGTCCGGGAGGGCCAGCACCAGGGCTGCGGTCTCCAAGGGCTTTTTGGGTCCCAGAGTAAACCTGGTCCCATCCGAGGTTCCCATCCTCCCCCTGCCCCATACCATGGCCTCGAAGGGGGTCCTGCAAGTCCCCTACTGAAGCCTAGCCCTGACTAAGCGTCACAAGCCAGAAAAACGCGTGACCCTCAGCCCCAGCCCCAGGCCCATGCCTGGCCCCCTCATCCTCACCCCATTTCTAACACCGCCAAGCTACACCTGCAGCCGCGCTGTCGGCCCCATCCCTAACCGGGATCCAACCTGCCTCCCCAGCTGCAGCACCCCCACCACATTCCCAGCCTCTGCACGCCCTTTCCCCAACCCTGACCCAGTTCGGTGCCTCAGCCCTGAGCCACCCTCATTCCCACCTCCATCCTGTTCCCTGTGACCCTTCGCCCAACTGTAACTGTCCCGCACTCCAGCCTGAACCCAGCTCCGTCCTCAGCCTCCTTCCCACCCCAGACCCTGCCCGCAGAGCTGCCTTGGCCCGGCTCTGAGACACGTCGCCCGAGCCCTGGCACCGTCCTCTGCCCTGCAGGGCGGGATGCCCTGAGTGCACAATAAATGCACGATGCTCCTCTGTCTCGCGTGTCTGTGTGTTGCTTACACAGCTCAGGCCGCCCAGGGGTGCCGTGAGCAAGGCCTGGGAAGAGGTGGGGGTGGGGATGGTCTCCGAGGGAGGCCGTGGGCGGTGGGGAGCCCCCTGGATCCCTGCCTCAGCGAATTCCAGTGGGGCCTCTGCCACCGCTGCACTTCTGCCTGCTGGAAGCTGCTGGACCCTGGGACCATTGTGTCCAGAGGCTTAAGGGATTTGGGGGGCCCAGGGGGGCAGAGAGGCCCACGACCTGGCTCAGCTCAGTGTGCACAGGGAGGCCGTGGCAGAAGGAGGGCTCAGGGCAGGCTCCGCCACTCAGGTAGGCCACAGGCCTGGAGCAGTAGCCCCCTCCCCGGATCCCAGGGGTCCCGGCTCAGCTCCTTCCTCTCCCAGGGACCTGGTGTCCCAGCCCCAGACCCCTCCTCACATTAGGACCCAGGAGTCCAGTTAGCCCCTCTTTTCTCAGACCCAGCGGGCCAGGCCCCCAATCCCTTCTCCTCCAGGACCCAGGAGTCCAAGCCTCCAGTCCCTTCTTTCTCAGTCCCAGGATCCAGGCCCCTAGCCTCTCCTCCCCAGGACCCAGGATCCAGGCCCCCAGCCCCTCCTCCTCAGGATCCAGGCCCCCAGCCCCTCCTCCCTGGGACCCAGGATCCAGGACCCCAACTCCTTCCTTTCCTGAGGACCTGGTGTCCCACTGCCTGCCCCCTCCTCCCCCAGCCCCTTCCTCCACAACCCCTGGGAGTCCAGCCCCAGCCCCTCCTCCTCCCTTCCCTGCAGATCACCATGTACAGCTTCATGGGTGGCGGCCTCTTCTGCGCCTGGGTGGGCACCGTCCTCCTGGTGGTGGCCACAGCGACGGACCACTGGATGCAGTACCGGCTGTCGGGGACCTTCGCACACCAGGGCCTGTGGCGGTACTGCCTGGGCAGCAAGTGCTACCTGCAGACGGAGAGCATCGGTGAGCCTGGGTCGGGTCTGGGCCTGCGGGCGCTCATGGCCAGGGGCCACCTGGACTCCAGGTGGGGAGCCCCGTGGCTCAGGGAGGCAGGGACCCGCCCGTCACAGGGACCGGACAGAACTGGGATTTCAGGGTCGCTGGCTGGTTGCTATGACAGGGCGTGCTGGCTGGAGAGTCAATTGAGAGGCGGCATTTCCACACGCAGGCGTCAGGCGCAGCGGCTGGGGGTGGGGGTGCTGGGCCGCAGCCATCGCAGGTGCTGGGAGACAGGGCGGCATGCGTCCTAACGAGCAGATACCCGATGCAGGTGTTTTTTACTGCTTACGGTGCTCCAGGTCAGGGAGTTTATGTACGCACACGCACAAGCACACGCACGCACTCGGAGATCGAAGACCAGGACAGAAACATAAGTCAGAAGGGGCCATCAACAAGAGAATGTCCTGACCATCCCCACACCTTGCGGCCCTGCACGGTCCGTGTTTGCTTTGACGGGACCCCTTCCCATCCGGTGGCCGCCGCCGTGACTGTGCTGTGTTCAGCGCCACACTGGTAAAGCCACGTGCCACCTCCTGTCACGGTTCTTCAGAGAAATGCTTCGAGATCTTGATCCCACGGTGACAGGGCACCAGAAAGATGGTATTTCCTCCCACATCGGTAGGGACGGTCTGCCGCCGTGGGGCCGTCTTCCACATCGTCCTGTCCCTTCCCCGTTAGCAAAGTGTGGCTTTCTCTGGAACACTGTCGCCATCCGCTTGCCCCAAGCTTAGATGACCTCACTGTCCTCGCCTCCACCAGGCTTTGCTATAAATTCCGTACCTGCTCGTCCTTCATTTCAGCAGAATTCACGTTGCTCTGGTGGGGCTCTTTCTTCAAATGGTTGTCTTACCTTTCTTGGCATCCCAAACTAAATCCTGTTTAGACATGTTACAAGTTAGTATGAGTTTATTCTGCTGCAAAAAAAGAGAGAAAGAAATCCCTGTATAGTTTTTTCATGAAACGCCATGAATATTTTGAAGAACCTTCGTATATATCATACATATTATATTTATAAATTAACAGCATACATTACCTATCCTATATTATGTGTTATTATATGTATTCCATATATCAGATGATAAATTAATAGTACATAATATAGGGACCAGCAGTTAGCGTAATGGCTATGTCGCTGGACTCCCATGTAGTCGACTGCAATTCGAGTCCCAGACCCGGTGGCTTAAACTCACGCCGGGCACGTGTGCATGTGTGCCCAAGATCCCGAGAGGAGAATGGAGGAGAAGGGATTGCGGCATGGCCACCCCCCCTGGGGGGGGTGATTTCTCGCTTTCTGTCTCTCTGTCTCTCTCTGTCTTTCTGGCAAACACACACACACTATAGCAAAAAAAAAAAGAAAAAAAACTCTCAAAAAATACTTAGTATATAGTGCGTGGCATATTACACAGTATATTATAAAGTAGATCAATGTATATTATGGATAATATTAATTAGAACATGGTGCATGAATATATATTACGTAATAAATGTATATTACACACTGTGGTTTAGCAAGTTAATAAATTAATAAAATGCAACATACACTATATTTCTTACAGCATGTACCATATAGTAATGTTAGTAGTATCTAACCTACTGTATTTTGCTTCCGCTAATAGTGGTGATTGTAATGGTGGGCGTTCACTGAGGGCGTGCCGTGTCCTCTGTGCTGGTCTGAGCCCTTCCCACGGACAGGTGCCCTTCCAGGTCCCGCCAACACTGAGAGGGCAAGGCTGTGGCTATGACTAAGACACGAGGTTGGACCTCGAGTAGTCGAACGTTCTCTCGAAGGGGTGGGAGGGAGCGCTAACCCTCGCTGAGCCCTGTGATGTGACGGGCCTGGGCTGGGACGTTTCACCTGCCCTGAACCCCTGAGGCAGCCCCGGGAGAGAGGCAGCAGGGTGCCCACCCGCCTGAGGGTAAACCGAGGCAGAGCGGTGGGAAGGCTTCCCTGGGCTGTCCGCTCCACAGCCAGCCGGCCTGATCTAGCCATGCTTTCGTTTCCCGTCTTCTCATTTGGGCCACGTGCATCGTTTCTCCTGCTTCAGACCAGAAAGTCCCCAGGGGACAGCTCTGAGTCACCTCCATCTCTTTGCCAGGACAGGACAGAGGCAGGCTTGGGGACAGTTCTCAGCTCGTTTGACCTCATGACCACAAAACCAGAAGCCTTGGGGACAGAGCTGACCCCACCTGACCCCTGGGTGTTTGTCCACACAGCCGGCGCGTTGGCTGTCTGCTCTCCTCTGCTCCTGGGGATTCGGCCTGCTTCCCGGGGCCGAACCCGGGGCAGACGTGTTATGGGGTCGGCCTGGTGTTTTTAAAGCTTCTGGATTCATTGCAAGTACTTAAAAACCTGGAGATTTTTGCAGAAAAACCTGGATGGGCAGCTCTTTTTTGAAAAAATATCTAGTTTTGTGTGTCCGGCAGGACCGCATAGTCACCGGCGTGCGGCCCTTCGGGAGAAGGCACCCCACAGTGGTCTGAGAAGCAGAGAAGGTTTTCCATAGAGACATCCCAACGGGTGGTCCACGGGCCCAGCCTCCTGCAGCCTGCTGCCCCCAGCAGATCTAGGCAGGGCTCAGAGCTTCGCACCTTCTGTTCCCGCTCTAGCACGACCACAGGAAAGGAAGCGCTGCCCCGTGCCGAGACGTCCTCCAGACCAAAATACCAGGGACACCTGCACCCATTTTCTAGGCTGCCCCAGCAAGCACTGCACGCGGGGTGGTCGCAGCCACGGCGATGGTTGTCTCTGTTCTGGGGTCCCGGGTTCAAGGCCAGGCTCCGCAGGACTCGTTCCCTCCCAGGCTGGGAGGGAGAACCCATTCTGTCTCTCTCTGGTTCTGGTGGTTTGCTGGGGGTCTCTGGCGTTCCTTGGTCTGTGGAAGCATCACCCATCTCTGCCTTCATCCTCACTCTCTTTCTCCCTGCGTGTGTCTGGGTCCAGAGTCCTTGCTTTTTTTAAGAAACAGGTTTTTGCTATAGGGCATGTGCACTTGCCAGAGAGACAGAAAGCGAGAAATCACCCCCGCAGGGGGATGGTCATGACGCAATCCCTGCTCCTCCATTCTCCCGAGATTTGGGGCACGCACACACATGCATCTGGCGTGAGTTTCCAGCATCCAGGTCTGGGACTCAAACTGTGGTTGTCCGTGTGGGTGTTCAGCAACTTAACCACTACACCAACTGCCGGTCCCAAAGTTCCCCTTTGAGAAGGACACTGGTGACTGGATGAGGGACCCACCTGGCTCCAACACAGACTTGTCTAGGTCCGCCATGACCCTATTTGCACTGAGCCAGTGGGGGTGGAAGTTCGACGTGACAGTTTGGGGGGCAGGGGGCACAGTTCACCCTGGAACCCTCTCCCATGCAGGAGAAACAGCCAGGAGTTCCTCCCACCTGCCCCGACGTGTCAAGAGGCCGTATTTTGTAGCTACTCTGGACTTTTACTTCTTGGTGAGGGAGCCCAGCCGTCAGTGCACAAGCACCCCCTGGTGTTCCGAGAGACTGGAATTCCACGGTGGCCCCATTTCTAATTTCTCTGAGCTGCAGTCTCTTCCCCTGAAAAGTGAGGGTTGGGAACCACAGTTAGCATAATGGCTATGTCGCTGGACTCCCACGTAGTCGACCGTGGTTCGCGTCCCAGACCCGGTGACTTAGAACTCACACCGGGCGCGTGTGCGTGCGTGCCCAAGATCCCGAGAGGAGAATAGAGGAGAAGGGATTGCGGCGTGGCCATCCCCCCTGGGGGGTGATTTCTCGCTTTCTGTCTCTCTGTCTCTCTCTGTTTGTCTGGCGAGCGCATGCGCCCTCCAGTGAAAACCTCTCAAAAAAAAAAAAGTGAGGGTAAACGTAGCAGTGACAGCCGGGACTCCTGGTGGACGAACGGGTCACGTGTGGGGGCGTGGAGCACACAGCTGGCGGTCGCTAAGTTGTCACCTTAGCCCCCAGGGCACGTCCTGAGCGAAGCACAGAGGAGCCCAGAGCTCATGCTCTCTCCGTGTTTACTGGGCACCTGCTACGTGCTATGCACAGGTGCCAAGGAGACGGCGGTGAGGGAGCGAGCCAGGCCCTGTCCTCAGCGAGCTGAGGATTATGGGGGCGAGACGGACACGGGCAAGTGGTGTGAAGGAGGTGAAAGAGCAGTAAGAGGGCCGAGAGCGATGGCGGGAGCGTGTGTCTGTTAGTCACTCGGCACACGCTGTCCCAGGCCAGTGTACACACCAAACCTGTGCCGGGGTTCTCGTAACATGGAGTCCGTGTTCTTGTCCTCAGGGAGCAGTCAGGCTGGGGGCAGGGTCCCAGGCACAGAGTCGCAGCCAGACGGAGGGGAGGATGGTGCCCAGGTTGTGATGGGTTGCTTCCCAATGAAGGGGTACTGGCAGCTGGGCTTTGCAGGATGAATAGGAGCTTGCTGGGTGATAGGAAAGGAGAGGGACAAGGCATTCTCATCCCAGAGGTGGCAGTGCCCTCTCCCCAACCCGAGGGCCGGGCAGGCGGGGAGTGACCGTGGGTGCCCCCGCAGCATACTGGAACGCCACCCGGGCCTTCATGATCCTGTCCGCCCTGTGCGCCTCCTCCGGGATTATCATGGGCATCCTGGCCTTCGCTCAGCAGCCCACCTTCACCCGCCTCTCCCCCCCCTCCCCCCGCCTCTCCCGGCCCTTCTCCGCCGGCATCATGTTCTTCGCTTCCAGTGAGTGGCCCTCCTCCCGCCCACTCCCGTCCCCGCCCCGGCCCTCCTCATTCAGCCCCCACCCCAAACTAACCAGGCCGTCTCCACGTCTAGCTTGCCCTGCATGGATTGATGAGTTGGGGCTGACCAGGAGTTAGTGTCCGACCCACAGGCGTGGGGCACTGTCCATTGGCTGTCCCCACGCCATCTGTACTTTTGACCAGCTGGCTACCAATTCGGAGTTCCTGGGACCAGCAGATGGAGTAATGGTTATGTTGCTGGATTCCCATGTGGCCAACTGCGGTTTCAGTCCCAGACCCTGTGGTTTGAAACTTACGCCCAGCATGTGTGTGTGCATCCCCAAAATCCTGAGAGGAGAATGGAGGAGAAGGGACTGTGGCATGGCCATCCTCCCTGGGGGTGACCTCTCACTTTCTGTCTGTCTCTCCAACGAATGCATGAACCTTATAGCAAAAATCTCTCTTAAAAAACTGGGGTTCGCATACAGGTTTGAGCACTCGCTGGAACGACTCGGAGAACAGGGACTGCAGCTTTATTGTAGAGACCACAACCCCAACCAGCGAAATGGTGACACGCACAGGGAGGCCCCGAGGCAAAGCTCCCCCGTGGTCTTCCTATGGAATCCCGGGCTCACGGTTGTGTTTGCCGACCGGGAGGCTCCATTGAGCTGCGGCATCCGGCGCGTTGATCTGAGTCTCAGCACAGAAGCGTGGTTGGCAGATCACCGCCCCCCAACCCAGCTCCAGCCCCCCTGCCCCAGAGGCCAGCTGATGTCAGGTGTCTCAGAGCCCCCACTCCCTCACCGTGGTTGGACTCTCTGGTGGCCAGCTGCACCCTGCGTCATAGCATCGCGATAGCCTCAGCGCAGGTGTGACCCCAGGGTTCACCAGCACAGACACTCCCGTCACGCAGGAGAGTCCATGGGTGTAGCCTCCCGCCAGGAGCCAGGGACAATGACCCACTGAAGGTGTTCGTTAGAGCTATTTCTTCTGGGAGAGAGAGAGGCACAGAGATAGATAGACAGAGACCCCCGAGTCCTTGTGCTGTGACCCACCCCGGCTCTATCAGCTGGATTGTGGGGTGTGCTCGTGCATGCACCCCGGCTGCTCACGGAGCCCCCTTCCCGTGTGGGCCCAGTGTGTTTCCACTGCACTGCCACCTGCCCCGCCGTCCAACCCATCCCCATCCCAACCCCAGCCCCAGAGGTTCTTCTGTTTTGTTTTGCTTTTGATAGAACAGGGTGGGACAAGTGGTATTTCTCTCTCTTTTTTAAAAAAGTTTTTTTTTGCCATAGGGCGTGCGTACCCGCCCAGAGAGACAGTGAGCAGGAGCCCCCCCCCCCCCCCCCGGGATGGCCACACTGCCGTATTTTCTCCTCCATGCTCCTCGGGTTCCGGCAGGTGCACATGACGCGTGGTTTTCAAGCTGCCAGGCCTGGGACTCCCGTCATGGCCAACCATGTGGGAGTCTAGCATCTTAACCGCCAAGCCCCCTGCTGGGGGAGAGGCATCCTTGGTAGGGCCTCCTCCTGCCCCAGGGTGGCTAGGACCACGCCTGTTTGGTCGGGTCGGGTCAGAAGCAAACATGGGCCTCAGCCTGGTGCAGCCCCCCAACCCCAGCCACCCCCATGGCCAACCATGTGGGAGTCTAGCATCTTAACCGCCAAGCCCCCTGCTGGGGGAGAGGCATCCTTGGTAGGGCCTCCTCCTGCCCCAGGGTGGCTAGGACCACGCCTGTTTGGTCGGGTCGGGTCAGAAGCAAACATGGGCCTCAGCCTGGTGCAGCCCCCCAACCCCAGCCACCCCCATGGCCCCTGTCACTCCCACTTTCAACCCAGCCCCATCCTGTCCTCACCCTTAC
>NW_006159598.1:1063491-1066331 GCF_000334495.1 Tupaia belangeri chinensis | reverse complement strand
CACGCCCACCCCAGCCCCACCCCCTCTCTCCCCAGCCCTCTTCGTCCTGTTGGCTCTGGACATTTACACCGGAGTCACCGTCAGCTTCCTCGGCCGCCGCTTCGGGGACTGGCGCTTCTCCTGGTCCTACATCCTGGGCTGGGTGGCCCTGCTCATGACCTTCTTCGCAGGTACCGGGGAGGGTGGCGAGCGGGCGGTGTCTCACAGGGCGGGCTCCCCGCTGGAGCAGTGGAGACGGCGCCCGGGGACGGGGCCCTGGGCACGGGAGCGGGGTCAGGGCGGACTCGGCCGACTGCGACGGCTCCTCGCGCAGGCATTTTCTACATGTGCGCCTACCGGATGCACGAGTGCCGGCGCCTGTCCACTCCCCGCTGAGCCGAGGCCTCCCTGCGCTTGTCTGCAAGGTCAAATGTCACTGAAGAAGGCGCCTGAAATCCTGGCTCCTGGAGGCATGAGGGGGCTCCGTTCTGGACGCGGGGTGGGAGCCCCTGACTCCTGTGTCCTAGTGGGGAGAACGGAGCCTGGAGGGAGGGAGCCCAGGACACCCAAGGCCCCTCCTGCAGGGGCTGGTAGAGAAATGGGACGTTATTAGAGCCACTCCTGGGGGTAATAAAACTGATGTGAACCGACTGCAGTGTGAGTCCCTGAGGGGCGGGGTGGGAGAGGCAGGTGTGGGTGTGGCGGGCGAGGGGCAGGGCTGGGAGCGATGGCGGCCCACCTTCTCCGCCGGGATGAAAGCAGGGAGAGTCACACGGTCCTCGCCCGGCGGTCACCAGTCAGGAAATGAACATGCGGGAAAACAGGACCCACGGAAGATGTGACCCTCTCTGTTCACTCATTGGTCGGTTCATTCAATAAGCAGGTGCCAGCTGCCGGAGGTCGGAGGTGTGCTGGTGCCTCTCGGAGGTGTTGGACTATTTAGCAAGGTGGAGTCCAATAGAAAGAATATTTACTACTGCCTGGGCTAAGAAATGCTACGTTAATGGAAGCCTACCCCCTAAAAATAACACCTATTTGCCTCCCCAAATAGCAGTGTCACTGTATTTATAGAGCTTCCTCCATGTGACATGGGGCCTCTGGAATAATGATTTATTGAGGCCTATGTAAATAGAAACACTTCCCAAGGCCTATTCCAGTCATATCTGTAGGGGCTCCCTCTACTTACGGGTGTAACTCCAGATTCGTATTTCCAACCGCCTCCCCACCACTTCCACTGGAGAGGAGGAGGCATCACACACGTCCCGAGTCTAAAAGTAAGTTTCTGATCTCTCACCCACCCCTGAAGTGTCCCTCCGGACTCCCCCAGCTTGGGAAATGACGATTCCGTGTTCACCCAGCTACTCAAGCCAGAAACCCTGGGTCATCCCTGGGTAGGACCGCAGCCTACCAGCAGACAGGGGCGGCTCCACCACGCACCACAGAAACGTGTCCAGAATGTGCCTCCTCCCTGCTCACCCGCGGCCTTGCTCTGGTGCGGTGGTCCTCCACCTGACTCACCGCAGCAGCCCCTCGCCGTCCTCCCTGCCCTCAGCCCCGCCCCTGCAGTAGGCCCACAGCATTCCGGTGGGGTCCTGGTTCCAGTCCCTCCACTCCTCTGTGCTTCCCATCTCCGGTGAAAAAGCCGACTTCCACTGTCAGGGTCCTGAGATCGATCTAACCATTGGCGCCGCAGACAAGAGATCGATCTAACCATTGGCGACGCAGAAAAGACGACAACAATGCAATTACATAAGAGCCTTTTATTTTTCCAGCTAGCTGGGGTCCGAGTTTCTGCCCGACGCAGCGGGCTTTCAGCAAGGACCCGGAGCCTAAGCTAAAGGGGTCTGTTACAGCTCCGAATCACAATGCAGGAAGTACAGTCCGCCATTTTCCAGTTGAGGGAGGGGTGAAAGCCAGCTGCCGTTGTATGTTTAGGTTTAGATTAGGATTTCCGTTGCGGTCAGGTCGACCTGGCCCGGCGTTGTCAGGGCCCACCTGCACTTGGTTCATCTATGTGGCCTCAGACTCCTCGGGTTCTGTCCTTGAGGGTCTAACGTGGTGGTTATGGCAATCTGGCCTAACACCACTAACGCCGGACAAGACGCCGTGTGCGGTGGCCCACCAGCTCCTGGTCTCCCCATTCACCTCGGTTCAGGGGTCCCCGGGATTCTCTAGAAGGACTCACAGAGCTTAGGGTAGACATTACGCTCGGAGTTGCAGTCTACAGAGGAAAGCTCCCAACTCCCTTCTCCGCGGGGAGCCGTGCAGACAGTGTGGAACTCTCCCGGAGAGCTGTCACCGGAGCACGGAGTGCGGATGGCTGTCCAGGACGCTCCCCCAGACCCTGCGGCCAGGCTTTTTATTCAGGACTGGTCTCCTACGGGCGGGCGCACAGGTGGCTGGCCTCGTTACTCAATCTCCAGCCCCTCTGGAGATCAAACAGATACAGTGTGGCCCCAGGCCCCTGCCGTAAGTGACATCTTAGTGCAGCCGACCTGGTGGGACCCAGAGCCCCGATATAAATGAATGAATAAATAAATAAATAAAATACTTATAAAAAAAATGAAGGGTCTTTGTTTCTTTTTTAAAAAATTTGCTAGAGGGCATGTGTGCTTGTCAGAGAGAGGGAGACAGAGGGAAAACAAGAAAGCAGCCCCATGGGGGATGGCTGCACCGCCATCTCTCCTCCATTTCCACGTCCCGTCGGGATGTTGGGCATTACACAGGCACCCGGTGTGTTTCTCAAGTCAGAGTCCAGGACCCAGACTGCCCTGCTGGCCGTGGGGATCTGGCCACCTTCACCACCAGGCCACAGGCTGACCCTGTCTGTTTTCAAGATATTTTGCCACCTGTCTCCCAGC
>NW_006159598.1:1062375-1063460 GCF_000334495.1 Tupaia belangeri chinensis | reverse complement strand
CAGGAATGTAGGCACCACGAAGACACACGTTTGTCTGTTTTGGTCACCTCTAAGTCCCCAGTGCTTGTAAAATGGCACCTGACACAAGATAATCACTCGAAAGACTATCTGCTGGTCAATGGACGTCCAGGCCAAGTGACAGTGACATTTAGGGCTTGTGTAGTATTTCATGCATTAGAGCCTACTCTAATGATACCTAGTGAGGTTTAATAGTCTAAAGATTATGTATTAATAAAGAGGGCCTCAGCAGAAATGACGGGTGTCCTCCATCGACGGTGTCTGCAAACAGCACTTCATTTATGTATTTACTTTTAGGAGAGGTTTTTGCTATAAGGCGTGTGTGCTCACTGGAGAGACAAAGAGAAACAGAAAGTGAGAAATCACCCCCCATGGGGGATGGCCACGCCTCAATCCCTTCTCCATTCTCCACTCAGGTCTTGGGCACATACACGTATATGCCCGGTATGAGCCCTAAGTTGCAGGTCTGGGACTTGAACCATGGTCGACTGTGGGAATCCAGTGATGTAACCACTATGCCATCTACTGATCTGCTCAAACAGCACTTCTAAAAGAATGGTATGAAGCCAGCAGGTGGTTAAGATGCCTTATGGCAAAATCCTCTGATAAAAAGAAAAATAGGGGCCAGTGGGTGGCTTGGTGGTTAAGGCGCTGGAATTCCCACGTGGCTGACGGTGGTTCAAGCTCAGGACCTGGCAACCTGCTTTCTCACTCTCCCTCTTTCTCTGGTAAATCTCATGTGAAAAAATAAATATATAAAACGAATAAGTAAATCAATAAAATAGGATGGTGTGATTCAGTGTGGGTTTGCTCGGAACAAGGGCCTCATCCCTCTCAGGTGTGCATCTCCATACCCGAGGCCCCAGAATGAATCAGATCTTGCTCCTCCCGTAAAGTTCTTGAGATCTAAGAGACCACACAGGAAGTGGTCAAAAGAGAGGTACTTTCAATAAGGTCAAATAAAGAAGGGCCCAGAAAACAATGGGGACAGGAGTGTGGAAAGAGGTCCCCAGACGGGCTGGAGCCCTGGGCTTGTGGGCTCCAGCCGCCAGGTCTGAAGACAGAAT
>NW_006159598.1:1045034-1062365 GCF_000334495.1 Tupaia belangeri chinensis | reverse complement strand
GGAGACCTGGTGTCTGGGTGGTCGGGGTGGGCTTCGAGGCCGGCCAGAGACTCTGCAAGGCGGGACCTCAGAGGGGTCCCCGAGAAAGGCGATGTCGGAGTCCCATGGCAGCTCAGGGCTGCCAGGGAGTCCGGAACCTGGGAGAGGCAGGAATGGGCTGAGGAACGCTGGAACGGTTCCCCCCAAATGTGAGTGATGAAAGTGGAACGTTGGTGCAATCATGAGGCTGAAAGGGGGGGGCCTTTGGGATTTGGATCAAGGTCAGGGGAGTCGAGGCCCCACGGTTAGGTCCTGGCGGGTTTTAAGGAGTGGGAACGAGAGACACACAGGGTCACCCTCTGCCACGCTGCATGGCCTCACCTGGACCGTACCTCTCCAAACCATGAATACACCTCTCGCCCTTAAATCCCCAGGGTTAAGGTATTTTCTTGGTTCGTTTTGTTTGTAAGCCAGAGGACTTGTCAGAGAGAGGGCTGGCCAGGGCCAGGGCCAGGTCACAGGTGTGTGCCCACGCGTGGACCTGAATGGGGAGGGCACTGACAGGGAAGTGAGAGGGAGAGGGAGAGGGAGAAAGCGCCGACAGAGGGGAGGGATCACACCACAGCCCTGTCTCCATTCTCCACTCTGTCAGGATGCTTTTCAAGCCACCAAGGCCAGGACTTGAACCTCACAGTCAGCCCTGTCAAGCGTTTTCTGTTATGAGCAAGAGCAGGCCGGGACCCAGTCGCGTGGGCAGTGTGGATGGGCGGGTTGCGAGCTCTTGGGGGGGAAAGCTCCGGAACAGGCCTGTGTTCTTTCTGGCAACCTGGCCATCTCACTGAGAAGGGGTGGCACTGACGGCGACTCCATCCCGCCTTGCCCTCACACCCCTCCTGGTGGCTCCCGTGGGCCCCTCCCAGCTGGAGGTGTGAGTGTCAGGGCGTGGCGCGCCTGGACCCAGGGCCGGCCGTGAAGCCTCCGTGTGCAGACTTGCCGGGGCCAGGTACAGGTCACCTGTGTGTGCCCGCGTGCGTGGGCCTGGATGGCGGGAGGGCACTGACCAGGGTTCCAGCCTGGAGGCGGGATGACAATGAGATGGGCAGGAACAGGGAGAACTGTGGGCGCTGGGAGAAGAACGGGCAGGCGGGGGTGGGGCTGGAGGTGGGAACGAGGAGAGGGTTGCTTGGGGCGAGGATGGGGCTGTTTGGGGACAGAGGTGAGTTCGAGGCTGGGATGAGGTTGAATTACTGCTGGGTTTGGGAATGGGAATGGAGTTAGATTTGAGGATGGAATGGGGTTAAAGGGGGCCTTGGAACTGAATTTGAGACTGGGCTTAGGGGTAGGACTGCGTCAAGGAATGGGAATTGGGGTCAGTTTGGGGATGGGATTTTGGGGTTGGGTTTGGGAATGAGGATGAAGTTAGATTTGAGGATGTGAATGGGGTTAAATTAGGGGTCAGAGCTGGGGCTGAGATTGGAGTTAGAGATGGGATTGGGCTTGGGAATGAGAGCGAGGTTGTCCAGGGTTGGGGTGGGGAGGGTTCGCGATCGTAACTGGGCCTGAGATCGGATTTGGGAATGGACTCGAGTTCGGGCTTAGAGCTGAGGTCAGGGCTGGGGTCAGGTCAGAGACAGGTGCTGCGGACTTGCTGAAGCCCGTCTGACCGTGTCTGGGCTGACACCCCTGCCCCTCATGTCCTTCGTCTGCCCAGGGGGGCCGGTCCTCGTGAACGTGAACAGGGGTGGCCTGTTCCCTCGCTCGTGAGGGTCTGGGATGGGGGCCTGCACGTTGGAGTCCCCAGGAAAGGAGAGGACGTGCCGCCTGGACACGCGGGTCTCTTCCTCTGCCAGCAGTCTGGGACTGCCGCCCTCACAACAGGGGTCCTCCTCTCGGCCGTCTCCTGCGTCACGGTCAGCGTTTCCTGGGCCTTCTACCTGGGCTGTGGCACCTCGGCTTATCTCTGCTTACAGGCGAGGCGTGCCAGGACCTGGCTGGAGGGGCCTGATGTCGGCCTGCTGTCCCCACCACCAACCCCTAGGCACCCTGCTCCTGGCGATGCAGCCCACCAGGCTGGGGTCCCACCCTGAGCACAGCTGCCCCTGAACTCACTTAGAAGAGGATGTGGGCAGGGCTTCCCCCCAGACCTAGCCTACTCCACTGTGGACCCGTCCTGGGCGTACGCTGCAGCCAGAGACCCTGGGGTCTGAGCTCCTCCGGCCCTTCCTCCCTCAGGACCTGGAGTGAATAGACTCCCAGCTCCTCTTCCTCCAGCCCCGCCCTTCGGTGGAGACCCCAAATGGAAGTGTGAAGAACCCACAGGAAAGCATGACACACTCCTAGCTGTCCCTCTGGCCACATGTCCCCTCCCATTCAATGCACACCCTAGCCTGATTGGTCACTTCTCCCCCTGGGCCCCCAGGCCTCTCTCTCTCTTTCTCACCCCTTCCAGGAAGCCCTCTCTGGTGCCGAGGGCTCCGAGGGTGGGAGCTATGGCCTTGAGACAGGCGAGTTCTAAACCACACCCAAACCACTGATAATCTGACGCCTCCGTGCCCTCCCACCACACTCAGAGCCCCCAGCGGCAAGAGAGAGGATGAGGAAGGGTGTCTTCATCTACGGGGAGGGCGCGCGGAGGAAGCCCACTTCCAGGAACTGCGCGACACCGAAGCAGCACAGCTCGCGCCCCCTCTTGCTAGCTTCTCGCGTGAGCTCTGAGGACCCAGGAGGCCAGGCACGCAGCAGCTCCCTCTCAGAGACCTGAGAGCCTGGATCAGCAGCTCCCTCCTCCTCTGGGCCCAGAAACCCCGTGCCCTCCCCATGGAGCCCTACCGAAACCTGGCCCTGCTTGCTGGCTGCCTGGGCCTGACGAGCTCCCTGGTTGCTCTGAGCACCAACTTCTGGTTTGTGGCTGCCGGGCCCTCATCGTCAGCTCACTCAGGCCTCTGGCCAGCCGGGCCTCAGGACTCAGTGGCAGGGAAGGGGGAGCAGGCCCTGTGGGGGGTGGCAGCGCAGGGGGGCCGGCTCTCAAGAGGCCTGTCTCCTCCGGGTCCAGGCTACATCCACGTGACGCAGAGCTTCTGCATCCTGGCCGCCCTGTGGGACCTGGTGTCCGTGGGCTTCCTGGTCCTGTCCTGCATCCCCTCTTTGTCTGCCCCAGGCCGGGGCCCTCTGGTTTCCACCATTGCGGCCTTTGCTGCAGGTAAGGACTCTGGGCTGGACGCGGGCACTGGGGGCTGGCAAGTTCCTGCGGAGGGACTGAGCCGTCTGTCCTTGTCCTCAGCTCTATCCATGACAGTGGCCATGGCGGTGTACACCACTGAGCGGTGGGGCCAGCCTCCCCACCCCCAGATCCAGACCTTCTTCTCCTGGTCCTTCTACCTGGGCTGGGTCTCCGCTCTCTTCTCACTGTGTGCAGGTGACTACCCGCCCGCCCAGGGAGCTCGGGAGGGCCGGGGCCTGAGGAGGCAGGGCTGGGGCGGGTGCTCAAACGCTCTCGGCCATCGCTCTTGGCCATCTAGGTGTCCTGAGTCTGGGCGCTCACTGCAATGGCCCCCGACCTGGCTACGAAAACCTGTGAGCGGAAAGCAGGAACAGCAGGCTGGATCTGGAGCACCAACCCCGACCTCCAACCTCCGACCTCCGACCTCCCAGGTGGCGTCAGGAGCCGTGGCAACGCCTGCCCCCACCTCTGTTCCTCACCCCCAGTCCTTCCCCTGCCCCTCCTTTGTTTTTTCATTTATCAAACAAAACTGTGCTGAGATCCGGTTTTGCTGAGATTAATTCAGCTGGGACATAAGTCAACCATTCGCCAACTCCATGGGGGTGACGTAAAGCACCCAGGAAGAGTGACAGCCAGTCAGGCCTGTCTGCAAGGTGCTCCTGCCCAGTAGGAGGGCCACTGCTAACACGGATGCCCCACCCCACCCCAGGCCTGTGTCTTTTTTCTAGCGCTTTTCTTTTCTTTCTTTAGTAGGTGTCTGTAGGGTGTGTGCCCCTGCCAGAGACGGGAGGGTAGCAGGGTGGCAGCAGGGTCGGGGGGAGAAATCACCCCCAGGGGGTATGGGAACGCTACAGTTCCCTATCCTCCACTCTCCTCTGGAGATTTTGGGCACACATGCCTGATGCGTCTTTCAAGCCACCGGGCCGGGGCTCTAACCACAGAGTGGGGCCACGTGGGGTCCAGCACCTTAGCGTCCACGGCACCAGATAGCTTAATTCAGCTGGGACGTAAGTCAACCATTCGCCAACTCCATGGGGGTGACGTAAAGCACCCAGGAAGAGTGACAGCCAGTCAGGCCTGTCTGCAAGGTGCTCCTGCCCAGTAGGAGGGCCACTGCTAACACGGATGCCCCACCCCACCCCAGGCCTGTGTCTTTTTTCTAGCGCTTTTCTTTTCTTTCTTTAGTAGGTGTCTGTAGGGTGTGTGCCCCTGCCAGAGACGGGAGGGTAGCAGGGTGGCAGCAGGGTCGGGGGGAGAAATCACCCCCAGGGGGTATGGGAACGCTACAGTTCCCTATCCTCCACTCTCCTCTGGAGATTTTGGGCACACATGCCTGATGCGTCTTTCAAGCCACGGGTCCGGGGCTCTAACCACAGAGTGGGCCACGTGGGGTCCAGCACCTTAGCGTCCACGGCACCAGATAGCCCTCTCTGGTGCCTGCCTCCCTTCCTGTTCCTGCTTCTGCTCTTCCCTGTGCCCTCCTTCAGCTCACTCTGTCCTCTCTCCTCCTCTCTGGGCCATGCTGGGCACGCTGCCTGAAGCCAGATCCGGCCCTGTCCACCACACTCACGGTCAGGAGGAAGGCCACAGTTTCAGGCCAAAGTGATGGGATGACCTTTCTGGGGGAGCACATTTAGGTGCGTCTTCAGGGTCAAGGAGAGAGTGCAGAGGAACCCGAGGACGGAGGCATGGAAACGCCAGGATGGAGGACGTAGGACATGGCTGGGAAGAGGAAGGAGAGGCAGCGGACGCGGGCTCTGGGGCACCTTCTGAGGGTGGTGGCAGTCAGACGATCGTGAGCAGGGGACGGGCAGCGTCAGCTCTGGGTGTCACGAAGACCCTCTGGAGACGTGTGGGGAGGCCAGAAGGGTACGGAGGAGCTTGCAACACCACCGATCGAGAGAATGAGGCCTGACCTGGGGCCTGGCCTGGGATGGAAAGGAGGGAACGAGCCAGATTCCAGGGCAGGAGGGACAGGACTTGGGACCCAAGGCTTTAGGGGGAGAGGGAAAGGAGTGTCCAGAGGTGTGGTTCAACAAACTGGGGGATGGTGGGCCATCCCAAGTCTGGTAGAAGTCACTGACCTCACTTGGGGTCCGAGTGTCAGACCCACCTGGTAAAAAGGTGCAGGATGGAGCCTCATGGCTACACTAGCACTTAGGGCAGGGAGGAGGTGCACAGGCCGGCTGGGGGCCTAAGAAGGCACAGAGGGCTGGGACCAAGAGAGCTTGTAGGATGCCGGGGAAGCTGAGGGAAGTTTCTAGAAGGTCGTGGTCTACCACGTTATAACCCTTGAGGCTGTCTGTTGTGTGTGTCACTGGGGGTGGTTATCCCTTTAAACTGCCACTGGGGAAGGGGGTTCTGGAACTCCCTGCTGCCTCACAGAGCCCCAGCCCCCTCCCCCACCTCCCTGCGCTGTATCCAAGCAGCCCTGGGCAGCTGGGTGTGAGTCCTTAGGTGGGTGTGTGCTGGGGTGAGGGTGGGGGCCCTTGACAGGCTGAAGGGACATTCTAAGGGGAGGGAGGTCCCTGGGAAGACAGGTTTCTAAGCAGCTAAGACAGGGGTGCAGGTCTCAGGAGCCTCAAAGGAGGAGATCTCAAAGACCCCAGCAGGCCAGGGGCTGACAGGGGTGAAGGTCTCAGGGCCTTGAAGGGGGAGGTTTCAAAGACCCCAGCAGGCCTGGGGCTGGAGGGAATGGGGCCTGGGGAGAGGGGTCATGGTGCCCAGGCTGGGTTGTTGGGGGAGATGCCTGGGGCTCAGGGTGATCTGAGGGAGGGGTCTTCAGGTCCCCAGAAGGTCAGAGGTCAGGGCATGGGGGGGGAAGGCCTCCTGGCAGGAGGGTGCGGCCATCCTGCCCTGGCCTTGGCAGCAGCCTCCGGGCATGGGAGTGAAGCGGAGCCTGCAGAGCGCCGGCACGTTGCTCAGCTTCCTGGCCAACATCTTCACGGTTCTCTGCACCGCCACCAACTACTGGACCCGCTACCAAGGGGGCCACAGCGGCCTGTGGCAGGAGTGTAACCACGGCGTCTGCTCCAACATCCCCTGCCAGAGTGAGGCCCCGCCCACCCGGAAGTCACACCACACTGCATCCCCCCTCCCACCCCGCTGTGATGAGGCCACCTAAACCCCTGTCCTACCGCCCCAGTCAGCCCCAGTCACCATGTGACCACGTCCCCATCCAAACGCCAGACTCTGAGTCCGGAGAGCCGGGCCTGTGCCGGTTCCGGTTGGTGGGTGGTGGCCAGGAGAGCTCCTGGTTGTGACACGACCGAGGCTGCCGCGGCAGGGGCGGCGCCCGCGTGGGGCTGATGAAGCCCACTCTCTGCAGCCATGCTAGCGGTGACCGGGGCGTGCATGGTGCTGGCCGCCGGCTTTGGCGTGGTAGGCATGGTGATCGGGCTGCGGATTCTGTGCCACCAGGGCGAGTCGCTGCGGGGCCAGACTACGAGCGCCATCCTCTTCCTCAGCGGTGAGATACAGCAGGCCCCCAAGGCAGAGGGTGGCACTGGGGGAGACGGAGGGGGCCCAGGGAGCAGAGGGCGGGGCTTGAGGAGCGGGGGAGAAGAGGGGAGGGGATGGGCGGCAGGTCTGGAGGAGGGGGCGGGACCCGAGATGACTGACGAGGAGGGGGAAGGGCTACAAGGGGGCAGGGCGGGGCTGGGTGGAGGTGGGCGGAGCTGGGTGGAGGTGGGCGGGCACTGGCGGGACTCGGTCCGACCCCGGCCTGGGTGCAGCCCCACCTGGCGGTGCTCACCTGGCGGTGCTCACCTGGTGGGCGGGCGGGTCCCAGGGCTGCTGCTGCTGATTGCTCTGACAGGCTACACGGCGAAGAATGCCTTGAAGAGCGACGTCTTCTTCTCCTGGTCATATTTTTTGGGGTGGCTGGCCTTACCCTTCTCTGTTCTCTCGGGTAACCTGCACAGCGGGAAGAGGGTGGAGGTCACTTCCCAGAGGACCCTCTCCCCAGAACCCCCTCCTCGGCCGCCCTCTTAAAACCCCCTCAGTACTTTTCAGGGCCTCCCCAACACACCCCACTCCCGACTCCCACAGACCCCGCAGAGACGCCCTTGGAGCCCCAGACCCCCGTCCCCAGGGCCGCCTGGCCACCGGCCCCAGGACCCACCTTCCTCCCCACGACCTCCGCTCCCCTCCCACTAGGCTTCTGCTTTCTGATGGCGGACATGATCATGCAGAGCACCGACGCCATCAGTGGGTTCCCCGTGTGCCTGTGACCTCAGCCTGGCTGGGACAGAATAAAGGAACGACTTTCAGCGCTGCGGCACCGTGTGCCTTTGTGGGGACGCGCACACGGCGGCATGAACGGTCGTGGGGACATGAGCATTTAGAACGGACACGGGTGGCAGACATGGCGTATAGAGGCCCAAGGAGGGCATGGGAGCATAACCCCTGGGGATAGTGGAGACGGGGAACGCGCGGACAGGGAGACACGAACATGAAGTGGTCAGGGGCGTGGATTTGGAGGGGAGGACACGGGGGACTGTAGCCATGAAGAGACGTGAGCGCATGGAGAGGGGGTGGCGGCGACATGGAGGGAAAGTAGACACAGAAGCTGGGGAGGACGCGGATGTGGAGGGGACGCAGAACGCCGGCCTGGAGAGAACCGGAAGGACAGACGCCGAGAACTCAGAGGCGTGGGAACATGGCACGGGGTGGGCGTGGAGGGACACAGGCACGGCGATTCGGAGACGCTGGGAAGAAGGGGCGCTGGCGGGGGAGAGTAGATCCGGGGACACAGGGAGGATTTGAAGGGGACCGAGCAGCACTCTTCCCTCTGCGCGACCTTTTCCCCACTTCCCCGCCAGCCCCCTTCACAAAGACCTTCCCTTCCCCCCCGGGTCCCGCCTCTCCCCCCAGGGTCCATTTCTCATTGGTTCGCATCAACTTGCCACACCTCCCCGCCCTCCAGGCTTCTGATTGGTCTCCTATCGGGGCGGAGAGGCGGGCTTTACGGCAGTTGACTGGCTGGCAACGCAGCGCGCAGGCGCAGAGAGGGGTCCGGGTAAGGGCGTCTGGGCTAAGCGGTGGGTGCGGGCTGACCCCGCAGGTGGTTGCGGCTGGAAGATGGCGGAGCTGCGCGCGCTCGTGGGTGTCAAGAGGGTCATCGACTACGCCGTGAAGGTGACCGGGCCCCCCCTCCCACGTCCCTGCGTCCTGCAGCCGTGTTCTTCCAGGGTCCCGAGCGCACACTGTATGGGGGCCTTCTTGTAGCCGCTGACCTCTGGGGGCCGGTCTTCCCCGGTACAGCAAAGTCACATGTGGGGCAAAGACCAGGGAGTGTGAGGTTCGGACACACGATTACTCTGGAGTTGTGGTCCTATTCGCTTCTCTCCGGCGAGTCTGGACTCGCTCTCTTGGTTACTGTGCAGGGCGAGTTCTGGTTCTTACCCACAGGAGGAATCCTGGCCCTTGTTTCACACCCAGAAACTGAGGCACAGCGTGGGCACCCAGCTGGGACGGGCAGAGCCGAAAGTCCTGTCCAGGTCCTCTGCTTCCTGACTCAGACTGCACTTTGCACACAAGCCGAGCTTCCCCGCTCTGGGCTGCATTGCCTACCCAGCCGACTGGTGCAGTGCCAGCCTGGTTGAGGGGCCTGTCAGGCGTGGGGGTGGAGGGACACCCGAGGCTGTCTTTAACCATCCATGGCCACAGGGTGAGGGAGGAGGCTCTAGCTAGGAAGGGAGAGGAGTGTGTTGGTTGGAGATGAAAGTTCAAGGGGCCAGCCTGGGGGTGCGGGTGAGTAGCTCATGCCCTGTGGGGCAGTCCCTGGAGGCAAGCTGTGTGGGCAAAGGTGAGTCAGTGCCTCAGGCCAGTCCTCAGTGCCTGGAGTACTCTGGGCTGAAGGCGGCAACGCCTCTCCAGACAGAAGCTCTGCCCAGTGTCCCCAGCACTGCCCAGCTCCTGGCCTGGCACCACAGGCTTTGGGGAGTTGACACCAGTGCCACAGGGTTGGTGCAGATACGGCGCCTGCCCACTAGGGGACGGGCATGGAACCGTCAGTGGTCACAACCCTTAGTGGGCAGGTACTGAGCACCAGGCGGTCTTCTGGGTCCCTTACAGAGACGAGCCCACGCAGTCCTTTCAGTGCCCCCTACATTTCTAGTCCCTCTGCAGGTGGGAAAACTGAGGCCAGTGTAGTTTCTCCTACTTGTTAGATCACCCAGGTAGTGAGTGACAGAATCTACCCCACGGTCGCCTAGGTAGTCAGTGACAGTCCGCTCGTGGGTGTCAAGAGGGTCATCGACAGAGACAGTCAGAACCCACCCAGGGTCACCCAGCTAGTCAGTGATAGGACACTGGACACACCCAGGGTCACCCAGCTAGTCAGAGACAGTCAGAACCCACCCAGGGTCACCCAGCTAGTCAGTGATAGGACACACCCAGGGCCACCCAGCTAGTCAGTGACAGTCACAACCCACCCAGGGCCACCTAGGTAGTCAGAGACAGTGAGAACCCACCCAGGGCCACCCAGCTAGTCAGTGACAGTCACAGCCTGCCCCGGCAAGTCCCGCTCTGGACGGCGCTCGGGCACGGAGATGGCTGTTTCCCCAGTCTTTTTTTTTTCTTTGTTCAAGAGTGAGCAAGGGAGAGTCCCAGAACTGGCCCTTGACACCCCAACTGTCCCCAGCCTCAGCCTGCCCTGGGTGGTGGGCATGTGTGTGTTGTCTCCAGACGTGGACCTGGGACCGTCCTGTGCGGGTAGCCTCACAGACCACCCGTTTTTGCTGCCTCCCCCCACCCCTCGAGGTCTGCTGCTCTTCTTGGGCGTCTCTGGACTCTCGCACCCCCGGGCCTCCTCCCTGGGCCCAGCCCTGGTCGTCCTGGCCCGAGATGTCAGGGCTGTGAGTCCGTCCCCACCACGGCAGGCCCCGTCTGGCCCAGCTCTGTCCAGCATCGCCTGCCCAGCACAGCCTGGCTCGTGGCTCCTCGGTGCGTTCCCTGAAAGGACAGTGCTGGCAGGCGTGCGGCCCCCGTCCTCCGAAAGGGCTAGTGTCCCCCACACAGTGCCGAGCCCCCTCCACACCCCTCCTCGCTGACTCATCTGCTGTCGTCCCTTTCAGGACAAATAAGTGCCTCAGACACTGCGGGGCCCTGATCACGGGTGGACCCGGGCCATCCCTCCTCCCTCACACCCCCCGCAGCCTGTCCGTGCCCAGCCCGTCCCTCCTGGCCCCCCGTCTCTCCTCCGACCTCACGCTTGAGCAGTGCAGGGCCTGTCCTCTCTCCTGACCCTCGTCCCGGCCTCCTCCCCGGCTCCCTGTGTCTCCCTTCCAACCCATCCCTTGGGGTCTTCCTGCACCCAGGGTGGACCCCCCAAATCCTGGGGTAGACAGTGTTCATGGTCCAGCTCCCCTCTGTGGCCTGGTTCAGCCACCACATCCCTGCCGGAACCCTCCGGCACCCTCGGTGTGTGCACAGCCCCAACCTCTCTCGTCCCGATAGACCAGTCTCTTCCGCCCTGCCTCCCCTTCTGCCTGGGTGCCCGCTCTCCACCCTCCAGCTCTGCTTCCTGTTCCTTGTCCTGCTAACTCCAACCCACTGAACATATCAAAATGTAGTAATTCTCGCAGGGACCAGCAGTTAGCGTAATGGCTATGTCGCTGGATTCCTATGTAGTCAACCGTGGTTCAAGTCGCATCTTCTGTTAAGCCCCAAAGGCCAGACAACTTGACTCTTTCAAACAAAGCAGTAAGTTATTTGCTAAATTCTTCACGGTTCCATCAATGACCTGATAGATCAATAAATAAAATGTATAAAGTATGCTTAGTTGGTGGTGGCATGAAATATTCAATGAATACAAAGTAATAAACCAAATTGATTAAATAATCCATTAAAAAATTGTTAATGTAAACAATTTGTTTTACAGAACTCTAAGAAATAGTTAAATGAAGGTGATAGAAATATCAAGAAAGAATGAGTTTTCGAATCATTGGAAAATGCTTCTATGATCATATATATGTTTAGGAAAATTAATGTAGAAATTTCTGTGTTGATCTATATCTTAAAAAGATATATTCAGGGACCAGCAGATAGTGTAGTGGCTACGTTGTTGTACTCGCATTTAGTAACTGCAGTTTGAGTCCAGGGCCCAGTGGCTTAAACCTCACACCGGGTGCATGTGCATTACCAAGATCCCGAGAGGAGAATGGAAGAGAAGGGATTGCAGTGTGGCCATCACCCCCTGGGGGGTGATTTCTCGCTTTCTATCTCTCTGTCTCTCTCTGTGTTTCTAGCGAGAACATGCGCCCTATAGCAAAAACCTCTCCAGAAAAAAGAAAAAAAAATGTAGTAATTCTCTGGCATCACCTCCTCCAGGAAGCCCCCTGCCACATCCCTGTGTGTACTCGGGGCTCCTGCAGCCCCTGGGCCTCTTCTGACAGCCCTCCCTGCCCTGGATTGGGATCCTTGCTGGAAGTTCTCTGCCCTCCCCTCCGTGTGCTCAGACTGGCGGCCCTTAGCAGAGGAGCCCTGGATTTGAGCATCACATGCTCCCTCCCTCCCTTCAGGTCTTTTCTCAAACGTCACCTTCTCTGTGAGCCTGCCCTGGTCACGGAGCCCCAGAGTCAGACCCCCGTGCTGTGTTCCCCCCCCCATACACTTAACACTTCATAACCCCAGTGTCACTTACTTATTTTGCCCCCCACTTTTGCAACCGGAGCTCCGGGAAGGGGAGAAGAGTTAGTCTGATGTTCTCTGCTGACCTAGAACACCGGGCTCCCTGGGCCCCCTTCTGGCCGTGTGACCTGGGGGAGCTACTCAGCCTGACTCCTCCTCTGCGCGGCGGGTGGCGATAGTGCCCGCTTACTGGGCTGCAGTGACATTAAGTAATGCTCTCGGAGCAGCGCCTGGCACGAGGCTCCTGTTGCCTGGGGCTTAGCGTGGTCAGGGATGGGGCAGTGGGGACGGAGCCCATCAGTCACTTATCTGGAGCACAGCAAGCACTCTGCTCGGGGTCGTGAGGTGCGCACATGAGAGAGAGAGAGAGTGTGTGTGTGTCGGCGTTAACGGGTATTGGCAACCCAGTAGTTCCAGTCCTGGCCAGGGGCGCTTTTTCCATGAAGTATGAAGCCAACCCTGCAGGGCCTCTGCCGAGCCCCAGGAGATGCTGGGGTAATTCTCTGTTCATTATTTGGGGTCCCTTCCCGCCTATCCCCTCACCTTGTTTTCCTTTCCCTTCCTATTGCCAGAGACAGAGTGGAGGTGGAGACGCACCCTCCCACGGGACGTGGTCACAGGGAAATTCCTTCTGTGTCTCTCTTCCTGTTGGGACTTGGGGCACACACATGTGTCTGCTGTGTTCGTCAAGCCCCTGGAGCTGGGATTTGAACCGTAATTGGTCATGTGGGATTCGGCAACTCCAACCACTGTGCTATGGGGCTGGCCTAGGATTCCTTTTTCTTACAGGGGACCCTCAAAGGATGGAAGCTGCAGGCCCAGAAAATGCATTTCCCTCCCTGGGCCTAACCTGACCAGCCACCCATGCTGGGGACTGGGACTGCCCGGCATTTCCCTGTCCGGCATTTCCCTGTCCGGTTCCTCCCCTCATCCCTCCTGCCCTTCGAATGGCAGGCATAGCCAGTTGTCCCCGGCTGCCAGGACACCCATGTCACCTCCATTTGCCCACGATGAGCTCCTTGCTGAAGGGTTGGACACCATTATGTTAGCCCCTTGTCACCAGGGTCACTCGGGGGCTGCTGCCTCCCCCAGGACCACCCTGTCACTGCCCCAGCAGGGACTGGCCTGGTAGGGCAGACGCGAGGACAGACTGAGCTGTGTCGAGGGTTCAGGAAGAGCCATCAGAACTCACGATATGAAATCCTCCAGGCAGCTGGACAGCGGTGCAGCCGAAATGCAACTGGACCCATATAGGAAGGAAAGTTCCTGGGTTCGTGTCCCGGGACCCCCCTGAGCATGATGGGTGCACGCATGTCCCCGTCGTCCAGGCCAGCTGAGGCAGGGGTGGGTTGTGGCATAGAGACACCGGGCGGGGGGGTGTCACTCTCTCTCAGAAGAAGTGAAAAATGTCAGAAATGAAACAAAACAACCCCTCTTGGATATAAGGCTGGTCTCCCTACTGCCTGGGGACTCTTAGCATCTCCAGGGTTTCTCTGCTCCCAAGACAGGCCTGGAGTTAGAGCCGGGTCCTGCTGCTTCCCTGCCGTGTGACCAAGGGTGAGGTGCTTGGCCTGCTCCGTGCCTCAGTTGTCCCATCTGTAAGATGAGGGTGGCAACGGCAGCGACCCGCCTCCCGGGGCGTCCAGACTGTTAAATGTGTCCTCGGAGCCGCTCCTGAAAGAGTCGTGGCTGTTCTGCTGAAGATCAGCCCGTGGCCCCTCCAGGAGAAAGCCTGGAGCTTCAGGCTGAGTCCCCTACGTCAGTGAAGAACACGCCAGTATTTAAACCCAAAACAAAAGCCAGCCCAGCCATTGTGCCCTGACTTAGGCAATGTCACTACGCGGTGTTCTTCAAGCCTGAAAGGCCTTCCCTGGGAAGATGGGCCAGCTGGCAGGTTTCCAGGGCTGGAAGGTTCTGCTTCCCTCTGGAGTCAGGAGCTTGGGGCGGGAAGCCCAGCCAGAGCCAGACCAAGACGGGGTGTTGAGCCAGGCGGGGCTTCCAGGGCTCACCGGTCACCAGCACAGGGAGGCCTTTTGCTGGTGGGGAGTTGGTCATTGTCTTACGAGGAGAACTATGTCTTGTGTTACTTTATTGTTTTTAAGGAAACAAGGCTTCCGTGTTTTGCGTTTTGTATTTCCCATGTTGTTGAATAAGCGTGTGAATGACTGGGGACCGTGTATAACTTCTTTTTTTCTATGAGAGAGGGAGACAGGCACTGTTAATGGGGCCTCAGCTGTAGCTGAGGGTCCCCGAGGGGGCAAGACCCGGAGCCTCCCAGGGCCACGGGGCAGACGGCCAGCCCCCGGCCTGTGAGGCAGAGGGGCCTTCAGGGCTAGTGTTTCAGACTAGGCCGTGACCGCAGGCGAGCTGCAGAATCCCTGGACAGGGCTGGCATGTGAAGGAGAGAGCCTGCCAGGTGTGGGTCGTGGGCGGCGGCCTGCTGGCGTGCGTGAGCATCCGTCTGGTCCCGTGTTTACGATACGCGTGGGAGTGCTGTAAAATGCACCTTGCACTGCGGTTACAGACATTTAAGAAACACTCTTGGGGGCCAGCAGATAGTGTAGCGGTTACATTGCTGGACTCCCACGTGGCTCACTGTGGTTCGAGTCCCGGACCCAGCGGCTTCAAAATCACACCGGGCATGTGTGTGTGCGCCTCCAAGATTTCAGGAGGATAATGAAAGAAAAGGGACTGGAGCGTGGCCAACCCCCAGGAAGAGCTTTCTCTCTCTGCCTCTCACTGTCTCTGTCTCTTTCCTGATAGTACACACACCTTAAGGCAAAAAAAAAAAAAAAAAAAAAGAAATGCCCCTTCAGGCCCAAGGAGCTGCAGTGGAGGGGACAGTTGTGCCAGATGACCCTGGTGCTCGGTGTCAGCGAGAGTGAGAGAGTGACTCTCAGGTGGCTGTCCCTGAGCTCTGTGACCCTGGACAAGCCCTGCCCTTCCTGGAACACTGGTACCCCCATGGCCGGGGAGAGGGCGGCCCCCAGGCCTGGCCGTCTCTCCTGCGTCCCCTGATGGCCTCTCCCCTCCCGCGGGCAGGTCCGGGTGAAGCCGGACAAGACGGGAGTGGTCACGGACGGTGTGAAGCACTCCATGAACCCCTTCTGTGAGATCGCGGTGGAGGAGGCCGTGCGGCTCAAGGAGAAGAAGCTGGTGAAGGAGGTCATCGCTGTCAGCTGCGGCCCTGTGCAGTGCCAGGTGCCGGGCGGTGCGGGGAGGGCAGTGCGGACCTTGGGGGACGTGGGGGGGACGACACAGGATGCCACTCCCCAACCGGGTCTGAGAGAAGAGGGCCTGGGGCTGGACTGCCCAGGGTGGGGAAGAGGGCCTGGGTCAGGCTCCCCGCCCCACCAGGCCGGAAGTCGGGACAGGCCCCGCCCTCTTGCAGGAGACCATCCGCACCGCCCTGGCCATGGGCGCAGACCGAGGTATCCACGTGGAGGTGACGGCTGCAGAGGCGGATCGCTTGGGCCCCCTGCAGGTGTCCCGGGTCCTGGCCAAGCTGGCGCAGAAGGAGAAGGTGGACCTGGTGCTGCTGGGCAAGCAGGTAGGTGTAGCCCCCAGTGCTGACCAGGAGGGGGCGCTTGTGGGGTGGTGCGGTGAGCCTGTGTGGGGACCACCCGCATGGGTTCAGGAGCTAGGCCTGGGCTTAACAGACTGGAGGTTTATGGAGGGCGCTGGGGGGCCATGGGGGTCCTGAGCAGGGGAGCGTCAGGGTCATCTGGGTGCAGTGACTTGGAGAGTGGACTGGGATGAGGTTCCGGAGTCTGGAAGGTTAGGAGCTGCACAGTGAGCTGGAGCGAGGGCCCCAGAACCCCCTCCGCTCCCCCACCTCGCACACCTTCCAGCTGAGGCAGGAGTGCCCTGGGCTCACTGAATGGCTTCAGCCAGGGGAGTGCAGAGGCGGGTGGAGAGGAGCCACAGGCGGAGAGGGGAAGAGGCAGGGGAGGGCAGAGGCAGACAGAGAGGAGCCACAGGCAGACAGGGGAAGAGGCAGGGATTAGCAACGAGGCTGAGAAAGGGGTCGTGGGTGCAGCGGCAGAGCTGGGCCACTTTCAGCAGAGAGCACAGATCCCCCTGCAGAGGGCAGAGAAGAAGCCGGCCAGCTGGAGAAGACGGAACCGGAGCCGGAGGGCCTGGGGGAGTGGGGGCGCAGGTCTCACGCCAGGTCCCGGGGACCCAGGGCTGGCAGCACGGCCTCTGGAAACCCCTGCATTTGCTGGTGGATCAGACTTGAGGTCCTGCCTGCCTGGGTGGTAGGGACAGTTCCTGCGGCCAGGGCCTGCTGCTGGGAGACGTCACAACTCGTACTGGCTTTAGCCAGAGAGCGAATTCATTAGCTCACTTCAAATGAGCTTCAGGCACGGCTTGATCAGGCACACGTGACCCGCAGGCTCTGCTCCTCTCTCTTGGCCTCGCTGTCCCTCTGCAGGCTCAGGAGATGGGTCACTAGGTTCGTCAGCCTAGTGACCTGGGAAGAGGGCCTTTCCCAAGCCCCAGCAAAGCCCCAGGGCCAACTCCTTACTGGCCCAGCTCGAGTCATGTGCTCATCTCTGAGCCAATCACCAGGGGCAGGGCTAGAGTGTTCTCATTGGTTCAGACCCTGTGGCCCACTCCCCAGGGCCTGCCTCATGGGAGGCTTCTGAGCAGTCATACAGGGAAGGGGGCAAGGGTTTGGTGACTGGGGCTGCCAGGGCACCCCACACACCTGGACAGGTGCCTGCTTATCCCTGGGCCCAAGTAGCGGATTGTTCTAGACCAAGAGTCAGCAAACTCGGACCGTGGCCACCCGATTCTGTGAACAGTTTTACTGGAACGCCGCCACACACACTTATTTACACACTCTTGTGCTGCGAGGGCAGAGTTGACTGAAAAGTCAGCAAGGCCTGAAATATTTGCCATCGCCCCACTAATGCAAGTCGGGGACCCTGTTCTAGCCAGAGGCCCAGCGGCCACGAGAGGCCCCGTCCCTCACCATGCGCTCTCCTGTCCCCCACGCAGGCCATCGATGATGACTGTAACCAGACAGGGCAGATGACAGCCGGACTCCTGGACTGGCCACAGGTGAGGCAGCCCCTCATCCCTCACGTGCTTCCCTGCCGGGGGGCCTCTGCACTCAGCACGCCCTCCTGGGAACCGTACCCTCCGGCCTCGGGGCTCGCTCTCATCCCCCAGGTCTCTGCTCACATACCTCCTCTTGGGAGGGCCTGCCTTGCCCACCTGTATGACGTTCGAGTGCGCCCTCTAGCTTCGGGTTCCTTAACCCGCGTCCCTGGCCTCAAATAGAAATGCAAGCCACGTGGGGAATTATAATCTTGTGGCGTGATGATTAAGGTGCCAGGATCCCACATGGCTGCAGAGTTAAGTCCTGGTCGTGGCGAGAACACAGGGCGTGTGTGTGTGCGTGAACTGGAAGAACACAGGATGTGTGTGTGTGTGTGTACTGGAAGAACATAGTGTGTGTGTGTGTGTGTGTGTGAACTGGAAGAACACAG
>NW_006159598.1:1038750-1044108 GCF_000334495.1 Tupaia belangeri chinensis | reverse complement strand
ATCCCAAAAGGAGGGAGAGATGGAAGAGAAGGGATTGTGGTGTGGCCATGCCCCGTGGAGGGTGCTTTCTCACTCTCCTTTTTCTCTGTGTCTCTCTCTGGTAGGTGCATGGGTCCTCTGGCAAAATAAAATAATAAAAATAGGCAAAATTACCTTTCATAAGATGCTTTAACTCAGCCTGCCTAAAATATTACTCCAGCACGAATCAAGAGGAGAAATCCTGAGGCATTTTATGTTCTCTTTTCTTTTTGTACGCCATCTTCAAAAGCTAGCATGCACTGTTGACCGCACACCTCCGTTCTCATCAGAAGCACTTGATTTAGATTCTTCGAGTTCACACATAAAAAAAATAGACATCTCCAAGTTGTTCAGAACAGACTTAAAAGTTTTCTGATAAGCCCGTCAGCTATGGAAGAGTTTTTAAAGGTGGCTTTATTGAGATACCTACCTACAATCAACTGCTCATGCCCAGGGAGTACCGTTTTATACAATTAAAATTTTTTTGTTAGAGGGCACGTGTACTTGCTGGAGAGACAGCGGGTGGGGAATGAGAACGCGTCACCCGTGGGGAATGGTCACACTGCAATTTTCTTTTTCTCTCCCTCCTTCCTCTCAGGATTTTGGGCACACACGCACACGCTCCCGGCATGTTTTTCCAGCTTCTGGGGCGGGGACTCAGACCGTGTGGTCGGCTGTGTAGGGTCCAGCTATCCAGCTGTCTTCACCACCACACCATAGCTGGCCCAGTCAGTACATTTTGACACGTATCCACCCATGAGGCCGTCACCAAACTCATGATGTGTCTGGAATGTCGCTTTTCAAGTTCAAGTAGACTCTAACATTCCACTCCTCGCCCGCCCTCCCTAGCCACCTTCGGGTGCTCGCTAGCCTCTCGTGGCCGGTGGCTGCCAGCTGCGCTGACACGTTTTACTCTCCCCACAGCATCGACTGCCATCTGGCCAGCCTCTCTAAGGCTGCTCCATCTAAGGCTCGTGGTCTGTCGTGTCTTGGTTTTGTCAAACACCTTGGTGTCTGGAGCGACCTTGGCTGCCTCCTGCTTGATTGCTGACTGTCCCCCCTGCTAGAATGTCAGCCCACCAAAGCTGGCACCTGGGGCCAGGTCCATGGTGCAGCCCAGAGCTGGGCACGCCCCCAGCAAGGCTGTGAGTGATGTGATGGTTCAGACCGAGGCCTGGAGGGTCCCGGTGCTGAGTGAGCGAGAGAACAGCCAGCTAGAGTGTGGCCACGGCAGTCACCAGGGGAGGAGACGCTGGTTCAGGACTGAGGGGCAGAGGGGCCTCGGCCACAGGCAGGGGTCTAGAGGGTGGTGTGAGGTCCATGGCGAGCACACGGCTCTCTGCTGTCAGCCCCGTGAAGGGTCCTCACAGGCACTGCCGGGAGCCACGGTGCCGGCCTGCACCCTGTGCTGAGGGGGCGGACAGCACGGAGCCCCTGGAGTTCCCGCAGGGGCTCCATGACTCCATGCCAGTTGCTTCTAACAGGGCCTGGCGCTGACACGTGCTCACTCAGGCGGGGCAACTGTGCTGGCGGGTTCCAATGTGAGGACACAGACCGTGGCTCCAGGGAGGAAGGACATCCTGCTCTAGCTTTTCAGGGTCCCCTTCTTGGCTCCCCGCCCATTTCGAATCTCGCGGACTCGCCTGTCACAGGTGGCCTGCAGAGGACTGCTCGTGGCCCGCCTGGGCCAACCTCACACCCCCCCCTTTCTGGGCCTCCCCAGGGCACGTTCGCCTCCCAGGTGACGCTGGAGGGGGACAAGGCGAAAGTGGAACGGGAGGTTGACGGGGGCCTGGAGACCGTGCGCCTGAAGCTGCCTGCGGTGGTGACCGCCGACCTGAGGCTCAATGAGCCGCGCTACGCCACGCTGCCCAACATCATGGTGAGCGCTCGCCGGCCCGGGGCGGCCAGCATGCCACAGGCCCAGCATCTCCCGGGGGTCGGGCAGGAGCAGGGAGCCCAAGGGACATTTTATCATTCTGGCTGACAGGGCCCGCTCTGAGCCCCGGGGGTGGGTGGTTATCTCTGCCCGCAGTGAGAATCCGGGGGCTGTCTGGCTAGCAGTTTGCTGGTCATCCCAGCCAGCTGGAAGTCTCCATTTGGGCTCCCCGTGTCATTCCAGTGGGAGACGTCCTTTGGGCGATTTTGGCCAGGTAGAGGAGTAGAGGAGTCGTTTGGTCGTCTTGGCCCAGGGCGGGTTCCCTTGGCCATCTTTGCCAGCAGGAAGGTGTCACCTTGGCCATCTGGGCTAGAGAGGTGTTCTCTGGGGTCTCTGGGCTGGTGGGAGAGGGCCTTCATCTCGGCCAGGGAGATGGGTCCATTGGGCCACCTTGGCCAGTATGGAGAATTTAGTTCATCATCTCAGAGGGGTCATTGAGTGACCTCGGCCAGTAAAGGGTCAGTGGGCCAACTCAGCCGAGGGAGGAGGGGTCCGTGGGTCATCCCGGCCAGTAGGAGGACAGGTCCGTGGGTCATCCCGGCCAGTAGGAGGAGGGGTCCGTGGGTCATCCTGGCCAAAGGTCCATTGAGCTGTTACTGCAAAGGCACGGCTTGGCTTGGTCAGCCCATTGCAGCCAGTGAGAGGCTTCCCACAGCAGTCAGCCGGAGGAGGGCTACAGTAAGGGTGGGTCTCCTGGCCTCCCAGCCACAAGCTGTGTGGAGCTGTCCACCCCAGGCGTGGCCCTGGGAGAGCGTGTGCGTGTCCCGGCCAGTTGGTAGGGCCAGGATGATTCTCCGTGGCAGTGGTCCTGTGGATGTGGCACCTGTAGGAGGGGCCGCCGTGGGGTGGGCAGTGTTGCCGTAGCCCTGCGCATCATGGTTTCCCCTGTGCAGAAAGCCAAGAAGAAGAAGATCGAGGTGATCAAGGCCGGGGACCTGGGCGTGGACCTGACCTCCAAGCTGTCCGTGATCAGCGTGGAGGACCCGCCGCAGCGCACAGCCGGCGTCAAGGTGGAGACCACCGAAGACCTGGTGGCCAAGCTGAGGGAGATCGGGCGGATCTAAGCTCTTCCCAGAAACTTGGCAATAAAACTGACTCCAAAATGTCCTTGTCAACTCATTCCCTGGAGACCTGCTCTTGATTCATTCAACATTGATTTCAGTCTCCTACACGCTGGGCCCTGCCTTGGCGAAGCTGGGGACCCAGCTGAACTAAGTCCAGTCCCTGTCCTTGAGAAGCCTCTGTTTCGAAGGGCACGGATGGGGCAAAGGCAGTTGCAGGGCAGGGAGGTGCCTGCTAAGTGTGGAGGCACCCTGGCCTCCGGAGCCCACATGGGCCATGAGGCTGTCTGTGGGGCCGGGAACTTCCCAGGGAGATGACATCCACGCAGAGTGTTGAAAGGCCGCTGCCGAGACTTGGGACACACGGGTGTGAGGCTGGAAGCTCTGGTTGTGGCTAAGGAGCCAGACAGGCAGTAAGTCATCAAGGCCTAGTGTGGGACGGCCCGGTCAGCCCAGACACGCCGGGCATGCCCAGGTTCCCAGGAGTTGGTGGCCCAGAAGCCTGTCTCTGAATTTTCAGTTTCCAAAGTTATAACTGCATTGTGGAGTGGTTAAGAGCATTGGTTCTGAATTCTCAGGTCCTGGGTTCCAATCCCAGCTTGACTAGCTTCTGGCTCTGGGGAGACCTTAGGCAAGTGAATATTCCCCGAGTCTAGGTTCCTCCTCTTCCAGGTGGAACTCGTAATATACCTGTGTCTGGTTGCCTTTTGCAGCATAACAGACTAGCTCAAACTTGCTGGCTTAAAACAATGCACTGCTGGTTTTTGCATGTAAACCTGAAATTTGGGCAGGGCTCAGCAGGGGTGTCTTGTCTGCTCTGAGTGGCATCAGTTGGGGTGGCCCAGATGAGGCCAGTGGGTTGGCTTCCGAGACGGGTCACTCTCACGGCAGGCAGGCTGGGGACATTGACCCAAAGTGGCTGCTGGTCCGCAGCCCTGGGTCCTGTCCAGGGGGTGGCTTGAGTTTTCTGAGTGGCTCCTGGGTCCTGAGGAACCATGCCGTGGTACGGGAAGGGGTCTGCCAGCCTCGATGCAGGACTGGCCCAGGCTGGCTTCCCTGTGCTCTATGGCAGTCACAGCCCACCTAGACCCAAGGTGGCAGGGTGGGGGTGTCACAGAACCATTTCTTAATGGAGGAGGGTCAAATCTGCGGTCATATATAAGCTACAAGACCTACCCCACAGGATTTTGAGAGGTTTAATTTATGGGGCCTGCCCCGTAGCATAGCCATTAAGTAAGTACTGTGTCCTGGGAGCCAGCTCTCCTGTAGCCAACTGTGGTTCAAATCCCAGAACTAGATTAAACACATGTGCAAGCATGCCCAAGGTAAGGACAGGACGGAGAAATGGATGAAGAGAGGACTGTGGCATGACCACACCCCTCCGGGGCTCTGGCAGTAAGGAAGGGGGGTTCATGTAGTGCCCCCCAGAACCACACCGCTACGGCAGTGCTCAGCGTGCATTACTGCGGTTATTACCAGCCTGGCGAGGACGGCCTGAGCACGTGCAGAGGACCCCGGCCAGGGCCAGGCTGTAGGAACAGCTTTCGAGGAGAGAGTGATCTGAGTGTCCTGGGCCCGGCCCAGCTTCTCTGCCATGCTGTGCAGCCTCCTGCAGGTCCTCGACCTCTCTGAGCCGTAGCTCCCTGGCAGGTGAGGATGGCAACAGCCAGCTCGTGGGGCGTTTAGAAGGGTTGAGCCCAGCAATGCAGGGGAAGCGTGTAGCGTGATTCCTGGCACAGCATAAATAGTAATTATTATGGCTCTTAATAAGGTGAGACCTGAAGGACAAGTTGTGATTTACCGGGTGGGAGTGGGCCGGGGCGGGAGCCGGCGTTCCGGTAGTTTAAGTAGAGGAAACAGGTGCACGAGGCTGGGAGTGAGGGGGGCCTGAGGATGCTGGTGTTCAGTGAGCAAGGACTGGGGTGGGGGTTGCCCTGGGGGCTTGGAGGTCTCCAGAGGGCTGGGGGACAAGGGCAAGGCTGTAACAGGGAGGGTAGAGGCTCTGGGCGGGGCTGGAGGGGTCGGAGGAGGAGGAGAGTGGAGGATGGGTGCCAGGAGGAGGGCTGGGACAGAGATGCAGGGGCAGGAAGGTGGAGAGTGACAGTGATGGGTGGGGGGGCAGGCTCCCAGGTCTGCAAAGATGGAGCACTGGGAGGAGGGCTGGGCTAGAGGGAGGGGCTGGGAGACAGGGAAGGGCCTGCTGCAGAGGAGGAGCAGGGTCAGCGTGGGTATCCGAGGCTGTAGGCTGGACAGTGGACCAGGGTGGGGCCGGAGCCTGGTGGGGAAGAAGCCTGAGTTGAGGTCACAGCAGTAGCTGCAGGGGTTTCTGAAAGGTGTACA
>NW_006159598.1:1034650-1035035 GCF_000334495.1 Tupaia belangeri chinensis | reverse complement strand
CGCTCTTCCAGGAAGTCTCCCTGGGTTTGCCCCTACAAGTTTCCAGCTGGCACTAAGTTCTCCCCATCTTCCCCCTGGGGGTGGGCAGTGCAGGGGTGAGCTGGGACCGCGTGGTGGGTGCTGATGAAAATCTGGGCTAGGGTGGACAGCACAGCCACCAGATGGGGTGGGGGATCTTAGCGCCTCTCGCTGGGCCTGGCTCCCTTCCCCGCCCAGGAAGCTAAGCCACCCGTCCTGTCGGACTCGTCTGACTCAGGAGGGGACAGGGACGAGAGCAAGCCTGGGTCTGGCTCCAGTGTCCTCCCGGTGCGGGTGCGTCCAGCACCATGGACACCTGGCGGGCGCTGCTGCTCTTCCTCATCCTGGGTAAGCCCCCTCCCTGCCC
>NW_006159598.1:1021501-1023340 GCF_000334495.1 Tupaia belangeri chinensis | reverse complement strand
CGTCCAGCACGCTGGACACCTGGCGGGCGCTGCTGCTCTTCCTCATCCTGGGTAAGCCCCCTCCCTGCCCGCCCCCTCCCACCAGCCCCCTCTCCCAGCAGTCTCCCTAACTCCCCTCTTCTCTGCAGCATGCCGAGCTGGGGCCCCCGCCCTGGGAGACACTTCTGGACCTCAGCAAACCAATTTCTCCTTGGGCTCAGAAGGCTCTTCCCAGGGCCTCGGTTCGATAGTCCCCTCCAGCAACACCCCCAGCTGGAAGCTTCCAGATCATTCTCCAGGTTCAAAAGCCCCTGTCGAAATCCCCGATTCCAGCTGGTTTCCAGAGGCCCTGAATTCAAACCATGTGTCTGGGGCCCTCTGGTCAGATGACTCTGTTGAGGGCCAAATTTTGGGGCTGGATCCCACTTTGGAGCCGCCTGGTTATGAAAGGCCTCCTGAGAGCTCAGATTCTCAGGCTCCTGCCAAGGACCCCAAGATGTCCTTCTCTGTTGAGACCCCAACCTCAAACACTGCTGCTGCCCCTGACACCAAACCTGCTCAGGGCTCCGGTTCCAAATTCTCCCCTGAGGATCTCGGTCTTGAACTCTCCGCCCAGAGCCCGGAACCCAAAGTTGTGGAGACCCACCCTGCTGCAAGCTTTCCTGAGCAAGCTGGGGGCCCCCTTGCTGTGCTGGTGGGGACCACTATCCGGCTCCCCCTGGTTCCGGTCCCCAGCCCTGGCCCCCCAGCCCCTCTGGTGGTCTGGCGCAGGGGCTCCAAGGTGCTGGCAGCTGGGGGCCTGGGGCCAGGGGCTCCCCTGATCAGCCTGGACCCTGCTCACCGGGATCGCCTGCGATTTGACCAGACCCGAGGCAGTCTGGAACTCACCTCTGCCCAGCTAAAGGATGCAGGGGTCTACACGGCAGAGGTCATCCGGGCCGGGGTGTCCCGGCAGCTGCGGGAGTTCACGGTGGGTGTGTACGGTAAGTGGGCCCTGAAGTCCACAGCGCAGGCTGCAGGGGCCGCTCTGCCCTGGGAGACCTGTGGGCAAGTCACTGCGCTGAGAGGTGCTTCCTTCCCCTGGAAGGTGTCCCTGGACGGGGGAGAGAGGACTTCTAGGCAGGGCTAGGGAGAGGGGGGGCTAGGGGCCAAGACAGGGGTGCTTGAGGGCAGCTGGGCCTGGGATCGAAGTTCTGGGGGCCAGTTCGGGCAAGGGGTGGCTGGGCCTGAACTGGATCAGGGGCAAGAGGAGCTGGGAGGCTCTTGCCTTTTAGGGTTAAGAGACAAATCCTGGGGCCCAAAATCCTGGGTAGAAGGGAGGAGGGGACCAAGGGCCAGGCTCCCGGACTTGGTCTAAGCCCACTCCCCCTCCCCAGAGCCCCCGCCCCAGCTGTCTGTACACCCAGAGGCTCCAGAGACAGAGGAGGGGGCAGCCGAGCTCCGGCTGCGCTGCGTGGGGTGGGACCCGGGTCGCGGGGAGCTGAACTGGAGCGGGACGGACTTGCCGTGGAGGGGGCGGACCCGGAGGGAGCCGAGCAGCCCCGGATCCGCGCAGAGGGCGACGAGCTGCTCATCGTGCGCCCTGTCCGCAGCGACCACGCCCGATACACCTGCCGCGTCCGCAGCCCTTTCGGCCACGCGGAGGCTGCGGCCGACGTCAGCGTCTTCTGTGAGTAGGAGCATGCTTCGAGACCAGGTTGGGGTCTGGAGACCCTTAAAGCCCAGTCTCCAGGAGGAGAATGGGGAATGACCCAAATCCCGGGGGACCGACGCCTTCCTCTTCCCCAGACGGCCCAGACCAGCCTGTCATCACGGTCTTCTCGGACCGCGACGCCGCCCCAGTCTTCTATGTCACCGCGG
>NW_006159598.1:1016879-1021270 GCF_000334495.1 Tupaia belangeri chinensis | reverse complement strand
CAGCGCGGGGGCGGGGCCAGCAGGGGGCCGGGGTCCCCTGTGGGTGGGGTGCCGCAGCAAAGAAGGGCAGGGACACCTCCGGGTGGGGCGGGACCCGAGCCCAGAGGCCAGCAGGGAGGGAGAGGCCAGCGTGGAGGAGATGGGCGGAGTGAGCCAAGAGGCGAGCGCGGGAGAGCGGGACTGTGAGCGGGGCGCCAGGGGAGGCAGGTTCGCGGTCGGGCGGGCGGGGGAACTGTCGGAGCGGAGGGCCCGAACTGGTGTGGCCGGGATGGCCAGCGAAGGGAGCACGGAGGGCGGCCGTTCCGGGGCGAGGGGCACTCCTCTAGAATTAAGGGGCGTGGGAAGGGAAGGCCCTAGGCCGCCTGGGCAGTAAGCGGGATGGCGAAGGGAGCCTGTCTGACAGAGGGGCCGGGCCGCACGGGAGGGCGGAGAGGACTGGGAAGGGGCGGATTCCCGGGGAGTAACCAGCAGGGCGGAGTGACCTGGACGGGCCGAGCCAGAAGCCAAGGGGCGGGTTCCGTTCAGAAGGAAGGAATCGGTGTGTGAAGACGCAGTTTCCCTAGGAAAGGGGGTGGTCAGTGGGCTGCGCGCTGCGCACCTGGCGGGGGCGTGGCTGGGAGAGTGGGCGGGGCCAATGCTCGGAGAGGCGGGGCCAGAGAAGAAGGCGGAGAAAGGCTGGAGCCCTGGGTCTCGCTCCTCTACAGATCTGCCCCCGGGGTCTCCGCAGTGCTCGGTCGAAGGGGGTCCAGGCGACCGCAGCCTCCGCTTCCGCTGCTCATGGCCAGGAGGGGTCCCTGCCGCCTCCCTGCAGTTCCAGGGTCTCCCGGAAGGCGTCCGCGCCGGGCCGGTGCCCTCGGCGATACTAGCAGCGGTTCCCGCTCACCCCCGGCTCAGCGGCGTCCCCATCACTTGTCTTGCTCACCACCTGATGGCCACACGCACCTGCACCGTCACTCCAGGTGAGAGAGGGTGGAGCTTCTCTGCCTTTTTTTGTTTTTTTTTTGGATAGGTTTTTCGCTATAGGGCGCGTGCGCTCGCCAGACAGACAGAGAGACAGAGAGACAGAAAGCGAGAAATCACCCCCCAAGGGGGATGGTCACACCGCAATCCCTTCTCCAGTCTCCTCCTGGGATCTTGGGCACGCACGCACACACACACGCCTGGCGTGAGTTTTAAGCCACCGGGTCCGGGACGCGAACCACGGTCGACTACGTGGGAGTCCAGCGACATAGCCATTACGCTAACTGCTGGTTCCCTTCTCTGCCGTTTTCAAGGAGAAGGGGGCTGATTCCTTCGCTCCTTTGGGACTTCCGAAAGGGCTGGGCTTCCTTATTCCAGGATCAGGGCAGAAACTCTCTCTCTTTGAACCTAGAGTAGGGACAAGGTTTGTCTGTACCGCAGGGTTGGGGGAGGAACAGGGACTGTCACCTTCCCAGGGGTCAGAGAGATCAGTCACACATTTTTTTCCCCCACAATAATGAGTAGCTGGGAATACTGAGGATACAGGCCTGGCCTGTGGTGTGTTGAGAAAATCAGAGAAATGAGTGAGAGAGAGCGCAGTTCTTCCCCACGCGGCCGAGGTGCCACACTTTCTGCACTGCCGCATTTAACAGCACACAGGCTGTGTTCTTTGAATCCCGGGTAATGCCGTGACTTTTTGGCCTGGGTTTCTCCCAACCACAGAGGCCCCTCGAGAAGTACTGCTACACCCGCTGGTGGAGGAGACACAGCCAGGCGAGGCAGAGGTGGCGCTGGAGGCCTCTGGCTGCCCCCCACCCTCGCGAGCATCCTGGGCCCGGGAAGGGCGGCCCCTGGCCTCAGGGGGCGCAGGACGCCTGCGGCTCAGCCCAGATGGCCGGAAGCTCTTCATCGGCAACTTCAGCCTGGACTGGGACCTGGGAAATTACTCGGTGCTGTGCAGCGGGGCACTGGGTGCCGCGGGTGACCAGATCACTCTCATTGGTGAGCCCCACCCTTGTGAGAAGCCAGAGGATCAGGTCTTCCATTCACCCTTCCTCAGTCCCAGGAGTCCAGGCCTCCAGTGGCCTTCTATGCCCCGCTAGGACCCAAGACTCCAGCTGCCCCTTCCCTTTCACGTCCCCAGGACCCTCCATCTCCTCGTGGAGACTCCAGAGAGCCCGGGATGCAGCTGTGCTTACCTGGGATGTGGAGCGCGGAGCTCTGATCAGCGGTTTTGAGATCCAGGCACGGACAGAGGGGCCGGACCTGGGAAGAGCCACCATCTACAGGAACTGGGTCTCCCTGCTCATCCTGGGGCCTCGAGAGCGGTCAGCTGTGGTACCCCTTCCGCATCGGAACCCAGGAACCTGGGTCTTGCGCGTGCTGCCTACCCTGGGGGGCCAGCCAGGAAGTCCATCTCGAAGCCGAGTCTACCAGGCTGGTGAGCTGGGGCTTGGCCACCCTCTCCTGGGCTTCCTCGGAGCGTTCTAACCGGCCGCGCTCAGCCTGCTGGGGCCTCCTCTCCTGAGCTGGTGTCCTGGGGCTTCCCAACCAAAACAGTAGGAACTGGGGGGCTGGACACAGACATGTGTTCTCTCCAGCCCTGGAGACCCCAAGTCCGAAATCAGGGTGTAGGCAGGGCTGTGGCCTCTCTGAGACTCTGGGTAGAGTTCTCACCGCCCTTCCCAGCTCTGGCAGTGACTGTCGGTATCGGCAGCCCCTGGCTTGCAGACGGACTTCTCTGTCCACCCCTGCTGTGTATGACTGTCCTCTTCTTCTAATGACACTGGTTGTATTGGACTAGGGCTCACTCACGACGTCACCTTGACATCTTCCAAGCTCCTATTCCAAAATAAGGTCACGGGCACAGCGGATTAGGACACCAACCTGACTTTTGGGGGATCACTTTAGCCAATAACATTCCCCACTGGAGTGTCTCGGTTGCACTTCCCAGCCCCACAGCCCTCCCCAACGTGACCCTGTCCCGTCTCGCGGCCTGTAACGGCAGCAATGCCCAGATGACTCCTGAACGTCTTAGCCCGGCCCTGACCGCTCCCTTGAACCCCAGACCTCGTAAAGGCAACTCCCTATTTGGCATATTCACTCTGGGTGTCTGATTGGCATCTCAACTGGTCACAACAGGCCTCCTGAAGCCCCCCCCCCACACACACACACAACCTTCCAGTCTGCCCGTCCTGGTGAAAGGCACTCCTCGCATGCCCCAACCACCCCAACGCCCGAGTTCCCAGCACGTCTGGTCAGTTTTTCCTTACAAAATGTTTTCCTCACCTACTTGCTTCTTGCCATCCTCATGCCAACACCCTGGCCAAACCGCTCCCTCTCTTGCCAGGCCAGCAGTAGCCTCCTGTCGGCTTTCTTTACCCACTGGCTGGCTCTCCTGTAACCGGTCCTCCGCGTAGAAGCCAGCGTTGTGCATATCAGATCGTGAGGCTGCCCACTTGGAAGTGAGGGCATGGGGCGATAGAAGCCCGCTGGGGCAGACCCCCAGGATCCAGCCCCTGCGAACCCCTCTAACTTCGTCCTCAGCCTCGCTCCCCCTCGCTCAGAGTCTTCCACCACACTGCCTTCATCCGACAGAAGACCCCTGCCTGCCTCTGAGCCTTTGCACTTTCTGTCCCCTCCTCTTGGAACACCCTTCCTCCAGGCTTAGCGTGACCGGCTCGTTCCTCTTCGGGTCTCCACTCAGATCTCACTTCTCCGGAATCTCACCTCACGATCCTTGCTACGTGCCACCCCCATTCCTACCATATCCGTGTTCACAGGGGTTCCCCCCCTTAGCACGACCTGTAACTGTTGTTTATTGTTCGGTATTTCTGAGTTTACCCTGAAACGAACGCCCCCACGGGGACCACGCGGGGAGCGGACGCTCCTGTTCTGCTCGCCCAGCAGAGCGCCTGGACAGTAAGGTCACTCGGTCACTTGTTACGTTACATAAACGGAGCGTGCTGGGTCCCACATCCCTGGGCTCTGGGTGGGGAAGGGCAGGGGGCTTGGGCTCCTGGTCCCTGGCTAAAGGCTGAGTTAGGGGTTGAGAAACTCGGGTCTCGCCCTGGTTGTGTTCCCCTCCTCTCCGTTCGCGCTGTTTCTTTCAGACCCCGCCCTGGGCCCCGGAGCCATCGCCGGCATCGTTCTGGGCTCTCTCCTGGGTCTGGCCCTGCTGGCAGCCCTTCTCCTCCTGTGTGTCTGCTGCCTGTGCCGGCTTCGGGGTGAGTGAGGGGCCTGGGAAGCGGCCAGCTCTAGCCAACCGGAGGGTCTCTAGCTAGAGACCCGTGGAGACCTGTCCCAGCCAATCAGTGCAGTCACAAGTATCCATCCCGACTTCCTACCTCCGAATCGGTCAATCAGAGTAAGGCTCCACCTCTCAGCCGGGCTCCCCTTGCCATTGGCTGGGGTGGGGTGGTGGGGGCGGC
>NW_006159598.1:1006900-1016608 GCF_000334495.1 Tupaia belangeri chinensis | reverse complement strand
GTGTGGTGGGTGGGGGTGTGGGCCCAGCCAATCACGTGTTTCTTTTTCTCTTCGTGCTCTCTTTCAGGAAAGACGCCTACCAAAAAAAAGCATCCCCCCACCTTGGCCCCAGTGATCATCCCACCAGAAAAGAAGATGCAGAGTGTGACCCCGGTGCAGACTGCGGGTCCGCTGCCCCTCAAAGTTCCTCTGGAGGACCCTAGCCCAACCTGGGTCCCCCAAGTGAGTGGGGGTGCCTGGGATTCCCCCCCAGAATAGGGGCAGAACTGTAGCTTTAGCGTCAGGGAGATGAGATGTTCTCCATTCTCTTCCTGCACTTTTACTCGGCTTACAGAATTCAAAAAGACTCTCTGGGGGCGCGGTGGCACTGTCTTTCCAGCTCCTTGGGAGACTGAGGCGAGGGCATGGGCCGCTAGAAGCCAGCTGGGGCAGCATAGCCAGCCCCTGTCTCTAATAACTAGAGCACCCCCGTCCTTTGTAAGTACATGGAAGTAGGGCAGGGCTCCCTGTACATAACTGTGGAAGGACAGCGAAGGCCCAGCCTCACGGCCCTGGTCAGTTCCACCACCCGGCAGGCTGAGGCCCTGGAGGCCCAGTCACACTCCTGGCCCACCCTAAGAGCCTGGGTGGTGGTGCAGCCTGTAGTCCCCACTACCTGTGAGGCTAAGGCAGGAAGGTCCCACATAGAGAGCTTGTTTAAAAATAACTAATACTGGGACCAGCAGTTGGTGTAATGGCTATGTCACTGGACTCCCATGTAGCTGACTGCAGTTTGAGTCCCGGACCTGGTGGCTTAAACTCATGCCGGGCGCGTGTGCGTGCGTGCCCAAGATCCTGAGAGGAGAATGGAGGAGAAGAGATTGTGGTGTGGCCATCCCCCCTGGGGGGTGATTTCTCACTTTCTATCTCTCCATCTCTGTCTTTCTGGTGAGTGCATGGGCCCTATAGTGAAAACCTCCCCCACCCAAAATAATAACTAGTACTAAAGTAAATTGAAGTAAAAGAGCAGAGCAGATCGAGGTGTCTCCTCTGAAGGCCAGTGAGGTGGGCGCTCCCTTTTCCTTCTCCATAAAGATTGGGCAAGACTTTTGAGCTCCATCCGAGGTGGGAAGGGACTTCCTCATTTCCCCATAAATGCTGGGTTGCTTGCTTGGCTTAGCTCCTCCAGGGGTGGCCAAGTGTCCTCCCCACACCTTGCAAAGGGAGGGAGCCCAGCTAAGTTCTGGAAGGTCTGAGCTGGAGCTAGGAAAGATTGGTGATGAGTCATGGCCATCCAGGCAGCCTCCTGAGTCACCCCCACCTGCCTCTCTCTTCTAGGCCCCAGGCTCCGGTCCAGTCATTTCTCCAGACCGGGGGCTGAGGACAGTTCGGACAGCCACCCAGGTGTGATGGAGCCAGCGTCCTCTCTGCTCAGGGCATTTGGGGCGGGACTTCCTGCTTCTCCCGCAGCAGGTGCGGCCTGACGAGGGGACTTAAAGAGTCCGCCTGTGTCTGTGCAGCTGGGACGGGACTCCCAGGCTAGGAGAGGCCCCGGCCGACCAGCAACCGACCAGCGGCGTGGTTTGTGACCTCAGGGGCTGCCTGGCAGGCAGGCAGGGGAGGAAGCCTGGGCCCGCTGCGAGAGGCCTGCCACGCTAGTGTAGCCTGCTCCGTCCAGCTCCTGGAGCCCATCTGAAGAGATGAGCCATGCCCCTCTTCTGTGTGGACAGACCCCCAGGGCCGCGTATCCAGAGTACCCAGTTCCTCGTGGTGGCCTTCAAGGCCATGTCGACCTCCCCAGCCTCCCTCCCGAGGTCGCCACCCTCCACTCTGGCAGGGTGGATTCTCTCAGACCAACGTGTGTCTTGAGGTCTTGGGCCCTGGAGTCGCGCCGCCTGGATTGTGTCTCTTCCCCGTGTCACTCACTTCCCAAGTCTAAGGCTGACCGCCCCCTCCTCGAAGACTTTCCTTACTCCTGGCTTGGCCGTGGGTTAAGTCCCGGAGTGCCCAGACTTCCCCCGGAGTGCATGTGAATATGTAACTACGCCTGCAGCTTCAGACTCCCTAAACCGGGGCCTTCCCGAGCCGTGGCGTTAGGTCACACCTCAGGCAGCCTGGCGCAGGGCAGAAAACCAATAAATCCTCGAGCGACCAGATGGCTGTGAGTGGGGACGTCGGCTCAGTTTTGCTCCAGCTGCTCAAACGACGCCATCAAGGACAGGTCCTCTGGACCTTGCACTCTGCACCCCAGTGTTCCCCACTCTGCTCCCCACAGACCCGCAATCCCAGAGACAGAGAACCCAGCGCTGCAGATCTCGCCCTGCCCTCGGTGGGCCACCCTGTCCTGCACATGAGTGTCCCTTGTGGGCCCACACAGCCTGGCTCCCTCTCACTAGCTGGGCCAGCACACTCCCATACTGAACTGATGGCCCGAGATGGGCTGGACCACGAGGCCCACCCCGTTTCAAATCTAGGAGGGAGTGGGGGACAGGAATCCGCCCCAGTCTTTAGATGACATGGGCCCCTCCAGACAGAGACTTTGGAAAAAGGCGTTTATTGGTGTGGTGGTCTCAACACTCCCCATGAATCGGAACACATTGCTGTAATTGCAAGATTGTCTCTCACTGGGGTCTCCTTTGTCTCTGTATCCAAATCTCCCTCTCCTTCCTTTAGGAACACACTGGGCATTGAATCTGGGGCTTGCTTAGACCTCACTCTAGCTTGGTTACGTCTGCAAAGACCCTGTTTCCAAAGAAGGTCACACTCAAAGGTATTGGGGTTTAAGACTTGAAATTTTCTTCTGGGGAGACTCAATTCAAGCCACCACACTCTTGCAAGCAGTCTTTTAGGAAACCAGCATTAGAGTCTGAACTGTCTTTAGAAGTTTATCATAACTATTATGAAAATGAGACACATTTTTAATGGTTATTTTACTTTCCTTCCATTCTAAGGTTCTCTGTAAATCAACAATCTTGTCCTATATACCAACAGTTTCCCACGGGGGCCACAATAATCTCAAACTGCCCTTGGTTGGATTGTGCCCACTTAGGAATGTAAGCAAATGAGTCAGCATAGTTGCATGCACGTGTGGTGAAGGTGGGTTCCACCAAGTGGAGACCAGCTGACAGATGATCCCATGAGAAAGGTATGGTTGATAAGATTGCTTCTTGTGTAACTTCCAAGCTATCTACAGCATCCAGTCTAAAGAGTAACAGTCATCACAAGAAAGGTTCTGACCAAATGCTGAGCTCAACAAGGAGGATTCATACTTAGGAGGGTCCTTACATACTTTTACAAAGGTGACCTGAAGCAAACTCTTTCTTTTCACAGGGTGCTCCTAACCATCTCAGTACCAGGACCTGTTCAACCCACACTTAGTTCCTCTCTAGAGAGTCCATCTAATAGACAGTATGGAAGATGGTTAAATTGAAAGACAAATGCTGACAATCAGAGTATTAGAAGGTGAAATTCAAAAATAAATAAATAAAAACACCAAAGTACAATCAAAACACCATATCCTGAGAAAGAGTAAACCTAATATTGAAAAGTTGTGTATCATCAGAGCCCAAGTGTGAATTTTAGTCATCTCGGAGGACTGGGCAACCTCAGTCAGTGATCGAGGTCCATGGACTATCACCTAGTCAAGGATCCTGGTCCACAACAGTGCATCTCAGATATATCTTGTGGAACGTCCACACTGCTAAAGCCTGACCAAAAATGACTACCAGAAACCAGTCAGCAGTCAGAGAGGATAAGATTTTTTTAAGTTACAAGGAGGAACTATGGAATGTCACTCAGCTAACAGAAGGAAGTATTACAGGTGGTCGGACTGACACGAATGGAGGGTATCAAGCCACCAGCGAGAAGGGCATCTGCACGTCAATCACTGTTATCAAAGGTTTAGGCAGGCTCCCCATGCCTGGGAGGGAGGTCTGTCTCACTTTCCTTACCAAAACTATCATTAAAAAACCTGGAGAATGTAACTTATGTCCTCTCTCACAGCAACACATGCACACCGACCCTTCACCGTCCACCGGTGATGCCAGGCCAGTATGGGCGTATCAGCCCATGTGCGTCTCACACCTTCGCTCCCCCGCCCCACCCTTCCCTGGACCCTGGGAATGGAAGACAATGTGGGATGGGGCCCACGCCCCTGTCTGAGGTACAGTCACGGCCCCGTGCCCTGCCCTGCTCTGCCCTCTTCCCTACCAAGCTCGGGTGGTGCGGTTTGGGGTGGGGTCTATTGAGGGTCTCCCGGGAGTGGAGCTGGTGACGCGGGCTCAGGGTGTCTGTGCGACGCCTCTGTCCCCCACTCAGTGTGGTGTGGCGTGCCGGGGTGGGGCATTCCTACAACAGAGCTGGGGCTACAGCGTCTCAGCGTCCCTTCCTGACAACAACTGCCCACCCTGGGGGAGCTACAGCTGGTCACCCGCCAGGACAGCTGGAGCCAGGGGCTATTGCTGGTCACAGTCGCTGGTGTGTGTGTGTCTGAGGGTGTGCGAGGGTGGTCGGGCAGCCTTTGGGAGGTGCGGTGGGTGGCGAGGCAGGGAGCGGAGGAGCAGCAGGGGCCCCCAGGCAGCCGGTCAGTGCTGCGGTGGCTGGGGAATAGTGGCAGGGGGCAGGGGAGACAGGCGGCCACTGCCACCAGCTGACAGTCGGATGGAAGCACCGATTGACCCAGGAGGGCCAGAAAGTCCAGGGTGGGGAGGGAGGGAAAGGGGGACGGTGTCAGGCCCCTGAGCCAGTGATGGGGCCTCTGGCTACAGACAGCTGGTGGTTGACAGCGGGAGGGGTGAGGCTGGAGCGCAGACGGGGGCTCCCGCCCATACAGAGGCTGCATGACAGCTCGACAGGAGAAAGCCACGCGCCCCCAGCTGCCCTGGAGACACCCTCTCGTCCGACGGAGGGGAGGGTCCGCGTGCAGTGTGCTGCTTTTACTGGGGAAGCAGGGGCCTGCACGCCTCTCCTCGCAGCTTCCGAGACGACGCCCCATACCTACCTCCAGCCAGCAGTGACAGGCAGCAGGGTTGGGGACAGTGGACATGGGGGTGTCAAGGAAGAGAGGACTGCTGAGTCCGCTTCCCCAGCCCTCCATGCCCCCACACACAGACACACATGTGCGGGCTCACACTCACACGCACACCCACACCCACACGAGCCAGTCGACAGCCTGAGCTAAGAGAGGGGTGTGGGTGGTGGGGGTGGGTCATAGTCGGGAACGTGAACGGTGGCGAGAATGGCTGTAGAAAGATGCATAATTTTGCGTTATCCCTCACAGTGATGGGTTCTCTAAAGATCTTTCTTCCTCTTCCTCCTCCTCTTCCTCTCTTCTTCCTCAGTGGCCGAGCTCTTCTGCCCCCTCGAGACCCACAGCGCTTCTCCCCCTTTTCCTCTTGCTCTGGCCTGAGGCCCCTGCAGGGGGAGGCGGGCTGCACTGGGCTGCACCTACATTCTCCACCACAGCCAGCCCAGGGCGGAGAGGAGGGTCAGGGGCCCTGGGGGCCTGGGGGCCGAGTTCTCCAGGGATCCTGGGCCTGGGGGAAGAGAAAGGGGTTTGAGAGGGTGTCAGAGAGGAGGTGTCTGTCTCCCGGGGACCCTGCCTCTTTTGAACCCACTTCTTTGGGTCCTCTCTGGGCCTTTATCCTGGGCACCTGCTTTTCTTTTTTCTTTCTTTCTTTCTTTCTTTTCTTTTTTTCTCTCTCTTTCTTTCTTTCTCTCTCTCTCTTTCTTTCTTTCTTTCTTTCTTTCTTTTCTTTCTTTCTCTCTCTAGAGGTTTTTGCTATAGGGCATGTGCACTTGCCAGAATGACAGAGAGACACAGAAAGACAGAAAGCGAGAAATCACTCCCCCAGGAGGGATGGCTACGCCACAATCCCTTCTCCTCCATTCTCCTCTTAGGGTCTTAGGCACGCATGCACACACGCCGGCGTGAGTTTAAGCCACTGGGTCTGGGACTCGAACCGCAGTCGACTACGTGGGAGTCCAGTGACATAGCCATGACGCCAACTGCAGGTCCCAGCACCTGCTTTTCTGACTCAGCTCTTTCCATTGTCACTGGCTGGGACTCTCAGAATAGTCTGTCTTTCTGTCTTAGAGACTGTCACCAGTCACCTCACACTCAGCACGCATGAGATGGCCCCGGGCCTCTTTCTCCCCCAAACCGGCTCCGAACCCCACCCCGGAAACCTCTCCAGGTCAACACTCAGCACCAGTCCCACCTGCGCAGCCCAAGCCCAACTTCAGGAGCACCTCTGACTGGCTCCTCTCTCCCGCCCACAGCCAGACACAGCCCTAAACGTCTCTGGAATGTAGACTTGGGGCACCCAGCAGTCTAGGCCAGCCCAGAGACCCCTTGCCTCTCCTTGGGTTCTTCACCCCACTGGGTCACTGTGGCCTTGGTCTCCCTGCCTCCACCTGCCACTGCGCCCATCCCCCCAGCCTATTCCTGAAATAGTAGGTTCTCACAGAGGCCTCCGGGGCCAGGTGACAACACAGCAGTAATACAGCCGGACCCACACGGACAAGGTCCTAGGTTCGCACCCAGGACCTCCCTGTGCATGCCAGGCACACACGCATGTGCTCAGATGGACGTGAGTCTCCCCATCTCTCTGCCACGGAATGAATGAATGAATGAATGAATGAATGAATCAGTACTACTAATAAGCCTCGCATACGCATGCTTAGCAGGAGAAGAGAACCCCAACTCCAAGTCCTGCCTGACACTGGCTTCCACCTTCCCCTTTCACCTCGGTCCCCACGTGACCCCTCTCTCCCTGCTGTGCTTGCATGTGCTGTTCCCTCTGCCTGCAAAGCTCTCCTCGCAGGTCTTGGCCCAGCTGACTCATTTTTAAAAAACGAATTATTTGGGGTGACCAGCAGTTAGCGTAACAGCTATGTTGCTGGACTCCCACGTAGTCGACTGCGGTTCGAGTCCCGGACCCAGTGGCTTAAACTCACGCCGGGCGCGTATGCGTGTGTGCCCAAGATTCTGAGAGGAGAAGGGGTTGTGGCGTGGCCACCCCCCGGCCCGGGAGGTGATTTCCCGCTTTCTGTCTCTCTCTGTCTTTCTGGCGAGCGCACACGCCCTATAGCAAAAAACAAAAACAAAAACAAAACAAAACAAAAAAAACTCTCCAAAAAAATTATTTGGGGACCAGCAGATGGCGGAATGGTTACGTCGCTGGACTCCAGGCAGTTTCAAACTCCTGCCAGGTGAGTGCGTGCATGGCCAAGACCCCAAGAGGAGAATGGAGGATTGCTGTGTGACTATCCCCCTGGGGGTGAGCTCTCATTTCTCTCTCTTCCACGAGTGCACGTGCCCTACAGCAAAAATCTCTCTAAAAAATAATAATTATTTAATTTGATTTATTGTTATTTTAAAATTTGCTATAGGGCACGCGTTCTCACCAGGGACAGAGAGGGAAAGTGAGGAAGCAAGCTGCCAGGTTCGGGGCTCAAGCAGCCTCAAGCAGCCTCCGACCGTGTGGGAATCCAGCGCCTTAGCCACCACGCGGCCTGCTGGCCCCATTCTCCCAGTCAGGCCTCGTTTAAATGGTACTCACTCCAGGAGGCTTCCTCATACCTGCCACTCCTAACCCTCTCTATTATTTATTTTTTCCCTAGCCCTTATGATTTCCATAATTATTTTGTTTATGGATGAGGGGGAGGGTCTTCAAAAAGTTCCTGGGAAAAACAAATTATGAAAAACTACGCATGGAATTAAAAAATAAGTTTGCGCCAAAATAAAACCTGTTTACTTATACCACGAACCTTTCGAAGGCCTCTCTGTGCATGGTTATTTAACTACGTGTCCCCTTGTTTATTGCTTTTCCACTACCCGAGGCCCTGCGCGTCCCCACTTTCCTCTGCACAGCTGCGTCCCCACGCCCCGCGCCCGGCCCGGCCGCTCACGGAACACTGGCTGCCTGGGCTCCTGCTCCGCGGCAGCGCTCGTCTCAGCGCCGCTCCCAGCCCAGCGTCGGGGTCAGCCTGGGGGTGGGGGAGAGGGGTCCCCGCGCCGCGCACTCACGCAGGAGCCGCATGGACGCGCTGGACGCTCCGAGCCGGTTGGCGGCGCGACACGTGTAGTTGCCGTAATGCCGGGCGCTCACGTTGGCGAACAGGAGCATCGAGCGGGTGCGCTCCGTCTGCACCTTCAGGCCCTCCGCCGCGCCGCCGCTCAGCCTGCAGGGATCCGAGTCAGCGGCCGCCGGACCGCGCCGGCGCAGAGCCGGGCCCCCAGACGCAGGCTGCGCCGTTCCCTGGGGTCCCTGCGGTCTAGCCCCGCCCCAGTGACCCCTCGATCCGGTTCTAGCTCCTCACTGAGCCCGGGTCCCTCCGTCGCCGCCCACTCCGGGCATCCCCGCCCTCAGGGACACTGCCCTCTCCAGATGCGCGCCCTCAGTCCCTAGGGGGTTCCCAGACCCGGGAGACGGCAGCCCAGTGGTCCCCTAAGCCCTGCCCCCGGTTCCTCGGCATCGCCCCCCGTCCCCAGACCTTCCTGAATAGCTCAGGGAGACCGAGCTCCCGCACCCAGCATCCTGGGCCCAAGTGTGTCTCCCTCGGGCTCGGGGACCCCATCACCTCCCCCCCGGATCTCGGGGCCCAGGACTCTGAGCCTTTCCGCCGCTTCGCCCCACCCCGCAATCCTAACGGCTGAGGATCCCCCCTCCCTGGGGCCGTCCTCACAGTCTGTCATCCTTGTACCACTGGAAATCCGCGGGGGGCACCGCCATGGCTTCGCAGCGCAGGAGGGCCGCCCGGCCCAGGGCGGTGCGCGCGCTGGTCACGTCCGTGATGGTCGGAGGGTCTGGCGAGGGGCGAGGATCAGCGAATGCTAGCCTCGTGGGCCTGGCCGGGGCTCACAGTTGACTGTGACCAGTACGCGGCGGCTGTCGGGCGCAGAGTTAACCCCGTTGTGAGTCACACACTCGTACTCCCCGGCCTGGCCCCGCTGGATGTCGGAGATCTCCAGGATCTCGCCCTCGGAGGTGAAGCCGTCTGCGGGGGGAGGGGGGAGGGGGCGGGCCGGACACAAACACTTAACACGGGACAACACGGGCACAACACGGACACACATCAGCGGGGCGGGCAGGCAGGGCCTGGAGTGCCCGAGTCAGCAGGAGCCGGGAGGGGCCTGCCAGGCCTGGGATCTGCTGCTGGGGTGGGAACACAGTGGGGCCTAGAGTGCGGGATTCAGGAGATCCGGGGTCTGGGCTCCCGTGACTCAGGTCATGGGGCTCAGAGGATCTTAGTAGGGAGACCAAACCCAGGACTGTGGCTCTTTGGACCCGGAAGGATCCAGGAGATAAGAGTTCCAGTGGGGGAGGGTCCAGAGTTCCCGGATCTAACTCTCCAGGTCTGGGGTTCAGGCGCTGGTGTTCTAGATCAGCAATTCCGATATCTGGGTTCTTGAGTCAGATCTGGGGTCTCAGAGAGCCCACTGGGACTTAGGGCACCCAGGGGTCCCAGACCTCAAGACCGGGATGGTGGGCTCTGATGAGGGGGGGGGTCAGGATCCAGGGGTCTGACATCTAGTAAGTGGGTTCTGGGGTCTCAGGCTAGTCAGTAAATGGGACATAGTGATTGGCACCGCGGATCTCCAGAGACCCAGTGAGCGAGGACCCAGAGCTCTGGGATCTGGTGGTGGAGAGCCAGGTGGAAGGGCTCTGCTGGGTGCCCTGGGCCAGCTCTCTGGGCTGTTAGGCAGGTGGTGGGGTGGGGGGAGCT
>NW_006159598.1:1004982-1006869 GCF_000334495.1 Tupaia belangeri chinensis | reverse complement strand
AGGCCTGCGGGCCAGACCACGCCCGTTTCAGGCATCTCCTTTCCAGGGGACGTTGGTGGTGCTGGTCGGGCACACAGAGTCCCCTGGGCCAGAGCACCCAGCAGCACAGAGGCAGGGGTGTGACTAGGACATGGCCACAGCCAGGGCGCTGTAGCCCACCTCAGGCCTCTGGTGTAGGAGTTCTGGGTCCAGGAGAATCGTGTGTGTGAGCATGTGCAGCTATGGGGGTGGGAACACGGGACAGGCCGGGCTGTGACAGGTGGCGGCCCAGGCTGGCATGGCAGGTGGGGAGCAGCAAGTCAAGGCGTGAAGGGTCTGGGGTCTGGTGGTGAAATAACTGGGTATTAGGGCTGGGGAGAAATCGGGTCACCACAAGGGTTATGGGATCAGAAGGGGAGATGGGGCCTGGAATCCAACTAGGGATAAGGGAATGGGGGAAGGCAAACTGGAGTGGCGGGGGGGGTCTTTTGGCCAAGGAGGGGGTCCTCACCTCGGAGCTGCCTCCAGGTGACCGTGGGCTCCGGTCGCCCTACGGCCAGGCAGAGCAGGTTCACATTGCCCCCCTCGTTCACCGTCACCGGCGAGGAGATGTTCACGATGCGGGCAGGGACTGTGGGCATTGGTGGGTCAGTGAGAGGCTGGGTGTGGACGGGGGAGTCCAGGCCCAGCCCTCCTCCTGCAGACCCCGGAGTCCAGCCCCAGCCCCTCCTCCTGCAGACCCTGGAGTCCAGCCCCAGCCCCTCCTCCTGGGAGCCAGGGTCCCGCTGGCGTCACTTCCTGTAGGAAGCCCTGCTGTTCACTCGCATCTTCTCCCTTTCCCTCTGCAGTCCCAGGTCGGTCTGGCGCTCTGTCCCATCGCTGGGGCTCTTGTTCCTGCGGCATTGTCGCTCCACGTCGTCCTACTCTGGTTTCTGTATCTTCTGGTCTGAAGTCCTCTCTCCTCGTCTCTATTTGTTATTCTTTAAAATGAGCTTATCTCGCACGGTGCGCACGGTACTCACATGTGGGCGAGTGTAAGCGCGGTAGGAAATCGGCGAGACCCTCACCACAGCCTCTGGGTAAGCGGTGCCGCTCATCTGAGGACGCATCTGTGCTGTGTGCGTGCGCGCTTTCCTTACTCCCCGTCTGGTATCTGATTCGCCCTCCTGTCGGGGTGACTTTGCACGTCCATGCCAGAGTCCAATCAGCAGGTCTGTTCCTGCTTTTCATTTTCTTTCTAGCAGGGCATGAAATAAAGGTGGCCCTTCCTGGCGGCGGTGCCTCGGACTGATCAGCGGCAGCACCGTCCGGCTTTGCGGGCGGGATCCGAGGCCTGTCCGCCTGCCCAGGGGGCTGCCGGGTGGGCGGTGGTGCTGAGGTGAGGGCCCGGGGCTCTGGCTCCCGGGTCTGTGTTGTCCCGGCCCCACTGGGCCCTCGTCGCCATCGTCCAGGCTGGGAGTGGCCTTCGCCCTCTGTGGGCTCCGCGGCGCCTCCGTCCGGCTGGGCGTGCGTCCGGCTGGGACTTGCTCTGCGCTCCGCCCTCGGGCTATCGCCCTCCCCCGCGTGCACCGTTCGTTTTGCCCCGGCTGCGTGCCCTCCGAGGTCTCGGCTCCGCGGACACGTCTGAGACGCCCTAACTCCGTGGGCAGGGGCGGGGCGGGCTGCCTGCTCTGAGCACGCGGCCCAGCTGGGGAGCGCCCTCCCAGTGCCTCTCCTGCCCCGGCTGCCGCGCTGTCGCTGTGACGGTCCTCCAACTCCCTGAGGTCCCTGCGGGTAGGGCTGCACAGTCTCCCGGCAGGCGTGTGCCCGGATGGGCGAGGGCAGGAGTCCTGGCTGGGCGCCGCGTCGGCCGCGCTCTCCACACCGCCCCCAGGCAGGCCGCCCAGCTGCGTCTGTCCCGCGCCCTCC
>NW_006159598.1:994892-1004450 GCF_000334495.1 Tupaia belangeri chinensis | reverse complement strand
TCCCCCCCCCCCCCTCCCGGGACTCCAGGGCCGCCATCAAGGCAGAGGGACAGGAAGAAGGCCGGGGAGAGCTCGGGTCCCCACAGCCTCGCCACCCGGACCTTACTCGGCACACGGTGGGTAAACTGAGCCTCAGATAGAAGGGCTGTGAACTCAGGTGCACACAGACTGACAGCAATGGTCACTGAGTGACTGCAGGGGCACAGAGACCCAGAGAGGGGGAGAGACCTAGAGAGAGGGACAGAGACCTAGAGAAAGGGGGGGGACAGGGACCCAGAGAGGGGACAGAGGCCCAGAGAGGGGGACAGAGATGCAGAGAGGGGGACGGGACAGAGACCCAGAGAAGGGGAGAGACCCACGGAGGGGGACAGAGACCCAGGAAGGGGAACAGACTCATAGAGGGGGACAGAGACCCAGAGAAAGAGGGACAGAGACTCAGAGAGGAGACAGAGGCCCAGAGAGGGGGGGACAGACTCAGAGAGGGGAACAGAGACACAGAGGGGGGACAGAGACCCAGAGAATGGGGGACAGAGACTCAGAGAGGGGGGAGACCCAAAAAGGGGGTCAGAGACTCAGAGATGGGGACAGACTCGGAGGGACAGAGACCCAGAGAAGGGGGACAGAGACCCAGAGAAGGGGGACAGAGACCCAGGGAGGGAGACAGAGACCCGGAGAGAGGGACGGAGACCCGGATAGGGGGACAGAGACCCGGAGAGAGGGACAGAGACCCAGAGAGGGAGACAGAGACCCGGAGAGAGGGACAGAGACCCGGAGAGAGGAACAGAAACCCAGAGAGAGGGACAGAGACCCGGATAGGGGCACAGAGACCCATGGGAGGGGCAGAGAGCCTGAGGAAACGGCGACCCCGGCCCTGGTTTAACTAACTCGGACATGCCTGGACTGAGGGCGCCGTGTGTGTGAATGGCAAGTCTTGGGAACAGCCACGTGGTCGTTACCATTTCTCGCTCCTTTGGCAGACGGGGACACTGAGGCCCAGGGACGGGGCTGCAGTCCTCCTAACGGCCTGGCTTCCACAGGGCGAGATGCCAGCCACACCCTCCCCATGCTAGGATCCCTCCACCTCCAGGATGGGGAGGCTCTGGAAGGCGAGGGGGCAGGGCCACAGGCCTGGGGGAGCCCTCCGGAGCCCGGGAGGTGGGAGGTACCTGAGGGTGGCGTTGTCGCCTTCGCACACCGTGTAGTTGTCAGCAGGAGAGTTAAACTCGAGGCTCTGGGACAGCAGCCCTGCAGAAGAGGTTGGCTGAGCCTCTGCAGCCCAGATAGGGCCTGAACACTCCAGGGACTGCGCCTGCGGGCAGGCCCACGGCACTCGCCCACGGCACACACACTCCCTCCTGGAGCAGACACCCCCACACCACCACCCGCGTTCACTGACGCCCCGAGATGCACTCACGCAGACGCAGAGCACGGCCACACAGCCGTCGTCTTCCCGTGGCCCCGGTGACTCGCAGACAAGGACGGGCAGGCTCACGCGGGCCCACAAACCCACACACATCCAAGCACCCGAGACGGCACTCCCATCATGGCGCACACACACACACATCTGTACAGAGGGACACACACACATGCTCAGAGATGTGTACACAAAACTCAGGCATACAGAAACCCGTGTACACAGACGCACGGATACATAGAAACATGTGTATGCAGACACACACGGTGATTCCAAAATATACCGAAAGGCACACACACGCGGCCAGCTGCATGTAGTCAGCACACACACATATACAGACTTACATACAAGACAGACATTCAGATCAGCACAGACATACGCACACAGTTACACATGTGCACACAACTCATGTCTACACAGACACAGGTGGAGACAGACACATATGCACACAGAAACATGCACGCAGGTACATACTACAGATGACAATGAGTAGAGACCCATGCACACATACGTGCAGAGAGATACAGGTATGCGGCACACATGCATATTCATAGCTACTGTGTACAGAGACAGACATCCATGTGCAGGCTTACAATGACATATGTGCACAGAAATCTGCACATATATTCATGTACACATGCACGGTACATGGCACACACGGATACACACATGCAGTCAAACATTTAAACATACATAGACACACTACACAGGCACAGACTGATGGATATATAGTATGTACACACACTCAGATACACACATACATGTATGTAATGAACACATACCCTCAGAGACGCACTTATACACATGTGTATAAGTACAAAGATACTCACACATACATATATGTACATGCAGTAGTTCAGAGGTACATGGAGAGGCAGACACACAGAGCCATCTGCGTGTTCAACACAGGTGTATGTGCCAGACAGACACGCAGATGGACATAGACGGACATACAAGACAGACACACAGATGGACACTGCCAGCCGGGAAAGACAGACACATTGATCAACACAGACGGACAGGCAGATTGACACATGTGTATATGCAAGACAGATACACAGATCAACACAGATGGACACGCAGGACCGACATACAGATGCCATCTCTCACAGACACACAAACTCCCCCTCAGAGACGTGCCCACCGAGACTCGGCAATGCACACATCAGTGTGGGCATGCCTGTGTGCCTGGCTCACAGGGCCTCTAGCAGGTGCCCGCCACGCCCGCCCATGCCCGCCCACTCCAGCCAGCCGTGTAGGCCCCTCACCCCACCATTTATCTCTGTGGCCAAGGCCCGCGGGCTGGACCTGGGCCAGGGAGGGGCTGGGCTCCGGAGGCGGAGAGGCAAGGAGGCTGGATGACCTTGGGCGCCTGGAGCAGGACGGCCCTGCCCCCAGCCCGGGCGTGAGCTAATTAATCTAATGAATTAATTGCCCGTGCTGCCCTAAGGACTCCCGGGGGTCCTCTCCATCAGCAGCCCCAGGATGGGGCCGGGACAGAGCCAGCCGCAGTGGGCTGGCCGGGCCCTGCCACCCCTCACCCAGGGCTCACACAGGCCAGCGTCACTGCAGGGCTTTGAGGGGTCCAGGGTGGGGCTAGGGGCTCCAGAAATACGCGCATATACTCGGATGTGGACAGCCACGGCTAGCCTCGGTTACAGCGTGAGGCAGCGGGGGTGGACACACACGCCCCAGCAGTCTCCAGGGCCCTGCGAAGCCCAGGCCAGGGAACAGGACCCCCTCTGGGTCTCAGGCATAGCGATGGCCCGCTCAGAGGGACAGGCACGCGCACAGTCACGCTGACACACGCAGCCCAGACTCGCACCCAGCCCCGCAGAGGGTCAGTGAGAAAAGACCGCTGGCCTCAGAGCCAGCCGTCCTGTTAGGGACAGCCCCAGGCCACGTGACGCTGTACCCCGAGCACGCCACCATGCCTAGCGGGTCCCACGTGCGTTGACAGCCCCCACGTGTGGCTGCAAAGTCCACACGTGGGCACAGCCCTACTGGGGGCGGGTCACACACGTGTATGTGCACACGCACATCAGCCTGATGGGCCATGCAGACACTGCTCCTGAGTCGGGAAGTCCTGGTCAGACCCTCGCAAACGCACACGCAGGAGGAGACAGCTACACGGCACGGCCCTCAAACACAAAGGGCTGCCCTGGGCAGAGTCAGGTGCATGGCGTCCCCTGTCACCTGCGGTCAGACCACGCATGGCCACACACGCCGTCAGAAAGTCACAGACACAAAGATACGCCTGGACCCTAAAGCAGTCACGGGGAGGACCACGTTTGGCCCTGAAAAGCGAAGTCACACATGTGCACTAAAGCCCTTCCCAGGCTTGCCAGGACATGCACACGTACACCCCGGGTCTGCCATACTCGGGGTGACCCGCACCCAGGGCAAGGCCCAGTCCAGCACTGCTGGCCTCTCGGTGACCGCCCTGTGCTGTGGAGCTCCGCAGGGGCCCGGCCTGGCCCCACCAGGCCAACAGCTGCCCAACACCATGGCGAAACGGCCAGAAACACCTCCAGATGCTGCCAGGTCCCCCTCAGCCCCCCATCCCGGCCAAAACGACTGCCTCCCTCCCCACTGAGCATCACTGTCCTAAAGGAAAGATGGCCATGGTGCTGTCCCAGGTACTGCCAAGGGCCAGGGCGTCCCGGTTCTGGGCTCAGCTGGTGACTTGAACCAGGCATCCCCCACAGGAGCTGAGCACATGAACCGGGCCCTGGGGCAGGGAGGGGACACCCTGGAGGCAGGCAGGGCCTCAGCCACGGTCCCTGCAGACAGAAATGCCGACAGACACTCCCACGCCAGGGGTGTCTATCCACCACTTGGGGCCAACTCTGTTCCTCCTACCAGGGATGAGGGCCCAGCCTTCCAGTCTGCCCCCACCAGGGTTTGCACCCCCTGCCTCTCCCCAGCCCTTTGCCTCCAAAGCCCTTCTTCTCCAGGAGCCTGGTAGGGGGACCTCCTTGGAGGCCTTCCCCATCGACTCCATGAGCCCCCCAACCCCTACCCTCAGATCAGGTGCAGCTGGGATCCAGCCGGTCCAACTGCCTTCCGGACAGCCTCCACTGGCTGCAGGGCCTTTGACCCCGTCCCTGAGCACGGGTGCCTGGGTGTCAACATCTGTGTCACGAAATCCCCAGACTCCAGGGTCAGGAGGCCCCTCCGTGCTGTGTGACCTTGGGCAAGACCTTTCCCCTCTCTAGGCTTAGGTAAATGGGGTGGGGGTCAAGTTACCCTTCATTTGTTCAGAGCTGACCTTTTTTCGTTGTTGTTTTAAATGAGAGTGAGCTTGGGCAGGAGAGGGAGCCAGGGGGTTCTGACCGCGTCCTGCCCCAGCCTCCCAGCCAGCCACCACAGCAGGGGTGCAGCTGTTCCTGTTGCCGACGTGGCCTCAGCCATTGCATGATGGTGCCCTCTTGCTTGTGCACAGGGCTGGGCTGGGGCTGACCTTCTTAGTCTGTGGCCCACTCGGTCCCCGAGCCTGGCCCTCCTGCTGTCGCAGCCCCGATTCCCGTGGACGTGGCTCCTCTGTTTCCCTCGCCAGGAGGGAGCTCACCCAGGCAGGACCTGGGACCCACTCACCTCCAAGGCCCAGCACGGCCGCTCAGGTCTGGCCCACAGGAGGCCTCAAGGGGTGTTTAACAGAAACCACAAATGCACACGAGGGCCCCTCTAGGATCTCTGCCTGGACACTGACTCAATTTAGGGAAGCCCTTCCTGACTCCTCCAGGCCTGGTCTGCGATCTCACAATGCCTGGACTACCTCCATCAGGGCTCAGACACCATGGTGCCTGTCTGTGTCTGCCCTGCCCATCGGACTAGAGCCCGGTTCAGAGCCTGGTTCTGATTCAGGTCTGTGTTCCCAGCATCTCCCAGCACAAGGCCTGGCCCACTGGAGGCCTTGGGAAATATTCGTGACCGAATGAATGTACATGGATGCCGAAACGTGCTTCCCCGACTGTTGAACTCCTACTCATTCTTCAAGACCCCAGTGCAAGTGCCCCTTCTTCCAGAAGGACCTTCCTGACTATTCAATGCAGAGTCTCCTCTTCTGGGCACCCTCTGACTCAGCTGAGACGTGTCCACTGTGCCTCCCTCATCTGACCAGAGGTTCCCTGAGGACATGAGTCTTTGCTGGACCCCCCAAAGCTGGGCCTAGCTCGAAGCTGGGCAACGTCTGTAGAGAGGGAATGGATGAGAAAGCCCTGAGGAGTCTGGCATGGGAGATCAAATGTCCACCCCACCACTTCCTGGCTGGGTGATCAGGCCAGCCTGAGCCTCAGTTCCCCATCTGTAAACGGTTCTTGCCTGCAAGGGTTTAGGCGAGGGGTCCCACGAGAACGTGGAAGCAGAGTGTTTAGCCCAGCGCTTGGTGCGCTAAAGAAACACCTGCTGCGATCCCTGGTTTGCTACGCTGGAGGGCAGGGAGGGCACTGCGCGCCCAGGTCATTGGCTGCTCTGTCAGTGACTCACGCACCGACACCCTGCCCCAAAAGCATATGCTCTGAGGACACCAACCCAGCATGACCAGGCGACCAAGAAGACAGAGCATGAGTGCCGAGCTACCTGGGTTCAAATCTCAGGGCTGTCATAGAACCACCCAGCTCATTTTGCCTCTCCAAGACCTGGCTTCCCCACTGTAAATGGGATGACAGTCGTGGGGAGGATTAAGAGAGGTACTTTTGGGACTAGCAGATGGCATAGTGGTTACAGCCCTGGATTCCCACATGGCCGATAGCAGTTCGAGTCCTGGACCTGGGAGCTTCAAACTTACGCCCAGAGCATATGTGCTCATGCCCAAAATCCCAAGAGGAGGTGGAGAAGAAGGGATTGCAGCATGGCCATCCCCCCTGAGGGGTGCTTTCTCGCTTTCTGTCTGTCTCTCCTGTGAGCACGCACGCCTATAGTAAACATTTCTCTGAGATAAGAGAGGGAGGTACTTTGACTAGGGGGTTCAGAGTGGTGCCTGTGAGCTGAGGGCTGGCCAGTGGCCGTCCCCGCCATAAGGGCTGCTGTAAGGATGACTACAGGGCAGGTGCCAGTGAGGAGGGAGGTGTTCGGCGTTGACCGGAGGGGTCCCTGCCTCGAGGGAGCTACAGCCCGGACCTGCGGGCCTCACTGTTTGATAAATTAAGTAATGAAGGCCCAAGGACGGTACGTTCCCTTGAGAGAGAGATTTCTATCAGGCAGTGACCCTGGGTCAGAATCGCACACGAACTCGGGGGAAGCTGGGTATCTGGAATCCTCCAGTGGGGGGCTTCACCAACAACTCAACACCCCAGAAACCACAGGCGGGGGGCCCGGGGCCCGGGGAGTGTGTGTGAGCTTGCAGTGGCTGCTCAGGGTACAGAAGGCGGAGGTGGCTCTGGCAGGGAAGGGCTGTGCGAAGGGGCTGGGGCTGGCGTGGCGGGCACTGAGGAGCCCCCAGACTCCTTCTCCTTGCCGCCTAGTCCAGAAGTCTGGGGGCCCTTGTAGTCAGGGACGCCCAGAGTCCAGGCGCTGAATCCCGAGCCCTGGGACCGGACGCTGTGGGCTGGCACCGCCTTCTGGCCGTGCCCACCTCAGGGCTTTGGTGCTGTGGCCCCCCCGGGGCCTCTCCCTTCAGGTCCTCACTCCTGCGTCCAATGGCCCACCGCCCCCGACTCGCTCGTTTTCTCTACGTGACGCGCCACTCTCTAAGATGGCCTGCTGACCTGTTGGGTGGGTGGTTTTGGTTTTTGGTCTCTCCCTGTCCCACTACGAGGGCAGTGACTTCACTCCTCTCTCTAGCTTCAAAGAGTTCGTAGAAAAATGCATATTCTGAAAAACACTGTGCATGGGTTTCCAATTTTACTTTTTTTTGCACCAAAATAATAGTTTTCATTCCATTTTCTTATGAACTGCTGAAGTTCTAAACAGGTTTCTGACATCTCCCTGGGGCCTGGAACAGCAACTGTGTGCTTAATGAACATTTGCTAAATGGACCGACGAGGCAGTAACACAGCTAGACAAGGCGGGAGCTCAGAAGTCGCTGGGAGTGTGGGTCAGGGCTGACGCCAGGACTCACACTCAGGCCCCGCCCGGGCCTGGGCTTGCCCCGCACCCCGGCCAGCCAGCATCACCCCACCAGCTGCGGTGGCGGGAGCTGCCTTTTGATTATGCTGAATCGTGTGAAAATACCAGTGCAGCTTCTGTAAATGATTATGTAAGCGTGAGGGACTGTGTGTTGGCATAAAGGATACAGGGAAAAATTAAAGATAGATTAATATTTACGGATGCCAGGGAGATATCCTTAAGTGGAAAAAAGCCAGTTGTAGAGAAATGGGGAAATTCTGTTTGTATTTTGGGAAAAGTGTCAACACATCAGCCAACCCGCTGCTTATGCCGGACTCTGTTGCGTCTAAGTTTGCCCAAGTGAGAGAAACCTGTGCAAGGGTGTGCTCCAGGCTGACCCGGCTCTGAGACAGTGGGTGTGAGGGAGGGGCGACGGGGCTTGGCCTCGGAAGGTGGATCTTCTCACTGGAGAGCCTTCCTCCGGACGCAGAAAAGCTCATGAATAAAACAGGAAAGTGAAGATGCTACTGCGTCGTTGCTCACGCTGTCAGTGGGCGGGTGACTGTGTGAGGGTGGCTCCTGGGCACCTCCTTCTGTCCAGGTCTGCCTCTGTTACCCTAGCCTTGCTACCTCAGTGCTCTGGGGAACGGAAGGCCAGAGGTAGGGAACGACTTAACTGAGGTCACAGCAGCCCCCTAGATAGGTGACACTAGGGACAGCGAAAGCAGAAAGTGGGGGATTATCTTCAGAATGAAGGGGCAGTGGAGGACGAGGGCTCAGAGGGCACCAGGCAGGAAGTGGGGAAGGACGAAGGCCTGAGACAAGGACGAGGAGACGGAGAGGTGGCCAGTGAGCACAGCTGACCCTGAAGGACACTGAGGTGTGGACGAAGATCTGGGCACCAGCGGGCTTAGGGTTAGGGGGAGTGGGGAGAGAGGGGTGCTCGCATGTGGGTGGTGGGAGGGCACAGCCTGAGGCATGGAACTGCCCAGACCACAGGGGTGCAGAGACAAACCCAGAGACAGAGACAGTCGCAAGTAAGTAACGGAGACCAGATGGAGCCTCAGGAAATGGCCCAAACACAGACACTGAGAAAGACCAGTGAGAGACAGAGAGACACAGAGAAGGGGTCAGTGTCTCCAGGGATGGGGGGTGGCGTGGGGCAGGAGTGCTCAGCCGGAGCTGAGCAGAGGGCTGGAGGCTCTGGCTGCTGTCCCTGGCATGATCCAGCGGCTGGCTGATCCGTCTGCTCGCTGGGACGTGGGTGTCCGGGCCACTGGCTGCGCCTGGCCTGCTCTGGGCGTCTGCAGGTGCCGGCTCGGGTCAGACGCTGTGCCGGCAGGGGCTAAGCATGACCTGGGCTGTGTGGGTGGGAGGCTGACAGTGACTGCCCTCCTGAGACCCTGGGGCTGTGTGGGGCTCTGGATTGTCCTCCTGTGTGTCCCTGGCTCTGTGACTCTTGGTTTGGGGGCAGGACCAGGGATCCCTGGAAGCAGGAGTCAGCCATACCTGGCTCTCTGGCTGCCGCCCCCTGGCTCAGGTCTCCTTGCTCCCCCCACTGCTTAGCTGAGAGGCATCTCCGGGCGGGTCCCCTCCCTGCCGGGCTCAGCTGGGGGCACAAGGTCCAGCTACACACCCTCTAGGTGGAGACTCCCGGTCCAGCTCCCCAGCTCCCCAGCTCCGGGCGGACCCTCCCTCCCTCTCTCCCGCGGGAGGCCGACTGAACCCTCCGACCCAGCACCAACCTCCCCCCTTCCAGCCGGCCCTGTCCTTCGTCCGCCCACCTCAGTCTCTGTCCAGCGCCATGAACCCAGATATGCAGTCAGAGCTTCCGAGTCTGAGTCCCCAGTCCAGCACCCCAACTTCCTGGAGCCCCAGCTCCATTGCATCTAACTGCGGTCCCCCAAATACCAACTCTTTCCTTCCACCTAGACCACCAGCTCGGGCCCTTCCCTTCTCCCCAGCCCTGGGGCCCTCCGACGCCCTGTCCCCCGCCTCTTACTGGTCCTCGGAAGACATCTGCCCAGAGCCCCAAGCCCCAGTCCCCGAGTAAGGACCTCCTCAGGGACCCTCTCCAGGCGGAGGAGACCCCAGGG
>NW_006159598.1:994026-994274 GCF_000334495.1 Tupaia belangeri chinensis | reverse complement strand
GGGGGTGCTTGTTGGAGGGAGAGGCCTTTGTTACTGCGCCCGGGCCCCTACCCTCCCGCCCCGGGCATCCCCACGTCTTTACACCCCGATCTCTGGAACCCCAGGTCTGGGACACTTCCTAAAACCCAGCTCCCCCTTCAGGTCCAACCTCAGCGTCCCTTAGACCCGGGAGTCCAGCCCCCCAGCCTCCATCAGATCCAAGACTCAGCGACGCCCCCTGCCTCGCAGTCCTCCTCCCTGGCTTCTCG
>NW_006159598.1:986129-993934 GCF_000334495.1 Tupaia belangeri chinensis | reverse complement strand
CCCACCTCCCACCCGCACCCCCACCCCCACCCCGTCCTGTGGGACACAGATCAGCTTCTCTACTTTCGTGAACAACCACAGCGGCTTTCAGGGTGACATTCCCTCCTCCCTCCACCCCAGCCCTCCTCTCAGGATAATGGACAATGGAGAGGGGCTGGGGGACCTGATCCTGGGGTGGGAGTGGGAGAGGGCTGCATCCTGACTCGGGTTCCCTCAGACAGGGCACGCCTCTTCCCCGAGCCCTGCGTCTCCCCTGCAAGGTGGACAAACTCCTATTCCCAGAGGTCAAACCCCGAGGACCCTGAAGAGCTGTGCTGGGTGGGCCGCCCACTGTCAGTGCCTGCCTCTCCACCCCACTTCGCATCCTTCTCCCGGGTCTAGCCAGTGCCCCCAGCCTGGCTGCTCGCTCGGCTCTAGTCGCTGGGGCCTTCTTTCTGCTCCTGGCACCTGCCACACTGTTCCAGCCTCAGGCGTGTGCACCGGCTGTTCCCTCTGCTGGAAGGCTTTTCCTCCCAGGCTGTGCATGACTCTTCTCACCCTCCCTCTCTCTCTTTCTCTAGAGGAAAGACACGAAGTGCATTGTTCATTTTTTGCTTGAACCCTTTTTTTTTCTTTTTTCTTTGGAGAGGTCCTTGCTATAGGGTGTGTGCGCTCGCCAGACAGACAGAGAGAGACAGAGAGACAGAAAGCGAGAAATCACCCCCCAGGGGGGATGGCCATGCCGCAATCCCTTCTCCTCCATTCTCCTCTCGGGATCCTGGGCACGCACGCACACGCGCCCGGCGTGAGTTTAAGCCACCGGGTCTGGGACTCGAACTGCAGTCGGCTACGTGGGAGTTCAGCGACACAGCCATTACACTAACTGCTGGTCCCAGAACCCTTTTCTCATCATTCAGGGTTCACCTTTAGGACGTCTTTGTCGGTAGCTCTCTCCGAAGCCTCACTCCTAGCACAGCAGCTGTCTGGCCCGTTAGTTTCCCTCCTAGGTCCCGGGTCCTCACCTCATCTGTTCACTTGCTGCTTTCCAGTGGCTCTCCCTCCCCTCCCCTCTCAGAATGGAAGCTTTGCGAGGGCAGGGGTTTTTGACCTGCTTTATTCAGGGCTGTATCTCCAGAGCCCACCCTGGGACCGATGGAGTAGGTATTTAATCCATAGGCCCTGCATGAACGAGCTGAACGACTCCCTCACTCCGGAGGAGACTCACCTCGGGGACACATACCGGTGGGGTAGGAACTAGTGGTGCCCGGAACCCATTTACACCAGCTTCCCAGGGCTGATTGCTACATGTCCAGAAAGTCTGCAAATGGAAGAGCGAGTCATCGATAGCCTGAAGTTGGCCATGGTGGGTGTTTACACCATGGCAAATGGCAAACACCATAAATCACGAGTTCTTCCTGCTTCTAAGAGCTGGCACTCATGGGACCAGCAGTTGGCGTAATGGCTATGTCGCTGGACTCCCATGTAGTTGACCATGGTTCAAGTCCCGGACCCGGTGGTTTAAGCTCATGCCAGGTGCATGTGCGTGTGTGCCCAAGATCCCGAGAGGAGAATGGAGGAGAAGGGATTGTGGCGTGGCCATCCCCCCTGGGGGGTGATTTCTCGCTTTCTGTCTCTCTGTCTCTCTCTGTCTGGAGAGCGCACACACCCTATAGCAAAAACCTCTCTAAAAAAAAGAAAATCTGGCATTCATGTGTGACATATTATATAGAGGGAACATACATACATTAGTGGTCCTCCCTCCCAACGAGTTTCAGAGCCATCCATGCAGATAGCTTCCCAACATGTTCTAGATAAGGGCCTCCTGGCCTTGACCTGCCTGCCCTTGCAAGGGGATTTTCTGCCCGGTGGACCAGCCCTGACCGGGCCACCCAGCAAACGTCTCCACCATCCATTGGGACACCTCCCTACCTTCTCCAAAGTGGGCTGAGTCTTGGCTAAGAGGAGGAGGACCCTTCTCAAGTTTGTCCCTTCCTGGGGTATCCTCTCTCAGTCCTAAGGTTTTCTTATTTTGAGAGAGATTTTGCTATAGGGAGCATGCACTCGCTGGAGAGACAGAGAGATAGTAAGTGAGAGATCACCCCCTGGGGGGGATGGCCACACTGCAATCCTGTCTGCTCCATTCTCCTCTTGGGATTTTGGGCACACATGCACATGCACCCAGCGTTTTTTTTTTTTTTTTCGTCCCAAGCCACCAGGCGTTTTTTTTTTTTTTTAGAGGTCTCTGCTATAGGGTGTGTGAGCTCGCCAGAGAGACAAAGACACAGAAAGCAAGAAATCATCCCGGGGGGATGGCCAACGCTGCAGTCCCTCTCCTCTTGGGCACACACGCACACGTGCCCCATGTTAGTTCAAGCCACCAGGTCCAGGACTTGAACTGTGGTCGACCACACAGGAGTGCAGCGACGTAGACATTTCGCCATCTGCTGGTCCCCCCAGCGTGAGTTTGAAGTCTCTGGGTGTGAGACCCACACCTCAGCTGACTGTGTGGGAGTCCAGCAACAGAACCGTGATGCCATCTGCTGGTCCCTGAGGTAGTCTTTTGAGTAATCTTTTACCCCTTTCAGATGATCAGCGGTTAGACTTAATTTCTGCATGAGACTTTTCAAGTTCAAATTAGCAAAAAACAAAACAAAACAAAACAAAACAAAACAAAACAAAAAAGCAACTCAACAGGCAAATTGCTTAACCTTTTTATTCCTCGGTTTCTTCATCCAAAAAATTGGAAGAATTAACAATTCTCACCTCCTAGAGTTTAAAAGTATGCACACAGACAGTTACCTAGTATGTGGGGTCTGCAAAAAGTTCCTGGGAAATGGGTATTATGAGAAACCCGTGAATGGTTGATTGAAAATGCTTTCCGCGCTCAGCCAGCAGAGGGCGTGGGATCCCACATGGCCAATGGTGCGGTTCAAGTCCCAGACCCAGCGGCTGGAAAGCTATGGGCGTCCCAAGAGGAGAATGAAAGAGAATGGTGCAGCCATTCCCCCCGGGGGGGGGATTTCTCAATTTCTCTTTTTCTCTGTCTTTCTCTCTCCCTCGCGTGTGCCCTATAGCAAACTCCAAACACTTTCTGCACCAAAAAGAGCTCTGACTCCATTTTCCCCGTAGGTTCTGAAGCCCTGGATGGAAACGGTACGCCCATGCCTGTGCGTGCGCCATGTTCCTCTAGAACAGAGTTTCCAGCCTCCCGGCTCCTCCCCTTCTCGGCTGGACAATTCTTTGTGGTGGGTGTCTGTTTATTGCGGGGTGTGGAACAGACCCCCAGCCTCCTCCTCCCTGCCGGTAGCACCCCTCCTGTTGCAGTCATGACAACAAAAACCGTCCCCTGGGAGGGGCAAGACTGGAAGGAAACAAGGCCGGGCCAGCCATCGCCCCTGGGGAGGGACAGAGGAGGAGCCTGGCCTTTTGGTCTCATCACCTTCTAAACCTTGTTTCACTGACAGCAAAGGTTGGGAGTTAAACTCTCAGGTGCTGGGAGCAGCCACGCCTGGCGTTCACGGGTTCTCGCAAGGGGCCCGTGGTCGGATCCCCTGAGAACTGCAGTGTTCTTTTCTCAGTGGCTTTTTTGGCTCTGCAAGCACCACAGGCACCTGCTTCCCTCGGCCTTTGCACACTCTCCCCCACACACACCCAGCCCTGGCCCCCTGCCGGGCTCTCCTCTTCCACCGCCTTCCCTTCCGTGTCTCACCTCCTCAGCGAGGCCCTCCTTGGCCACCGCTGGGGAAGGAAGAACACCTGTGTCCCATCTCACCCCACCCCTACATTCACCTCTGTTCCAGTTTGTAACCGTCTACCCACTGGTCATCCTTTCTCCCCAGACACTTAGCCTTCGGGGGCAGGGACCGTGCGCTCACCCAGGGCGGTGTCCTCAGGCCTGGCACATGGCAGGCGCTCGGCACATTTTTGAAAGGATAAATGAGTCCCATTAAAGCAGGAAATAGGGATAAGAAACATACAGACAGGGTAAGGCCAAGATGGAGTCACAGCAGCTAAGCTTTTTTGACAGACAGGGTAAGGCCAAGATGGAGTCACAACAGCTAAGCTTTTTAAATTTATTTCTTACTTTTTATTTTTTGTTTGTTTGTACTTTTTTTTTAGAGAGAGAGACAGAGATAGATAGAGAAAGAGAAGATGAGAGATCACCCTGGGATGGCCACACCATAGTCTCTTCTCCTGGCATGAGTTTCGGGCTGCGGGTCCAGGACTTGAACTGTCGTCAACCATGTGGGCCACCATGTGGGAGCCCAGTCCCAGTGCCTTAACTACTGCACCACCTGCTGACCCTACAATAGCAGTTTTAACAGAGATCTGGCTGCACTAGGGCCTAAAATAACTCTAGGAAGGGCAACAGTTTCTATTTGTAAGCTACATTCTAAGGAAAACACAGATCACTGTGGTCTGCTGGCCCCACAAAGAAGGAAAGCCGGTAAGGATCACCCAGACTGCCAGGGGACTGTTTTCTGAAGCTACTTCCTTACCGGAAGCCAGCCCTGGAGTCAGGTTGCTAGACATAAACAAGCCCCAGGCTAAAGCCCCTCACTGGCAGCGCACTTCTGGGACCCCTCCCCTCGGGGCCTCAATAACCTCTGCTTTAGCGCCTCCTCCTTTTCTCCGTGCAGCTAGTTCTTGGTGCTCAGCAGACACAAACTCAGCCAACTCAGAAATCCTGCAACACTATCCCTGCCATTAATTCTGGTCCCCTTGTCTCCAAAGACGTCCCTCCCCAGCTGTTTCCTAGCACAAGGTCAGGGATGGTCCCAGGTGGGGACGCACTTGCCTTTCTGTGGCTGACCTGGGACGGTGCTGGGTACTGACAGAGGCCGAGGACACTGGCCGAGCAAGGCGGGGCGGGAGTGCTGGCTGAGGCGCCTGGGCTGTGTTCAGACAGGCGGGGCCCTAACCTCTCTAGGGTGGGGTGACCGTGGTCCTCGCCTCCCAGGGCTGGGGTGGGTAGCAGATGTCATGCCTGTCACCCTGTCACCCTGTCACCCTGTCACCCTGTCACCCTCGTCACTGGGCTGGGTGTGGCCGTGGAGGCGCTCTGTGGGGGTGTGACTGAGGCCCTGAAGGGGTTCCACAGCCAGCACTGGGCGTGGCCGGCACCTCCGTGGCTGCAGTTCCCATCAGCTGACCTGAAGAGGGGGTATCCTCCTGCCTACGCGGATGGCTTCCATCAGCTGAAAGGCCTTGGGAGCAGAATGGCTTCTCAGGTGAGGAGAATGCCCCTGGGGCCCAGCCGGTGGCGTGGTGGGTAGGGCGACTGGATCCTACACAGCCGGCTGTGTAGTTCAGGTCCTGGAAGAGGTCATTAGAACACAGGCACAGTACCGGGGAAGACCGTGCCAGGACACAGGGAGACGATGCCCCCCCAAAAGCCAAGGACTGAGGCCAAGAGAAGCCCACCCACCCGCGGACCCAGGGGTCCTGGGCTTCTCACCTCTAGATGCAGCATTCTTTTTTTTTTTTTTTGCTATGGTTTGCATGTGCTCACGGTGTATGTAGGGGGAGAGAGAGAGAGAGAGAGGGAGAAATCACCCCCCAGGGAGGATGGCCACACTGCAATCCCTTCTCCTCCAGTCTCCTCTCGGGATTTTGGAAACGAGTTTCAAGTCACTGGGTCTGGGACTCAAACCGCGCACTCAGCCGTGTGGGATCCAGCCACTGTAACCAGCACACCACCAGGTGGCCTGCCTATGGCACCTTGTAATGGCGGGCCTACCCGACTAATATCACCCCTTCTAGGACTTCCTGTCTCCTCTCAGCTGGGCAGGGACTGCCCCCCTGAGTCTGAGGTGGCCCCCATAGGGAGGGGCTGGGCGTGACAGCCTGCAGGGTCCCGAGCCCGGCTGCTCCAAGGGGGTCTGGGTGTGAAGAGGGAGCAGAACCAGACAGACCCCGGCAGGACCTAGTCCGGTCTCCCAGCCATGGCCAAGTATGAGAGGGAGCCACCTGCTGGCCAAACGCAGCGGCCGGGCACTGGCCTCGGGGCTCAGGGTTTGCAGGTTGGGGGTCAGAATCTCCTTTTACTTATTCTTTTATTTATTTTAGACAGTCTCAGATTGTCGTGACCCACCTGCCTCAGCCTCCCACGTAGCTGGGACTATAGGTGCAGGCCAGCTTGAGGCCGGGCCAGGAGTCGAACCCTTCCAGAGCAGCAGCGTCCAGCAGGGCCCCACGGCTAGATGTGGGGAATCTCCACTCCTACCGAGCGCCCCCTGGTGGTCCTGCCAGGAGGCAGCTGGCAGCCGGGGCACAGACTGGCCTACGACTGACCTCCAGCCCAGGCCCGGAGGCTCCGGCTTCAGGCTCTTTCGGCATTTCCGGCTCCTGCAGCGACTCCGGTTTCTCGAGGAAGGTGGCCTCCTTGGTCTTGGGGCCTGGATGTTCCTCCCACCACTCCAGCATCTTCTTTCTAAGGCAAGGAGCCCTGCCTCAGCGCTGCGCTAGGCCCATCCGCACCTGCTCCCTGGGCTGGCCGGCGGAGGACCAGGCTCCTCCCCACCGGCTGCGCTGCTTCTGTGCGAGCACCCCCAGCTCTCCCCGTCAAGTGCAGACACGGCTCCCTGCTCCGCTCTGGACCCTCTCCGCGGCGTCCTTCCCGGCTCCCTGGCTCCAGTGCGCCGGGCAGACAATCCCTGACTCACGACACTGCGGCAGTGACACACGTTCAGCGCCAGCGGCCCCGCGTGCACCCACACCGCACTGCCACGTCCAGTGCAGTACTCAGAAGTCCACGGCGCTTGGCCACAAAGCAGGCTCTGCCCTCGAAGATGCCCACCGCAGACCGAGTCCCCAGCACATCTGGGTCAGCAGCGCCGAGGTACTAAACGCGTCTTTCACCTAATGCCATTTTCAACGTACTGTGGGTTTTTTTTTTTTTTTTGAGAGGTTTCTGCTATAGGGCGCGTGCGCTCGCCAGACAGAGAGAGATAGAGAGATAGAAAGCGAGAAATCACCCCCCAGGGGGGGTGGCCACGCCGCAATCCCTTCTCCTCCATTCTCCTCTCGGGATCTTGGGCACGCACGCACATGTGCCCGGTGTGAGTTTAAGCCACTGGGTCCAGGACGCGAACCGCAGTCCACTACGTGGGAGTCCAGTGACATAGCCATTACACCAACTGCTGGTTCCCACAACGTACTGTGAGTTTTATCGGAACACCCCAGGGGAACCCACCCTAAGTCAGGGAGCATCTGTGTCTCCCGGGAGCTCCCTGCTCCCTTCTCCACAGTAGTCACCACACCTTCTTCTGTCCACCCCGACCATCCGCAACCCCTCCTCCTCCTGGGATGTTGGGCACACGCGCACACACGCCTGGGGTGGTTTTCCAGTTCCAGCGCCTTAACCACCATGCCACCTGCTGGCCCGGACAAGACATATTCTAATGACTGTTCCAGGAGGAGACGTCACACAGCAGGGACACTCGGCGCCTGGAACGGTGAGCGGCCGTGACCACGGGGCTGTCGCTGCTGCCCGCTGACTGCTTTCCTTGTCCTCGCCTGCTCCCGCGCCTGCTCCGCGGCTACACCACCCACCCTGCACCATCGCCCTCTCTCAACCGCGGCACTGCACTCGGCAGATGGCCTTGCCATGCTCCCCACACGGCGAAGACAAACCATCTGGTGGGAGGACCTCGCCCCACCCGCTCCAGTGATAATGCCACCTAAAGGTGAGGGAGAAGATGACAGAGCACTGCCACCGGGCTAGGAGGGTAGTTCCGAGGGAAGGGCAACTGACTGCTTAGACAGCTCGTTTCAGGCTGCTGCCGAGGAGCAGACTGAGGGGTCGGAGGCCCAGGGAAGGGGTG
>NW_006159598.1:972190-986119 GCF_000334495.1 Tupaia belangeri chinensis | reverse complement strand
GGTATCCCCCCCCAACAAAACAAAACGCAAAGACTGAGTGGTACATAAAGGGAGCGTGTGGGGGAGAGGAGTGCGTGCTTATGGCCCTCAGAGAAAGACCTAGAGAATAAAAGGGTGGCCAGGAAAGGAGACAGGGGTGCTGAAGGCAGCGTGGCTCCTAGGGAGGCAGAGATGGCCAAGCAGAGGACGGGCTGGCCTTGGGGAGAAAGAGGGCACCTCCTTCCGTGGGAAGGGCCAGGAGCACCTCATCACGCCAAGGGAAGTCACCTCGCGAGCGCTGGGAGCTGCGTTTCCCGTGAAGTGCTGAGGGGGGCGAGGGGGGGACCGGAGAGTCGAGGAGGAGCAGGGAACATCTGCAGTACTGCCAGAGGCCGGTGTGAGCCAAGGCCGGCCCGCTGCCCTGAAGGACGCTGGGAAATCAGGAGCCCTCGCCCTGCATTCCAAGGGCGCAGATTCTGAAGAAGTGGGTTCCCTTAGTAACCCCCGCCCGTCTGCACAGACCTCCAGCCTAGCACTCGTTTGCTTGTCTGTCCTCCTGGAGAATACAGGATAGAGGGCAAAAAACAGAGAAAGAAGGAAAAGTGGATGCGCGTTAGATGAGAGTCCCATGATGACAGGGAAGGGCAGGGGCAGCGTGAGAGGCTGGGGGTTCTTCCGAGCCCATCAAGGACGCCCATGTACAGATGGCCGAGGTCAGACTCAGAAGATGCTGGTCAGAGTGTACAATCACGACAGGAGGAGGAGAATATTGTCTCGAATGGGCAAACAAGAAAAAATAAGACGCATGCCTGGGGAGGGAGTGAAGGGGAGAGAAAAGTTAAAAAATGTCATTGCTGCTTAGCTCTGTGAGCATTCTCAAACCACTGCAGTACATGCTTTATTTTACTTTTGAAAACAGAGTGTAACAATTACTTATTGGACCAGCAGATGGCATAATGGTTATGTTGCTGGACTCCCACGTGGTCAACCACAGTTCAAGTCCCAGACCAGGTGGCTTAAAACTCACGCCAAGCATGTGTGTGTGAGTCCCCAAGATCCCGAGAGGAGAATGGAGGAGAAGGGATTGTGGCGTGGCCATTCCATCTGGGGGCCATTTCTCACTTTCCATCTCTCTCTGTCTCTCCAGCAAACACATGCACCCTACAGTAAAAGTGTCTCTTAAAAAATAATTACTTATTTAATTTTATTTATTAATATTTTAAAATTTTGCTCTTGGACATGTGCGCTCACCAAAGAGAGACAGAGGAAGAGAAAGAGGAAAAGTGAGAAAACAAGCCACCAGGTCTGGGACTCAAACCACAGTCAGCCATGTGGGAGTCCAGCACCCAGACCACCACGCCACCTGCTGGCCCCTGGAGTATACACTTCAAATAGACGAACTGTATGATGTGTGAATTATATCTCAACAAAGCTGTTTATAAAAACACCATGACATGCATTAAATGAATACGACTTTTTTTGGGGATGTAACAACAAATAGAAAAGATATCCACAAGCCGGCATGTGGCATGGAGGTTAAGGCACTGGCTCTCACACAGCTGGTTGTATGGTTTGAGTCCTGGACCCAGTGACTTAAAAATCACTCTGGGTGCATGTGCGTGCATGCCCCAGATCCCAAGAGGAGAATGGAGGAGAAGGGACTGTGGCATGGCCATCCCCTCTGTGGGGTGATTTCTCACTTTCTCTCTCTCTCTGTCAAGCACACATGCCCTACAGCAAAAACAAACAAACAAAAACAACAAAAAAGGATACCCACACTTAGCCTCATCAGAGTAAAAATGTTAGTGCTAATACTCAAAAGCCAGGAAGCCGTGGGAGGCCTGAGAAGGCAGCAGCCCGGGGGCAGGACACAATGTCCCTGGGGCACGTGTTGGGAGAGCTGTGAGCTGAGGCTGCAGCGGTGAGTAATGTCAGCAGCGTAAGAGGTGGGGCAGAGGCGGGAGGCGGCGCGTGGAGAGGGAAGGGCACTGGGCAGGAGCCGCCGTGCCACCAAAGACGCAGGACAAGAGACGGTGCCATCCCCCGGGCGGTGGCATGTGAAGTGTGAGGCAGGGCAGAGGCCGAGAAATGGCACGGTGGAACCTAGAGACAATAGGGGCAAAGAGATCTTGAAGGCCGACACAGAGGAAGACATGTTTTTATAAATGCCTGGCAGACCAGTCACAGCTGACTTCTGTGATGACAGACAGAGCGAAAGGGGACAGGTCACGGTGCTGACAGCCAGCGACCACTGGTACAGCAGTCCAAACTTGGCGAAGTAGCTTTCAACTACAGAGGAGGAGACAGACAGACACCAAGAGTGCTACCAGAAAACCCACGCTAGAGGGCTTCCAAGGGTATATTTCAGAAGAAAAATGATTCTGCATGGGAGATTTAAGATGCAAGGAATTAGGGCTGGCAGATGGCATAGTGGTTATGTTGCTGGACCACACGGCCAACCACGGTTTGAGTCCCAGACCCGGTGGCTTGAAACTCGTGCGAGGCATGTGTGCGTGCACACCCAAGATCCCTGGCAGAAAACAGAGGAGAAGGGATTGTGGTGTGGCTATCCCCCCGGGAGGTGATTTCTCCCTTTCTCTCTCACTGACTCTATCTCTCTGGCAAATGCAAGTGCCCTAAGGCAAAAACCTCTAAAGAAAAAAAGATACAACGAAGAAACGGAAGAGAACATAGTAAATATGTTTGTAAATCAAAACGCACATTGAATGTATAAAATAATGATGATGATGATTAGAATGTCTTCAGAAGCTTAAAGATACAGGATTAGTATTTCATTGACGAGATGGTGCCTCTGATGGGAAGATGCATAATTTACGTATGAATAAGGGGGAATGCTGCCAATTAAACTACGAAGAAGGCTTTAATACAGTCCTGAACAAAACATGGATCATATGGTCTCACTGTAGACTCGGAATTCCTCTGACCTGCTATAAAGGATTTAGCAGTTCTCCCTGACTCTTTGCACGGACAGGTTGTAAGATGTGCTGCCCTTCTGCTTCATCTTAGTAATGAAAGGTGACAGGGCTCCATCCACATGCAGGTTCCTCTCTTCTTTTAGGTTCTCTAAAGCACCAGCCTGTTACTTTACCAAAAAGTATAGAATATTTGGGGCCAGCAGATGGTGTAGCAGTCACATCGCTGGGCTCCCGTATGGCCAGTCGTGGTTTGAGTCTGGACGTGGTGGCCCAGGAGGGGAATGGAGAAGGGACCGTAGTGTGGCCATCCTCTCTGGGGCTGGAGGGGGTGTGATTTCTCACTTTCTCTCTCACTGTCTCTGTCTCTCTGTCGAGGGCACACACCTAAGGCAAAAATCTATTAAAAATAAAAGTATAGAACTGAAATCTTCTGCCCAGACTTCACCCTCCTGTCCCCCAGACCTAGCCAGGTCAGAGCGCCCTGTTTGTTCTCTCTGTCTCTCTCCATCTCTCTCTCTTTTAAATTAAAAAAAAATTTTTTTCTTAGCTCTCTGACACTCTTTTATCTAGCTAATTCTCCCCCCCCCATAGGACAAGCCAATCACCACCCACCTGTATTTGAGTTCTGAGAGGACCTTTTCAGGGTTTTCATTTTTTGCTGAAATTTTTTCCTTTTTTTGGGTCTTCTTTCTTTTCTCTCTTGTTTGTTCTTTTTTTCTTTTCCTTTTCTCGCTTTTCTGCTCAGCCTCCACACACGGAGTTCCTAGACAGGTCTAGGTGCACAGAGGCCAAATATCTGAATACCTTTAGGGTCGGAGTAATCCTCAATTTCCATGCAATCCGCACAAAGGAAGAAAAACAGGACTGCGTAGAGATTGCAGATCGCCTCCTCCTGTGAGCTTCTGAACGCTAGTTTCAAAACTAGGAAGAAAATGTGTAATCCGTGACCAGAAACCACTGCAGAGGCACAAGGAATGTGAGAAACTAAGAAAATATCTCTCCCCTAAGGGAAAAGAATAACTCCTCATCCTCCATGGACAATACAAGGGAACTCGTGGAAATGTCAGATAAAGAGTTTAAAATATTCATAGTGACAAAGCTAACAGAGATGCGAGAGAAGAGAGATGACAATCTCCAGAAGATGCAGGAGAAGAAACAAAAAGTTCCAGGAGGTGAGGAAGTTCTTGCACGATCTGAAAGAGGAAACACACACCATAAAAAAGAATCAAACGGAATTGTTAAAGAAGGCTGTGATACAGAGAATAAAATGCTCCCTTGAAAGTATTAAAAGCAGATTCAATCATGCAGAAGATCAAATCTCAGATATAGAAGACAGAATCTCTGACCTAGAAGAATTCACCAAAAAGTCTGGGAAAAGAACCCCCCAAATGAGAATAATATATGAGTAAGGCTAGATACCATTAAACACCCAAACGTCTGGATAATCAGTATCCTGGGAGGTTAAGAAAATAATAAGGGCTTTGGGTAGGGTTTATCCGCTCATCTCTGCAAAGGTTCTAGGCGTGTCACGGCCTCATTAGGCACCCAGCACGCACCCTGTCTGCAGCCAAGATGCCCAAGAGGAAGGTCAGCTCAGCCGAGGGGGCGGCCAAGGAAGAGCCCAAAAGATCAGCGAGGTTGTCAGCTAAACCTCCTGCAAAAGTGGAGAAGAAGCCAAAAAAAGCAGCAGGGAAGGATAAATCTTCAGACAAAAGAGTTCATACAAAAGGGAAAAGGGGAGCAAAGGGGAAACAGGCTGAAGTGGCCAACCGACCGAGACACTAAAGAAGATGCACCTGCAGAAAATGGAGAAACTAAAAATGGGAGTCTGCCCATTGATGAAGCAGGCGAGAAAGGAGTCAAGTCTGAGTAATACCATATCCCATGTCTTATCAGTGGTCCCTGGCTCCCTTCTTGTACAATCCAGAGGAATATTTTTATCAACTATTTTGTAAATGCAAGTTTTTTAGTAGCTCTAGAAACATTTTTAAGAAGGAGAGAATCCCACCTCATCCCAATGTTTAAGTGTAAATGCTTTTTTTTAAGAGGTGAAATCATTTACTGGTTGTTTATTTTTCAGTACGACCAGAAAATAGTGGGATATTGACTTATAGGAGGCTTTGACTCTCTTGTGTGTCAGATTATTCCATAGGTGGGCGCGGGTGGGTAGTTTTTATATCCAAAATACAAAGCACACAAAATGGCAGTTTGGAGTCACAGTCATGCATTTAATGTGTCTTGAATATTTTAAATGACTTCTATTATGTTTTTTAGTAGTATTGTTTCCTAAAGAAAACCACTCTTTGATTGTTGCTCTCCCTATCAGAATTGTGTGCACTCTGTAACATCTTTGGTCGTGGTAGTCCAGTTTTCCTAATAATTCTGTTCATGTGCTGTGAAAGATTGGAAATTTGAAGTATGTAGTCTGTATGATACTAAATTGTGATTTGGTGGGACTTATGTAACATCTTTCAACATCTGAAGACAGTGGTTCTTGATATCCTCTTAAGGAAAATTTGCCTACAAATTTGAAGCTGGAATGTCACTGGAATAACTTAAAAAGAACCACTATACTTGGCTTTTAAAATTTTTGGTCCGTATGTTAAGAATTGGGTACAAATTGAAATGTCTGTGCTGATCCTTGACACAACCAATAAATTTCAATTACCAAAACAAAACAAAACAAAACAAAAAAAAACGGCTTTGATTAAAATTAAATCCTGGAAGAAAACTTTCCAAACCTAGAGAGGCATTCAAATATCCAGACCCAAGAAATACATAGGACCCCACATAGAATCAATCCAAGAAGATCTTCCCTAAGCACATCATAGCCAGATTGACCAAAACCACAGACAGAGGGAACCAGCAGTTAGCGTAATGGCTATGTCACTGGACTCCCACGTAGTTGACCACGGTTCGCATCCTGGACCCGGTGGCTTAAAACTCACACTGGGCGCGCGTGCGTGCGTGCCCAAGATACCAAGAGGAGAATGGAGGAGAAGGGATTGCAGTGTGGCCATGCCCCCTGGGGGGGTGATTTCTCGCTTTCTGTCTCTATGTCTCTCTCTGTCTGTCTGGCGAGCGCAAGTGCCCTATAGGGAAAAACCTCTCCAAAAACAAAAAAAAACAAAACAAAAACAAAACAAAACAAAAAAAACACAGACAGAGACAAGATAGTAAAATTGGCAAGAGAGAAACATCAAGTTACCTACAAAGGATATCCCATCAGGCTAACAGCGGACCTCTCATCGGAAACAATGCGAGCAAGGAGAGAATGGGAAAATATATTCAAAGTTTTAAGCGAAAAATAATTTCAACCAAGAATACTGTACCTGGCAAGATTATCCTTCATATGGGGAAAAAAAAGACAAAAACATTCTCAGATAAACAAAACCTGAAAGAATTTACCAACACCAGACCAGCTCTCTAAGAAGTGCCGAAGAGATTGCCATACCAGGAAAACTAAAGAAAACAAACAGAAAAAAAGAGTACAAAAAACAACCAAGAAAATGGACAGGCTAATGCTAAGGACAAGTCCAGAGTTGAATGTTAACTTCCAGAATTTAAACGAAAAGATCAGACCACAGTAACATGGCAAATTCAACAGGAAAGAGATTAATTACATAAGACTGAACTGGCAAAATAGAATTTTATGACTTTTGACTAAAACATTACTCATTTTCTTCTATACTTTGTTTTCCAGATTTAAGGACTTTTAAAAAAATGTGTTTTTTAAATTTTGGATTTTTACTTATTTATTCATTTGTTTATTTCAATTTGAACCAGAGAGGGACAGAGAGAGAGAGAAAGCTGCCAGGTCCAGGACTTGAACCACGGTCGGCCAAATGGGAATCCAGTGCCCTTAACCACCACGCCACTCGCCAGCTCCAGATTTAAGGATTTTCGTCTTCTCTTGAACTGTTGATATTTTCATCTACCTACTGTTTGAACTGAATCCTAACCTTTTTCCTGGCTTTAGGTCTTAAGCAAATTTCTCTTAACATTTTTTTATTTTGACTTATTTTTTTTGGAGAGGTTTTTGCTATAGATCATGTGTGCTTGCTAGAAAAACAGAGAGACAGAAAACAAGAAATCACCCACGAAGGGATTGGCTACACCTCAATCCCTACTCCTCTATCCTCCTGTCAGGATCTTGGGCATGCATGCACGTGCTCCTGGCGTGGGTTTAAGCCTTGGGTCCAGGACTCGAATCGCGATCAACTACATGGGAGTCCAGTATGCTATCTGGTGGTCTCAAGATTTTGATCTATTAAAACTATTTTTTTTTTTCTTAAAAGGCCTATTTAATGACTGCAGTAAGCTATTTAGCCCTGGCTAGGTGGTCCTTTATAGTATGTTCATTTTACTCACTGAGGTTTACACCTAAAGTCAGACTAGTGTTCATAGATATGCATATATCAGCTGTGCTTGTTATTGAAAGTATTTAGATTAATTAAGATCTTTAGTGAATCAGTAAAATGTGAAATAAAAGTATAGGATATTAGCCATTCCTCAAACAAATATAGGTGTCACAAAAATGACATGAAGGCCTGCTTCTGTGTCCTGCTGCATACCTGATAGCTTTTTATTTCAGTACCAACCAATAATGTAATCCTGAAAATGTTTGAAAAGGTAGTAAGTGAAACGCGTATGAATGAACACACAAATGGCCCACGAACTGGGTCACTGTCCACGCATGTGTAGGCAGTGACGATGCCAGGCCTTACATCTGGGACCGTCAGCAGTGTAGTAACTACCGACTGAGGCACGGCTTGATTTCCGTGATATTAAAATGTGCAATGACACGCACACTACAAGTGATAAAATGCCATAAACCGTGTTGTGACAACAGCATAAGTTGGAGAAGAGAAAACAGAGTTAAACCATTCTAAGATCTTTACAATATCCAGAGGAACATCAAGGTTTGAATTAACGTAGACTTTGACAAGCAAAATACACATACTGTAAATTCTGTGTGCCAGCAAAAAAATATAAAGAAAACACACACTCACATCATTTTTAACTAGCAGAAAGGAAAAATGGATTAATAAAAATATCCAGTCAAGGAGAAGGGATTGTGCGTGGCCCTCCCCGGGGTGTGGGGGGGTGATTTATCACTTTCTGTCTCTCTGGCTCTATCTCTCTGGTGAGCACACGTGCCCTATAACAAAAATCTCTCTAAAAAAAAGAAAAAAAAATCCAGCCAAGGGGCCAGCAGGTGGCATGGTGATTAAGGCACTAGATTCCCACAAGGCCAACTGTGGTTTGAGTCTTAGACATGGCCACTTGAAAATCATACCGAGCGTGTGTGCGTGCATGCCTAAAATCCAAAGAGGAGACTGGAGGAGGAGGAACTGTGGTGTGGCCATCCCTCCTGGAGGGTGATTTCTCACTTTCCCTCTCTCTGTCTCTGGCAAGTGCACACGGCCTATGGCAAAAACTTAAACAATAAACAAACAAACAAAAAACTCGGTCAACCCAAAAGAATTCAAGAAAAGATAAAAAAAGAGATGCAGAAAGCGAGAAATCACCCCTCAGGGGGGATGGCCATGCCGCAATCCCTTCTCCTTCATTCTCCTCTCGGGATCTTGGGCACGCATGCACACGCACCCGGTGTGAGTTTAAGCCACTGGGTCCGGGACTCGAACTGCGGTCGACTACGTGCGAGTCCAGCGACATAGCCATTACGCTAACTGCTGGTACCATCCCATTAAAATATTATCAGAGTAAAAAAAAAAAAGTCAAAATATATGCTGATTGTAAAACATGTATCTAAACCTTAAGGTCACTAATTGAAAGTGGAAGTGAAGAAAGAACCCCCCCCAAACACAAAACTTGATAAAGCTATACTAATACCTGACAAAACAGGCTTTAAAGCAAAGATGAAGAAGAAAAAAGTGTCTGGTGTGAGGAAAATATACACATTTTCAAACAGACTTGAAACTAATGGCATGACCTTAAGACATATAAAGTAAAAATTGACAAAACTTTAGGAAAAGACAGACAGATCAGTGATCATTGTGGGAGATTTTTAAATATATCTTTATCAATAGGTCAAACAGGCAAATACATCAACACAAAAAGAGAAGATTTAAACAAAATGATGAATGAATTTGACTTACAATTTAAACAGAATGATTAATGAATTAGATTTAATGATTAATGAATTTAATTTAAACAAAATGATGAATGAATTTGGTTTAAGAATACACATTCTTTTCAAACCCATATGGAATATTTATAAAAACTAAGCAAAAAAATGTGCACACACACATGAAAATTTAAATCATGCATAGTAAATTTGCTGACCTTATTAGATTTGAGTTGGAAATTTTAAAAAAGGAATATTTAATAATAATAATTTAAAAATTGAAGTATCTAAAAAAAACTCATGGGTCAAAAATCATAATGGAAATTGGAACTATTTTAACCCAATGATAATAAAGTAATTTATATTAAAATTTGTGAGATGCAGCTAAAGTCATGCTTAGAGGAAAATTTATAGCCTGAAACGAAAACAGTGGAAAAGAAGAATAGCTGCAAGTTAATGATATGAATTCATATCAAGAAGGTAGACAAAGCAACATAAACCAGAAAGAAGAATAAGAAAGGAAACAAAGAGCATAGATAAATGTTGCAGGCTTTGGGAAAAGCTTGCTGTTGAATTTAAACTTTGATACTCACGTGAGGAGGACAAGGCAGAAGCAGAGCAGTGCAGATGCAATGGCTCCATACACAATGCCCTGGATCAGCCCTTTCATGAAGACGCTGGAAACTGAATGATCTGAAATCAGAGGGAAGGGAGAGTGGTTTTTCTCCTAAGACTTTGAAGTCTAAGCTACACCTCTACTCTTCCCTCTGGTCCTGTACCCATCCTCATCCTTGTACCTAGGTGGTGTCATTCTAGGCCATTCACGAGGTTCCTGTACACTCACCTGGTGTCAGGAAGATGCTTGAAGTGTGGATTCCATATTGGTTCTTCCCCTCACAGTGAAGTCTCATGAGTAATTCTGGCTCCCCAATAAGACTGATGGTGCTGTTGGCCCAGGGGGCGTGCATGGTAGAAGTCACCTGGAGGACGTTATCCATGCTGTTCACATCCACAGGAGAACCTCCCATCCACCACCACACAGAGGGTGTCGGAATCCCATGGAAGGAGCAGCTGCATTGCACTGTCTTCTCCAAGGAACAAGAGGAGTTGAGAAGCCTGGCAGGTGCTGTAGGGAGGGAGAGCCAAGAGTTACCAAAGCATTCTGACTTTCCTCTGCTTCCTCCAAGACCTATTCTTCTCCTTACTCACTATTAGCAGGGTGCTTCATAAAGACTTTCTGAAGACCCAGAAGGGAGCCAGGACTCAACAGCACCCCTTCATCTGCTTAGCTCTCACCACCAGCCTTTCGGCCCCGGAGACCAGGGAAACGTAACTGCCCTACAGATATCCTCCCCTGCAGGACTCTGGTTTTTCTCTTGGGCACACCATTTCTCCAAGGCTCTCCCAGACTCTAGACCCTGTCGTTGCTCACTGGCACTTACAGACCACTTAGAGCTTACCTTGTTACTTCTGGTCAAGTTTGCTAGGGAGAAGTTAAAGTGACATCCGAGGGAAGGTGCCATGATCCTTAGGCTTTGGGATGAAGTACAGCACCAAGGAGGAGATGTTATTGGAGATGGCTGTGCTGCAGGACATGACTGGACCTTTCCAGGAGAGGAAGAGGGCTCTGGTCTCTTTGTAGGTGCCTTTGATGCTACGAGTTGATGTCACATGTTTGCCAGCTGCAAGAATCTCTGGGATGTGGAGCTGTGGGTTTTCAGTCAGGTTTGGAGGAAAGAGAAGTGGATCCAAGCCTGGGGATTCAGCTTTTCATCTCCTATTTGGCTACCTCTTTTAAGGCAATGTCGTAGGCACAACTTAAATGCTACGTTCCTGATAACCATCCTCCACTTTGTGCTTACTGTTCCAAAATTTGTTCAGGTGATCAAGTCTCCTATATGAAAAAATTCTCTATTTCTCTTCCTCCTTTACATCTAAGAGTGGCAATACAGATACAGGGCTATTCCAGTTATCTATTTCTTCTTGAGTGAGTTTTGGCAATTTGGCATAAAGTTGCTTACATATCCCCTTATCCTTTTTACATTTTTTTATTTTTTAAAGAATTCTTTTTATTTAATTTTATTTATTAATTTTATTTTAATTTGACCAGAGAGAGACAGAGAGAGAGGGGGAAAGTGAGAAAGCAAGCCGCCATGTCTGGGATTAGAACCATGGTCAGCCATGCGGGAGGGTCCAGCGCCTTAACCACCATGCCGCCTGCTGGTCCCTATCCCCTTTTCCTTTTAATTGAGTCTGCAGTTATATGCCCCCATTTCTGACATTTGTCATTTGTGTCTCTCCCTATTTCTTGATCCATTTACTTAAAGCTGATTCATTTTATTAAATGTTTTGCAAAGAATGAGTATGATGGTTGATTTTAGTCAAGGAAGTTGGGCTAAGGGATGCCCCAATAGCTAGCAAAACATTTCTAGGTGTGTTTGCGAGGGCATTTGTAGAAGAGATTGGCATTCGAATCGGTAGAATAAAAAGATTCACCTTTGCCAATGTGGACAGTCATTCAATTCATTGACGGCCTTAACTGAACAAGACGATGGAAGAAGGTTAAAAACTCTCGCTCTCTTCCGGAGCGGAGACGCCCATTTTCTCCTGCCCTTGCATTTTGGAGCTCCTGGCTCTTGGGTCTTTTTTTCTCAGGCTGAATTACTCCAATGACTTTCCTGGTTCTCCAGCTTGCAGAAGGCAGACTGTAGGACATTTTGGCCTCTGTAACTACAGTAGCCAACCAAAATTGAAAACATGACTTAATTTGCTTTGTGTTATGGATTAAACTGGGTCCTAAGAAAAGCTATGTTAAAGCCCTAACTCCCTGTACCTGTGACCTGATTGGAAATAGGGTCTTTTGCAGATGTAATCAGGTTAAGATTACTCCATTAGGGTGGTCTTAATCAGTACAACTGTTGCCTTTATAAGGAGAGGGAAATTTGTACATAGAGACACACAGCAAGAGCACCATGTAGGGACCAGCAGTTAGTGTAACGGCTATGTCGTTGGACTCCCATGTAGTCGACTGTAGTTTGCGTCCCGGACCCAGTGGCTTGAACTCACACCGGGCGCATGTGCGTGCGTGCCCAGGATCCCGAGAGGAGACTGGAGGAGAAGGGACTGCAGCATGGCCATCCCCCCTGGGGTGGGGGGTGATTTCTCACTTTCTTTCTCTCTGTCTCTCTCTGTCTGGCGAGCGCACGTGCCCTATAGCAAAAACCTCTCAAAAAAAAAAAAAAAGAGCACCATGTAAAGACATAGAGATTAGAGTAATATATCTACAAATACATGAATGCCAAGGATCACTGGCTGTAAGGAGCGGCCAGATCTGAGCAACACAATAGTGACCTTTAAACACATGCAGAAACAGAAGGGATATGCTTCTGTCTCAATGTTGACATTGCAAGGTGTTGTCCGTTAAAGGAAACTATGCGTTATTCAGAGCAGGCCCAAGAAGATAAGAGAAAGCAAGATAAGAGAAAGCTGTATAGGACTGCAAGGCACCAGAGGTTTCACATCTTCACTTGATCAACATCTGAAAACAACTGGCTTTGCGTTCCACTTTGCCCTGTCAAAAAATAAACTTGGTAACGGCTTGGCACCATGGCTTCCTCCCTCAGAGGAGTCCGGGCCATCCGATCCTCGCTTTTCTCTACTTGTGTGTCTATTTCTTGTGTGCATTTATTTCTAATCCACAGCTGCTCCCCCTTAGGAAATGCGGTTGGTGGGTTGTGGCAGCTTGACCATTACTGTAAACTAGGAGAGAGGCATGGAACTGGTGTTCGCCCTCAGATCCCTCAGGAGGAACCAACTTAACACCTTGATTTCAGATTTCTGGCTTCCAGAACTGTGAGACAATAAACTTCTGTTGTTATCAGACCCCCAGTTTTGGTGCTTTGCTAGGTAGCCCTAAGAAACTAATATTGCTTCCTTTTTATCCATTAGTTGTTTAGAAGTATGTTAATTTCAAGATATTTTGGTGATTTTCTATGTATCTCTCTTCATTGATGTCTAACTTAATTCTATTATGGTTAGAGAATATACTTTGATTCTTCTAAATTTGTTGAGAGTTTATTTGAATGACTCAGAATATGGTCTATTCTATGGTCCCATGAACCATTGAATAAAATTTGAATTCTACTAATGGTGGATGGACATTCTGTAAGTGTTACTTAGGTCAATTTGATTGACAGCATCCTATATTCATTCTGAGTATTTTTGTCTACTTAATATATTACTTGCTAAGAGGGGTGAGTTGTTTTGTCTAGTTTTCCTTTCAGTGGGACTAGGTATTGAAATTTTTTCTAAGTTTGTTTCTTCTATGAGAGAGAGAGAACCCCCAACAGGATCTTGACACCACAATCCACCCTTAGCCTTCAACCAGCCCTGGATCCAGGCACACTGGAGTACTCAGGGGGTTGCTGGACAAGAACCTGGAGCCTTCTTATGTAGGACTGCATTTTACTGCTGCCCCGCTGTCTGTCTCCTTTCAATTTTTTAAAATAAAAACTTTAGTTAATTAATTTTCAAAATCGAAATGGTTCAGAGAACACAGTGATTTATATTTTTAGATTTTCTTTTTTATTTAATTTTATTTACTTATTTTAATTTGACCGGGGGGGCGGGTAGGAATAAGCCACCAGGTCTGGGACTCAAACCGCAGTCGGCCATGTGGGAGTCCAGCACCCTTAACCACCACATCACCTGCCGGCCCCCACAGTGATGTTTTGTTTTGTTTGTTTTCTTGGTGCTTATTCTGATTCTGTATCCATGCAAGTTGGAATTTGGTTAAACATAACTAAACAATAAAACCAGGTAACTGTTGATGAATTTTTCTTCACTTGAAACTAACTGACCTAGCACCAAGTATACCTTTATTCTTTTTTTTTTTTTTTTTTTTTTTTGAGATTTTTTCACTTA
>NW_006159598.1:962148-972053 GCF_000334495.1 Tupaia belangeri chinensis | reverse complement strand
CCAGCGTGAGTTTTAAGCCACTGGGTCCGGGACGTGAACCGCGGTCGACTACGTGGGAGTCCAGCGACATAGCCATTACGCTAACTGCTGGTTCCCACTTTTTTTTTTGGTAATTCTACTTGTTCTTAATCCTTAAGATTCTATTTTACTTCCATCATTAGCTTATCAGCTATATCTTTTAGATAATTTTAAATAGTTGCTCCCTCTTAAAGTTATTATCATAGTCTATTTCCAAATAATATTTAACCACTTTACATGTAGTGTAAAAAATATATTATATTTTGGGACCAGCAGTTGGCATAATGGCTATGTCACTGGACTCCCGTGTAGTAGACTGTGGTTCAAGTCCTGGACCTGGTTAAACTCACACTGGGTGCATGTATTTGTGTGCCCAAGATCCCAAGAGAAAAATGGAGGAGAAGGGATTGCCGCATGGCCATCTCTCCTGGGGGTTGATTTTGTCTCACTTTTGTCTCTTTTTCTCTGTTTTTCTGGTGAGTGCATGTGCCCTATAGCAAAAACCTGTCAAAAATATATATGTATATATATATTATGTTTTTAAATACAATGTAGTCTTATTCAGCATCCTTTGTATTATGTTTTAATTTAATATATTTCCTCATTCTTTAAATAAGTAAAAAACTTATTTAAGGTTTTGTATAGAAAATGGATTTCTCGTAGATATTATATAATTAGATTTTTTTAAAGAGAGATTTTTCCTATAGGGCACATGTGCTAGCCAGAGAGACAGAGAGACAGAGAGTGAGAAATCACTCCCCAGGGGGATAACCATGCCACAATCCCTTATCTTCCATTCTCCTCTTAGGATATTGGGCATGCATGCACATGTGCCCAATGTGAATTTCAAGCTTCTGGATCCAGGACTCAAACCACGGTTGCCCATGTGAGAGTCCAGAGACATAACCATAACATCATCTGCTGGTCCCTATAATTAGATTTTTTAAATTCAATTTTCCAAGTTCTGCCTTTCAATTAGGACATTTACATTATTCACAGTGTAACTGTATATGACTGGCTTTAAATTTACCATTTTGCTTGTTTTGTTGTTGTTGTTGTTTGTCTGCTCTTTTCTTTTTTCCTCTCTTCTTGTCTAGTATTCACTTAAGAGAGTATTTTTATGATTTTATTTTATTTCCATCATTAGCTTATCAGTTATACCTTTAGTAATTTTAAATAGTTTTTTCCTCTTAAAGCTTTCAACACAGTCTACTTCCAAATAATATTTAACCACTTTACATGTAGTGTAAAAACATTATAATACTAGACTTTCACTTGCTCTCCCATCTTTTCAGGTATTGTTGTTATACATTGCACTTCTCACTATTTTATTTTTTTTATTACTGTCTTCAAATTTATTAATTAAAAATTTTAAAAAATTTATTCATTCATTCTTATTTTACTGGAGACACACACACACACACACACACACACACACACAGAAAGGGGAAGTGAGAAAGCAAGCCACCAGCTCTGGACTCAAACCATGGTCAGCCATGTGGGAGTGTCCAACATCTTAACCACCACAACCACCTGCTGGCTCCTTCTCAGTATTTTATTAACTCCCTCATACCGTGTGGCTATTTTTTCTTTTAGACATTTATATATTAAAGTTACTAAAATAAGAAAATTGTTTTTAATATTTACTGTCATTTTGATCATTCCCATTGCCCAATACTGAGGCCCAGAGAAGGGCAGGGACTGGTCAAGGTCATGTGGCCAAAAAATAGACATATCAGAGTCATGATCTAGGTCTCTGGACTCCAAACCCAGTGTCCTTTCCCATGTACTCTGATGCCTTAAAAGCTGCTATGTCATCATGCTCAAGCTCCTTCACCTCCCTAAGTCACTAGCCTCAAGTATCAAATATGAAAATATATCAGCCTGTTTTGTCCACTTCATAATGTTGGAGAGACACAGTAGGAAAAGAATACAGTGATGTGCAAAATGAGTTTTCAGTTTCAACCTGTGGGGCAAAATTAAAAAGATGACCACCCCCTGCTCCCAACACATACCATGATTCCTGCCCCCTGGTTACTCCATGAAACATTAATCTAAGCACTTTGGTTTGTAGTGATGACGGAGCTGTAGTGATGACTGATGGATTACTATCAGTTTATCTTAAATTGAGGTTTTTATCCTGGACTATTTGGGTGGGTGCAATGTAATTACAGAGCCCTACAAAGTGAAAGAGTCAGATTGATTCTGAAGGAGAGAAAAGGGTAAATAAGTCAGAAGAGAAGGCCAGAGAGGTACAAAGCATAGCAAGGGCTCAACTTGTCATCGCTAGCTTTAAAGATGAAGGAAGGTGGCGAGGAGCCAAATTCCGGAAGCTGAGAATGACCACACCTGAGGGTCAGCAAGGGGACAGAGACTTCAGTCCTACAACTGAATGTGACTGAGGTCTGCCAGTAATCGGAACATGATGGACACAGATTCATCCTGAGAGCTTCCAGAAAGCGATGCAGCTCTGCTGACACTTGATGGAGACCTTGTGGAAGTGGGAGCGGGGAACTGGTTGGGCCACATTTTACCCAACTTTTGACATGTAGTTCTTTCTTTTTATTTATTTATTTTTTTTAGAGATTTTCGCTATAGGGTGCGTGCACTCGCCAGACAGACAGAGAGAGACAGAGAGATAGAAAGCGAGAAATCACCCCCCCAGGGGGGATAGCCATGCCGCAATCCCTTCTCCTCCAGTCTCCTCTCAGGATCCTGGGCATGCACGCACACACACCCGGCATGAGTTTTAAGCACCTGGGTCCAGGACGTGAACCACAGTCAACTACGTGGGAGTCCAGCGACATAGCCATTATGCTAACTGCTGTTTCCCTTGACATGTAGTTCTTGAGATAATAAATTGGTCTCATTTTAAGCTGCTAAATTTGTGGTAATTTACTATGGCAGTAATAGGAAACCAAACCAACCTGGATATGAAGCCAGCTCCAAGGAAAGGGTTCTAGATTCTCCTGCAAGTGGATGGAACAGCCGTCTGAAGGCCTGACCTCTGCGTCCCATTTTCCAGATGGTTCCAGGCCCTTCTTTCACCAGGAACTGCTTCTCTGTCTGAAAAACGGCCTAGTTCAGAGATTACAAACGAGTGGCTCCATGGGGGGATTTAGGAAGTTGTATTTAGCCTATATAAATTTTCTTTAATTAGTTGCCAGTATTTCTTAGTCAGGATCTGAGCTGGTTAAGGGAGCTGGTTCTCACATGGCTGACTGTGATTTGAATCCTGGCCCTGGCAGCTTTATAAACATGCTGGGTATGTGTGCGCAAGTACTCAACATCCTGACGGGATGGAGAAATGGAGGAGAAGACAGTATAGTGTGACCACGCCCTACCGAGAGTTTCTGCCTCCCCCTCTGCCGAGTGCACATGCCCTTTAGCAAGAAAAAAAGAATGAGGATCCTCACACAGAAGTCTGAAAATTAGATCTGACAACATATAGCAACGTAAGAGTGAAGGGCAATTGGGAACCAGCAGTTAGCGTAATGGCTATGTCGCTGGACTCCCACGTAGTCGACCACGGTTCGCGTCCCGGACCTGGTGGCTTAAAACTCACGCCGGGCGTGTGTGCGTATGTGCCCAAGGTCCCGAGAGGAGAGCGGAGGAGAGGGGATTGTGGCGTGGCCATACCCCCTGGGGGGTGATTTCTCGCTTTCTGTCTCTATGTCTCTCTCTGTCTGGTGAGCGCACGCGTCCTATAGTGAAAATCTCTAAAAAAAAAAAAAAAAAAAACAGTGAAGGGCAATGTGAAGGCTCTATTGGGGGCACCTCTCTCTTTCTGACTCTCTCATGAAAGAAATAAACTTTTAATTTTTTTTTCACATCAGGAAGATGCCACCCAAGCTTCCAAATAAGGAACCATTTCTCTTTCATACTTTCACCAGTTGTCAAATTTCTTCTTCCTCCCTGAACTTACCACCTCTAATGAAAGCCTGGGGAGAGCTTTTGGGCTTGTTCCAGGCAGGACTTTGCCAGTAACTCACTAGGAAACGTTGGGCACGTCCGGTCCCATCTCTGGTTCCCCCTCATTTTCCTCACCTGTAGGTTCAGAGGGTCTTGCCCAGGAACATGCATCAGGTCCTTCAGACTCTAAAATGCTGATCCCACAGGTCGTCTTTCTAGACGACCTCTTTCCCCCCTCTAAATAATCACTTCCTTTCCCAAATGTGCTGCCTGGTTCGAGTTCCAGAGCTGCAGCCTGGGTCTTCCTCAGCGCTATTTCCTTGAAAACCAAACGTCTTCCTAGAGTTTAGCAGCTGCGTCAGGTAACTGACGGGCTGACGTACACACTAGAGAACTTTCTAGAGGGAAGAACTGATTGGACTGACTGAGGATTCACGACGAGCCCCATGAACTACCTGGTACGCTGCCCAGCTCGTCGGCCTGCCCTGGTGGCCCTCGGTCCTCACCAACCTCCAACCAGCCAGTGGATAACGGCCCGCGAAGCCCCCCCCCTGGTACCAGCCGGGGGAACCCGCCCCGCGAAGCCACGCCCTTGTTACACCAACTGGAGCCTAGCCAGAGCCAATCAGGGCCGAGGATGCCCGGAGCTTCTGGGGTGGGGCGTGGCCAAGGAGGGGACTCCTCAGGTGTCCAGGTGCTGAGTCGTTGATAGTGGGCGACCCCAGCCGGTGAGCGAATCATTTTCTTGAGATGGTGGTTCTAGACCCCTTCTGGCCCTCCAGACTCCAGGTCAATGAGCTGTTAAGAGATTCCCCCTTCCACTCAGTACGTGCGGGCAAGCAGTGATGGGCTGATTGGAGCCATTGACCCAGAAGGAATGCCCAGTGCTCGACTCCAAGGGCCAATTAGAAGGCTCCCTGTGTACCCCTTTTTATCCTGCCCTGCAGCAGAGGCCTTTGCTGCCAACAAAACAAGACCCAGGAGAAAGCCCTGGCTCTCCATTCTCATGCCAAACCCACCGCTGTCCTAGTCCCGAACCGATTGCCATCCTCACTCCTAGTTCCCTCTAGACCGCAGTCTCTCCTTCCCCACACGTACCACTTCTTCCCTGCCCAACCTTGTCTGCCATTCCCTCTCAAATAGGATTTTTTTTCAGTAGAAGTAAACACCAGGCCTATTATCGAGGCTTCTAGCCTCAACTTAAAACTTAAGTGATTATCAACCATCTTTCCGAAATTACAGCACGCAGGAGGAAATAACCCTCCACGTATGAGAATAAAACCAAAAAGAAAGAAGGAGAAAGAAAGAGAAAACAAAGGAAGGAAGGAAGAACGAACGAATGGACAAAAGACTAGACCTCCGAGACTCTGCAGGTTCTGGCCTCTCGGGGGTGTCCTCACACATTCCAGCCAGGTCGGCTCGCTCTAGGCTCTGGAACTTACCAAGCCTCTCCCACTGCGAGTCTAGAGCCTGTTGTCCTTCTGCCTGCCTAGCTTCTACCAATCCTTTAAGGTCTGAAGGCAAGGGCCGCTGTTTCGGAGCGCTGTCTCTGATTTTGCACTCCGAACCAGGTACTTCTCCTGTATTTCCTAATGGTGTCCTGTCTTCTTATTTCTAGCACTTGTCAACATCTTGGTCTGTGAGTTCATGTGTTTCCTCGTTGTTTGCTCCCTGTGTAGACCATGACTCCGTAGAAGCAGGGCTAGGGTCTTTCTCGTTCCCCTCATCACCTGGCACATGGTGAGCGCTATTTCTGTGAGATGTGAGGGCCGTATGTGACAGGAGGGGCTCGTGGAAACGTCTGCCCTGCGTACAGGATGGCTCTTGCGCTGATGCTGCAGAATCACTGTACCTCCCCACAAATACGACCCCGGCAGGGAGACGACCTCTTTCCCCCCACTGGAAACTACTGTCGTTTGGCTCTAAAAGGGAGAGGATCATCATTCAGAAAGGAACAGTATACAACCATGGTTCGTTTTTAAAAAACCATTTATTTATTTATGTATTCATTTTTTTGTGGGTTTTGGACCACTGGATACAGGACTTGAACTACAGTTGGCCAAGTGGGAGTCCAGAGACTAAACCATCATGCCACCTGCTGGCTCCAGAGCCATGGTCATTCTGATGCCAGAATTCATTTCTCGTTCTTTGCATGCCTGCCTTTCAGCCTGAAAAAGGAAGTATTGCAATAACGTCCCAATGACGCTCTTTGCCCCCAGTCTTACCTCTTCTAAATTTCATATATATATATATATATATATACATACATACATATTTGTATCTGGCTACTCCACATTCCTTTCTTCAAATCTTATGACAGTTTATAATTCATTCATTCATTTAATTATTTAACAAACTTTTTTGGGAGAGCTTTTCGCTATAGGGCGCGTGCACTTGCCAGACAGACAGAGAGAGACATAGAGACAGAAAGCGAGAAATCACCCCCCAGGGGGGATGGTCATGCGCAATCCCTTCTCCTCCATTCTCTTCTCGGGATCTTGAGCACGCACGTACGCATACGTGCCCGGTGTGAGTTTTAAGCCACCAGGTCCGGGACGTGAACCACAGTCGACTACGTGGGAGTCCAGCGACATAGCCATTACACTAACTGCTGGTTCCCTATTTAACAAACTTTTTTGAGGGATTATTAGTTTTTAGACACCATTCTAGGTGCTGGTGACACAAGCAGAAAACAAGATAGGACCGGCCCTGTAGAACAGTGGTTAAGTGTTGTACATGGGGAGCCATATCCCGCATGACTGACCACAGTTCAAGACCTGGCCCAGGGGCCTGAGAAACAACCCATGTGTTCTTGCATGCCCCAATCCTGATGGGATTCATACATGGAGGAGAAAGAGGAGTGTGGCATGACTGCACCTCACTGGGTTCCTTTCTCTGACTCTTTGTTTCTGTCTCTCTCTGGGGAGTGAATGTGTCCTCTGGCAATGACAACAAAAAAATTTTTTTGAGAGGTTTTTGCTATCGGGCACGTGGGCTCACCAGAAAGATAGAGACAGAGAGACCGAAAGCGTGAAATTACCCCCTAGGGGGGATGGCCATGCTGCAATCCCTTCTCCACTCTCTTCTCGGGATCTTGGGCATGCACACACATGTGCCCAGCGTGAGTTTAAGCCAGCGGGTCTGGGACTCAAACTGTGGTCGACTACATGGGAGTCCAGCGACATAGCCATTATGCCAACTGCTGGTCCCCCCAAACTTTTTAATTAAAAGAAAACAGGATGGACCAGGTTTCATGGAACTTACATTGTAAAGAAGTCAGGATAAGGTCTTACAAGACAGAGCTTCGACACCTTATCCTGGGATTCAGGGTCCATCATTAGGTCTTCCTCCAACCACATCTCTGGACACCACTTTCTGCCCACTCCCCCACCCCTAGGGACATACCATGTGAGGGTACTGAAGTTAAAAGTGTGTGTGTGGGGGGTGAGGGAAGTCACAGGCATACAGCCACTGAGCACTGAAGTCGGAGTTCAATCCAAAGATGATGGCTTCAAAGCCTGGTATTCTTACATGTGCACACAGTCTAGGCACACAGTAGGTGTGCCAAAGCTATTTTCTGCTGGACCTGTTTTATAGTCTCAAGTGTATTTTTGTTCTTCCTTTGACATTATTTGGAGGGGGGCATGTTTCTTCTGGCTAACCCAATCAACAGATCATGGAGTTTGCCTTCAAAAGTTCCAAGACCAGATCTAATGGTGACCCCTATTTAATGGACAGACAGCCTGAGGGACAGGTAGGGGTTGAAAGGGTTTTGGGGCCTGAGGACACTCCAGGGGTTCCAACTTTATTATGGCCCCAGAATTTCTATGGATTCTGTGGATTTTGTGGACGTCTGTAATTCCAGGGACAGTGGGGTGCCAGGTACGATGTAGTTCCCACAGGGTTGCTGTCTCCAGTTTATCTTGCCTTTCCTGGAAGGGGTGTGGGGGTGTGGGACAAGAACAAAGAAAGGATGTTGGAACTGGTTTAGAGGTGAGGCATTCAAATCTTAAACAGACAACCCTTTGAACACAGCATCAAGGCAATGTGGAATGACCCTTGGCTTAGTCTTTCCTCCCAATTCCATGGCTGAAATGTACGACCCTGTCTTTCACTTCTGGTCTTCCCTCTGGGCTTCTCCCGGAAGCCACTTGCCTGTTCCCCAGAGCCCGCTGGGAAGTTTTGCCTGATTTCAGTTCCCCCTCTCCTCTGGGCCCCCATAACCCCCCGACTTGGCCCAGTTCTTTGGGTGAGGGTGCCTTTCTCACCAGCCTGGGTGCTCTCTGAGGGCAAGGCCCGGGTTTGACCCACTTGTGTGACCACAGCATTGCTCAGCATAGAGATCAGGTGGTTCTGCAGGGAATATGGAGGGATTTAGCAGATGTAGGGGGTTATCTACAAAGGAACACCAGCCTTCAGGCAGGATGTTGGGGAGGCAGCAGGGCACTTCCAGTCTTAGAGAATGTCAAATAACCATGAAGCCTAGCACCTCCAGGCACTCTCTCAAGCTCTGCCGAGGAGGTGGGACACAGGATGTAAGTGTGACCCGGTCTCCAAGCACTTTGCTCTGATGGGGTTGTGCTGTCTACACTAACCACTAACTGCTGCCTGCAAAACACTGCGAGACCAGACCCTTTGGTTTCCACCTGGATTATGGTTTATCCCCCAAAGTTTCATGTTTTGGAATTTGATGTTGGGAGGTGGTGAGACCTAGGGGGAAGTGATTGATTCATGGTGATCGTGCCATGGAGGCAACATTCTTGTGACTAGATTAATGTTGCCTCACACAACCCAGTGAGTCTTAGATCTCACTTGAAGAGGTTAGTTTTTGTGAGAGCTGGCTGCTATGGAAATAGGAGCAAGCTGCTCATTCTCTCACTCTGCGCTTGCCACTGTTCTGTGCCATGCTATAGGCCTAGGTCTTTGAACTTTCCTGTCACCAGAATTGTGAGTTTGTAAATAAGCCTTCCCTTTTTTTTAAAAAAAAAAAGAAGAATTATTTATTTTATTTGTTACTAGTATTTATTTATAATTTGACCAGAGAGAGAAAGGAAAAGTGAGAAAGCAAGCCACCAGATCTGGGACTCGAACCATGGTCAGTCACATGGGAGTCCAGCGTGTTAACCGTCACACCACCTGCTGGCCCTCTTCTCTTTATAAAATCCCCCAGGCTCAGGCATTTCTGCTGGACATGCAGAAACAGACTGCGACATACTCCTACCCTACAGCCTCTTAAAGGTTCTCCCACCCTCTTCTCAGGGGAGTTCGGCGAGCTGGGGATGGGCGTAAACTGCTGTTTTAATGACGAAGTTATTTCTCTTCATTTCCGTCTTTCTTGCACTCTCTGGGCCATGATCTCCTTGTCTCTAAAGTAATCTGAAGGCACATTTTGACATTTAGCTATCACGTAGGATTGAGGGCCATCGGTCCCTCAAAAACCTGTATGTGCCTCGGCGTGGACTTCGCTGTCGTTATCCTGGTGGGCTCAGACACAGCGGGTAGTCACCAACATCCAGGTCTCAGACGGCGGGAACAGCTACGGCTTTTCCTGGCTCGGCAGGCTTCAGGGCCATCCCGGGTTTCTGGCCGACTCTGACCTTGCGGCTTTTTCTGGCTTTGGCCGCCTTCTCCGTTCTGGCATGTTTCACTCTGAGGAGGGGAGCTTCTGATCAGTCCCGGCCGCTCAACCCCCTGCAACCTCACATAGGCTCTGGCCTAGACCAGCGGTTCCGGCTTACCGCCTCAACACCACCGCTGGCCCACCGTGTTATCTGGGGCAGGTCTCCCTGGGAATTCGCATCTGGTGTAACGGGGACACCCTGCTTAGCAGGCTGTGAGGCGCAGGTGAGTTCAGCTGTGAAAGGGCCTTGCAGACCGTAAGGAGAGGCTGCTGTCTGTGAGTCCAGCTGATTATATTTTGAAAACAGCTCCTCACCTTGTGCTGCGCCTGCTCCTCTTCCTTCTGTCCCCTGATA
>NW_006159598.1:960639-962124 GCF_000334495.1 Tupaia belangeri chinensis | reverse complement strand
TCCTGGGTCTTGCTCTCTGGCCACCCTTCCTCACTCACCCCAGGTCAGGTCTGACTCTCCTGCTTAGATCACAGCACCAACTCCTGCCAGGCCTCTGGCCTCTGGCCTCTGGCTCTCGCCCTCTGGCCTGTGTCCCCATCCCACACTCACACTTTCCAGCTTGCGTCCTTCTGCAGCTCCCCACTGACGGTGTAGCCCAAGCCGTCAGAACTGTCTAGAGGCTCCCCTGCCCAGCTCTCCGGCCCCACCGGCGGCAACTCTGCCCTTTTCTGGCCGGTACATTTAGCCAAGTTTCAAGGGTCTTAGTGAACCAACACCAAGGACCTCGCCAACCTCATTTTTAACCATTGCCTGTCACTCTCAATGTACCTGACATTACACAAACTCACTGAAGATGCCCCAGAAACACTCCGGGGCTTGGCATACCACTTTCCACCAGCCTCCGAGGCCCACCTTGGAGAGTGGCTCAGGGACCCCGCTGGCTTCCCCAGGCCAGCTGCTCCCTTCTTGGCATTCTCCCTTATGAAATGCACTGCACACGTCTGTCCCCAGGGCCTGGTTACGGTTCAGTGCAGTCCTGCTGGCCCTAGGTTACAGTGAGTCTGTTCCGTGCCTCTTTTCCTTTTCAGACCCTGAGCTCCTCAAGGGAGGGGGCCTTCTTTTGTGCTCTCTGTGTCCGCAGTGAAGCCAGGCCCTGCGAGGCAGCCAGCTTTGGGAGAGGCTTGCAGGTGCATTTAACCCTGGTACTCACATGACGGGGAGGAGGCAGAAGAAGAGAAGTGCAATGGCTGTGGCCCCGTACACGGCACCCTGGATCAGCCCTTTCAGGAAGGTCTGGGGCGCCAAAGAGCTCTTTCCTGGGAGCAGAGATCACGTGAGCAAGGCTTCTCCCCGCAGACCTCAGAATCAGGGCCAGCCCTCCACTCCCTCCTCCAGCCCATGCCAGAGCCCCTCCTATTCACAGCCCTCACCCAGCTGCCACGCCCTCTCCACGCTCACGTGACATCAGCAGGATGCTCAGAGCATGGGTTCCGTTTTCGTTCTTCCCCTCGCAGAGAAGGCTCGTGCCCATTTCTGGCTCACTGGCCAGGTGGATGGTGCTGTTGGCCCAGGGGCCAAGCACAGTGGAGGTCACCTGGAGGCGGCCACTCACACTGTTCACACCCACAGGGGCACCTCCCATCCACCACTGCACGGAGGGAGTGGGGATGCCGTGGAAGGAGCAGCTGCACTGCAGGGTCTTCTCCAAGGAGCAAGAGGAGCCCAGCAACCTGGCGGGAGCTGCAGGGAGGGAGGGTCAGCTCAGAACAGCATCCTGACTCCCGTTCCACTTCCTGCAGGACTTAGCCTTCTCCTTATTATGATTCGTGGGAAGCTCCAGGAAGACTTCTAGAGCCAGCCCCCTCATGAAAGGAAGCTGGATTTCACATGGCTAATCAGAGTTCACATCCCAGCCCTGGAAGCTGTGTGTGTGTGTGCCCAAAA
>NW_006159598.1:954716-960294 GCF_000334495.1 Tupaia belangeri chinensis | reverse complement strand
TGCCCCACTGGGGTCGCTTTCTCTCTCTCCGTCTTTCTGTATCTCTAGTGAACACACACCACCCAGCAAGAAGGAAGGAGGGTTCTCTAGAAAGCCACAGGATTTGGGCCTCACAGACCAGTTCCCCTTCTTCATCTCTTCTTATCTGCACTGAACCCGCACGCTCAGCCTTCTGCATGGGTGGAGAGTGCATTCCCCCCCGCCCCGTCCCAAATTCTCCTCTGAGTCACTAAGATCAACCTCTCCCTCCATCCCTTACTGGGTAAGTCATTTCCCTTCTCTGTGCTGTTTCCTAGTCTAGAGAACCGGGTAGTCACTGAATCTGTGACTGTCAGATTGCCATTGCTGTGTGACTGTCCTAAGGGTTTAGGGTCTCTAGCCCAGTGCATGGGAAAGTATTACCCAATCGATGGAATGCCTTTCTCAGCTTCCTTCTTCCCAGCCCCAGCTGGCCTTAAAACAACAACAACAACAACAAAAATTGTTTCTTTCATGAGAGCAAGAGAGAGAGAGAGAGAGAGAGAGAGAGAGAGACATGTACCCCTAGCAGGGTCTTTTTATGTTATCATCTCCTTCCCCGGCCCTCCAGCCAATCAGATTTCAGGCGTGCATGAGCCAGCGTGTTTCAGGTGGACACAGACCCAAGCTGCAGTCGGCCACCTGGTTTCCAGCACTGCAGAGCAGCCGGTGCTGTGGCCTGCACCATAGTGAACTTTGAGCATCCACCTGCAGCCAAGACGCTGCCAAACATCGAAACTGCCTCACTCCACATGGAGAGCATACGACTTGACCACGTGCTGAACAGCGTGGGTGAGTGAGAAACAGCGTGTCCATCAAGGTCCCCAGTAATGAGGAGCTGCTCTCTCTGAATGACAGGGCCATGTTCTGAGCAATGTGTCCTTCAGAGACTCTGTCATCATGTGACTCTCCTAGAGTCTGCTTCCACAAACCCAGCTGTTGTGGTCTGCTGTCTGCCTAGAATACATGACCCCCAGGGGGCCACCGTTGAACAAGGGGAGTTCAAAAAGAAAAAACCAGAAAAATAGAATTTAATTATATTTTATTACAATTTTATTTTGGTGCAATTTTATTTTTGAAACCCAGTCATTATTTCTTCATAATATGCATTTTCCATGAACCATTCGGAGATCTTTCATATGTGCAGCCGTTGTTGACTAAAATGTAACATTATACAGTGCACGACTGCACTTTTCCTCTGGGCTGAGGTTACTAACCAGTAGCTCTTTTTTTTGGGGGGAGAGGTTTTTGCTATAGGGCACGTGCACTTGCCAGAAAGACAGAGAGAGACAAAGAGACAGAGAGACAGAAAGCGAGAAATCATCCCCCCACACACACAAGGAGGGATGGCCACACCACAATCCTTTCTCCTCCATTTTCCTCTCTGGATCTTGGCAGCATGCACACAAGCCCGGCATGAGTTTAAGCCACCAGGTCTGGGACTCGAACCACAGTCAACTACTGGGAGTCCAGCGACATAGCCATTACGCCAACTGCTGGTCCCAACCAGTAGCTGTTGTTCTTAGGCTTTCCATCTGGGCCCCTCCGGAGAGATTCTCAGAGGTGTAATGCACAGCCCCCTCCACTGCTATCTCCTGAATTGTCTTTCCTGTCTGGGAAAGCATCCTCATGGAGATGCAGAAAACAGACTGAGCTCAGGCTTCCAGGAGTATCTGAAAAGCTCCCTGTGCTCTCGCAAATCAGGCATTGCCCTCAGTTTCAATCTGTTACTTGCCCCAGGCAACCCCTGCCTGCCAGAATCTGGCACGAAGTTATTTGATACTTATGTTCTCATGTTCTCTTTTTTTCATGCTATCATAACCCAGCCCACCCCTGGCCCTGGGTCCTGGCTTTCTCCAAGACGCTTCCTCCAAACTTCCAGGGCTGCTTCTCGTTGGACTTACCCAGAGGTTGCAGCAGAAGCACCATCTCTAGCAGCACCGGTCCGGTCCGTGGGAACTGGAGAGGCCCTCTGACGTCAGAACCGTATGGTTTGGAAGGGATGAGATGATGTAACTGAAAGTGTGGGGTTGGGAGAGCAGAAAGTATTCTTAGCAAGGGGGTTTCTGGCTGTTTGCTCATCAAGTTTTGTTAACCTGGAGGAGGAGCAATTACATAGGATCAGGTGCTCCGGAGCATCTGGGGACCAGGAGACACTGCTATGATCCTCTGTGAAGCCCGGTGCCATGTCTCCTTCTCCTCTAGCCTTTCAGTCCGTCTCCCCTCCCACTCAGAAAGACCTCAAGGGCCAGGTCCTTTAGGTTCCCTCTTAAAGCCAGTGGGGATCCAAAAATAAACCATCTAAGTAAATCATAATAATATTGATGAAAACTCAAGGCAAAAATCTTAAAAATGGCCAGAGAGGAAAATATAAGATGTATTATCTTCAACAGAACAGCTCTAAGACTGACGGATGACTTTTTAGTAATAATAATAATAATAATAATAATAATTAGACGATAGACTCTTAATAGAATAATATTTTTAAAGTGCCCAAAGGAAAATAATAAACTTAAAATTCTATGAGCAGTTGGGGCCAGCAGGTGGCATGGTGGTTAACGTGCTAGACTCTCACATGGTGACTATGATTTGAGTCCTGGGCCCGGTAGCTTGCTTTCTCTCTCTCTCTGGTGAACATGTGTGCCCTATAGCAAATTTAAAATAAAATAATAATAAATAAAATTAGACAAATAGTTCTTTTTTAAAAAAGGATTCTATAGGCAGTGAATTTTCCTGGTAGCATATTCCTGTAGAAATCATTTTCATGTTATTATAGAACACTTCTGGGTGTGGTCTTATTAGACTCTTTCTCCAACATTGCCAAGCACATAAGGGCACTTCTGAGTTCAGAGTTATTTTCTGTCCTGTAGTCATAAGGTCGCTCTCAATTAAATCCCGATAGCTAGGTAGTTGTCTCTTAGATGGGAATGTTCTGGTGGAAAATCCAAGCCGTCACCAGTAGGTAGGGGTCACTGACTTTTGCCATAAGCTCCAGTCTGCACAAAGACTTCAAGGCTTCTTTTGAGTAGTTTTAAGGACAGAAGCTGGAAATATTCCTGGATGTGGAATATGTGTTCTCCAGAATCCAAATAAAGCAACCCAACACTGGATTTCCAACATATTCTATTTTTCCACCAGATATCCTATGTTGTTTTGAACCAATGAACTGTGTGGACTTGGGCAATCTTACTGGTTTTTGTTTAGTGTGTCAAGTCAATGTTGGTTGAAGAGAGAATTACGTGCTTTCTGTTTTAGGATAAGTCAGGGAAATAGTCCTCAGTTAGACACAGTATCCATCCCCAGTATACATACAGGCAAAGAAGGAAGCAACTATTTCACATAAAGTTAGTTCAAACATACCAATATTCATCCAAATCTCTCCTTAATCTCATCAAATTTTGCAATTCCATATCTTCCCAATCTAACTATAGCTGTCCTTAGGACTTCATCAATAGGTTTTGGATCCCATGCACATGGGGTTCCCATGTCTAGGAGTCCCCAAAATATTGCTTATCCATCTCTTGCCCATTTTGCTACTAATGCTTTGGGTCTCCAGCTGTGGGAGGGGCCAAGAGACCCAGGCCCTTTTGTCAGTCTTCGTGTTGTTTAGATTATAGATCCACCACCTCAGGAGACTTGGGGTTGGGCTTTCATTGTCATATTTGTCTTCTGAACTCCTTCGCACTAGGGTAAATACAGCAGACCCTTTACTGTTGGGGGACTGGCCAGGGTTCCTATTGGTTCACTCAGTCTCCATGAGTACTGCATTGAGCCCTTTGTTTTGACCCCATCAAGGTCCATCCCATTTCTTAATACCTGTTTAAAGATTTCCACACCGGTGGGGGGATTCCCTTGAGTCTCCCCTTTGTCTTTCCTCATTCTTTTGGTGTTCTTTGCTATCTGTTGTTTCAGCGTAACTTGCCCTTTTAGCAGTAGCCTTGAAGTCAGCAGCCATACTCAGACTGAACCCAAGCTTGGGCCAGTGTCAGGATCTATTGAGTCATTTTCATTTTAGCTATTACAGATAAAAATAACCCAGGGATTGTATCTTTATCTTGTTTCTTTATGCGTGCATTGAGTCAGCTCCTGGGGTTGGATTTATCATTTTGAAAACCATTGGTAACTTTTATTTCCTATAACTGATTTCAGAACAGCTTAATTTCCACACCTGTGGGTAATCTCAGAGACTTCCAGGAACCAAGTCCTTCATCTTGACCTCACAACCTTCTTCTTTCTAAATCATGTCTCAGTGAGTCAGGGTTACTCTAGGGAATCCTATTTCTGATGCCAACTGCATTGGTTCACAAGTTGCCTTCACTTCTGACCCCAGCTGCAGATTTGGGGATCTCTAAGACCACCCTCATTTCTAAACCAATGGCAAGCGTTTGGATTTGATTACACCTGGATTTTATTATTTACTACAAATACTCACTGAATCCACTGAAAAGTGTTACACGCCAACACGGTTAGTTGTTTTTGTTTTTGTTTTTTTTAACTGAATGATACAGATTAAACTAAACCCAAGGAAGAGTCCAGGAAAATTCCAGACACAAAGCTTTCAGTTGTCTTCTCCCTGTGGAGTCATGGACAGCATAACTTAACTTTCTTAGTAATGATGCATGGGCATGTGCTCAGGTACTACCAGCTAGAGTCCCCCCAAGCCTTGTGTCCGGAGTTTTTACTGGGCCTCTATCACAGAGGCGTGACTGACTTCCCTCATAACTGATCTTAGTATCCAGCTCCTCGTGAAGCTAGGTGGAAATGACTTGGTCCAAAGCCTCCATTCTAACTCGCATTATGAGACCAGCTGGTACAGCCAGCCCTGGCCCTAACTCACATTCAGTGTGATGCAAGGATGCCAGGAAACAGATTCTTCCACAAGACATGGCATTCAAAGGGTCTAGAGATTCTTGCTCCAAAGTCAAGGGTGAAGGTTAGTGGAGGAGTCCGACCCGGTGAGGCCCCAGGATCTGTCTGAGCCCCCTGACTTTTGAGCTCTGCTTTTGGTCGGATTAACACGTTGGCAAGGCTACTGTTGTGCACCCTCCGACCTTGGAACAAAGCTTGGGTCAGTTAGCATGTCAGCAAGGCTGCTTGCTATTTGCTCCAGAGAACTGAGGCAGCCTCACTGGGAAGCGACCCCTCTCTGACTCCCCAATTTACTACTATAAAAAAATTACATAGCTCTCCTATACATCCTGAGTATATGATAAAATTTTTTAAGAAGTCCCCCAACCGACAGCTCCCCTTTGCTCTAATTACTTACTATTAATTACAATGCTTTACCTCTGTGGTCACAATAGAGGGTGGGCTGAAGTTTTTTCTAGGCAGAAGTAATCTTGACCTTTAAAAGGCCCTTAAATTCTTCCTTTCTTTATGTAAAATAGGATAAGGCCAAAACTGGCCCAGGACACCTCTGCCCTCTCCAAGTGAAATAGATAAATATATTAGGATTCCTCAAATTAAGTTTTAGATCCCTACAAAACTGTATAAGTATCATTCTTTATTAAGATCCATAAGAACTAATATCTATTCTTGAGATTTTCTTTTCTCAGCACCA
>NW_006159598.1:950976-954198 GCF_000334495.1 Tupaia belangeri chinensis | reverse complement strand
AAAAGGCCCTTAAATTCTTCCTTTCTTTATGTAAAATAGGATAAGGCCAAAACTGGCCCAGGACACCTCTGCCCTCTCCAAGTGAAATAGATAAATATATTAGGATTCCTCAAATTAAGTTTTAAATCCCTACAAAACTGTGTAAGTATCATTCTTTATTAAGATCCATAAGAACTAATATCTATTCTTGAGATTTTCTTTTCTCAGCACCATTCCCGGTAATCACAAGATGGCTGCTGCACCGCATCAGCTGATAATCATCTCTGCTTACCGGAACCGCTTTCCCGAAACTGCATTCCATGGAGACCCACCTACAATTGAGGAACTGCACTAGACCCACCCTTAATCCACCCCTAAATAGGAATTACACTAGACCCACCTTTAATCCAACCCTGAATAGAATCTTTGTTCTTTATTGTTAAAAACTTTATGAGCTGTTAATTAAAACTCTAGCCCCTCTCCCTTTACTTGCATGTAACACGTTTTCAATAAAAACGCACGATGATTCCTAGCAGTCGTCACTCCTCAGAGAGCGATCTCTGAGGGGTGTCCGGCATAGGACGTGCATGAAAGGCATCGAGGCCTCTGTCTTCTGTTCACCTTCGCCGCCTTCGTCGAGATAACCCACCCACGCCGAGGCTGGACCCCGGCAGGTTAGATTCCTCCTGACACTGAGATAAAGGCCAAATCAGGATGGCAGTTGTCTCTAGCTTTGAGAGTAGGAGACGTAGTTGGTGAGCGTATGCCGGGGGTAATGGTTTCAATGCTAAGCTGGGAGGCAGGTGTATGCTCCTGTTACCCCGTTTTCACTCCTTTCTATATGTCTGACATGGTTCATGAAGTTCGAGTCAGACTGTCATTTATGTAAGAGCTGTTTATACGCGTACGATTCCATTTAAAACGAGGATGAGAACAGCATTCCTTTCTCAGGGTTGCTGTTCGGATCAAGTGAACCTTACTATGGATGACAAGAACCCCACAGATGTTAGTTACTCTTTAATAAGTCACCCGGTTTCCATCAGCATTTAATCTGGGGACCACTCGTGACCACCTCTCGCGCCTTAATCTAAGCTCCCTGCTTTCCTGTTCTGTATTTCAGTGTGTGTCACGGGAACCCTCTGAGTGGGCCCTGCCCCCGCCCTCATCCTCCACATGGCAAACCCAGCTGCCCCTTTTCCTTCACAAAATCTAATACGTGTTTCCTTCTCACAATAAGGTGCTGCCCAGACTTCCAGGCCACAAAGTGCTTCTCTTCTTCACACCCACACCCGGTTCCTCTTCACACCGTCTCTTTCTTGCCTTCGCCTTCTCCAACTTACAACCCCTTGGGGGTGTGGGTCCTGGCCCAGGCTCTGCCAGCAGATCGCTGAATCACTCAGTCACGTACTTGCCCCCTGGTCTTCCTTTCTTGTCTTCCTCTGTGACCTGAGGGCTTTCATGGCTGGAGATGTAAAGGCGAGTCTTGCTTTACAGCTCTGAGGTCTTGCTCTGCTCTGCCAGGCTTTAGCGTGTACACGGAAGACCCCCCACGTACCGCGTTCCAGTCTCCTTTGCCCTTGTGTGTTGTTCTAGGGCTCCAGGAGCGTCACCGTCCTCAGCACGCTTTCTTCCGTGTATTTCTTCAGCGAGGTGGAAGTAAGTGGTGCAGAGGTCTTTCCTGACACTCTCTCTCTTTTTTTGTGGTGCAGAGGTCTTTCCTGACACTCTCTCTTTTCAGTTTCTTTCTTTCTTTTCTCCAAGAGAGACGCAGCACCTCAACAAAGTCTCAGCACCATGATCCACCCCAGCCTCAGCCAGCCCCAGACCAAGGACTCAGGGAGACCTCTGGGTTTGAACCTAGAACCTCCCCATGTGCGTCAGCCTCACGGAACATTGCGTTAGACCATCACGCAACTACCGGGCTTCCTGACTAAGGGAAGGACTGACATCACAGGCCTGACCTGCTTTTCCAGGGACGCCCCCGCTAGCGTGCGACACTGAGGGACTGGCTCCCACGCGGAATGACTGAAGAACGACTGAGTGCCTTACAGGGACGCCTCACTAAGAGGCTGACCTAATGGCGGCCTGGTTACCGGATGCAGGGCAGGCCATGAGCGGGTGGATTATCTGATCAACCCATCTACCGCTGACTCCTCAGGTCATTAACTTGCTCATTAACCACGGACCACGTGGTGGCCTTACCGGTAGGTGGATGAATCACGGGCTGCCCCGCAGGTGACAGCTCAGACCATGGAGCCGGCTCCTGGGGAGCAGAGTAGCTGCAGTCTCCCCACCCCGTCGCTGGCGGGAGGCCCGCCCAGGCGGCCTAACGGACTTGCTGGGCTTGCGGCTGCCTCGCGCGCCAGAGTCCACAGGGAGACTGACCCCTGGTGGCGGGGAGCCTGGAGGACCAGGACGCACAGTCCCAGCCAGCTCCCGCACCTGGTGACTGCAGGGATGCCAGCTGTCGGACCTCAGTGGGCGGCCAGTCACGGTGGCTGCAGGGCGGCGAGGGCGGCCTGGGGTCCAGCCAGTGCGCAGCCAGGGGCGTTTGTCTGCAACCAATCGGGCGCTGCGCCCGCCGGTTGCGGTTCTCTTCCTCTAGCGGCGTCGCCCCCTTCCCTTGTGGAATAACACTGTGGATTGCTCTAAGTGTAGGTTTGTTAGTTTTTAATGTGATGGACTGGAGGGTGACGTCCAGCCCAGTTCAGTGTCCTGTGCCCGGGCCTTGTCGCCTCTGCCTGGCTGCAGCTGCTGCAGGCTGGCCTCACCCAGACCTGGCCGGCTCCTCCTGCCTCTCACTGCGCCCCTGGGACGGGCCCTCCTGCCTCCTCACTGCGCACCTGGGTTTGCTCACCCTGGCTGCCTTTCCCCAGGGGCAGCTAAACTGACTTGTCTCTGAGAAGCCTTCTCTGGCCCTGCGCGTCCCTTAGAGTTCTCGCCCTTGGGCCCGGAACCCTGGGCGGTGATTATTTGTTAAAGTTTGTTTCCTCCATGGGAGAGTGAGAGAGGTGCCCCCAGCAGGGTCCCGGCTGGGCTCTAGGGTCCACCTGTCACAGCCATCCCAGATCATAGGCACAGCGAGCACCCGGCACACTCAGGAAACCAGGTGGAGCTAGGACGGTTCAGGTGAGCCCAGTTGCAGTTGGGCTGTGCCAGGCCTGGCCTTAATTATCCATCACTGTCTCATGACCATTTTTATAGGGAGCTCATCACACTACTTTTTTTTTTTTTTTTTTGAAG
>NW_006159598.1:938653-950957 GCF_000334495.1 Tupaia belangeri chinensis | reverse complement strand
AGAAAGACAGAGAGAGACAGAGAGACAGAAAGCGAGAAATCACCCCCCAGGGGGGATGGCCACGCCATAATCCCTTCTCCTCCATACTCCTCTTGGGATCTTGGGCATGCACACACACGCACCCAGTGTGAGTTCAAGCCACCGGTCCAGGACTCAAACCGCGGTCAACTATGTGGGAGTCCAGCAACGTAGCCATTACTCCAACTGCTGGTTCCCCCACTGCCTTTAATAAGTTACGTGTTTCTGTCCCTTCCGTCAGCCCCCATTCCATGATCCTGAGCTTCCTAACGGTTATAATAACTCATAGGGAGGCCTTAGGCTGAGGTAGCCTGCACCGTGGGTCCCAGCAGAGACAGATGGGAGCCCAGTTCAGTGTCAGATCCTTGGAAAAGGAAACTTGAGCTTAACTGGTCAGAAATGGCCAACCAACCGCTAAGTACTTTACCTATCAGCAGCTGCCAACTGGCCTCTAAGCAGAAACCTCAAGTCTACTCCACTGGAACCAAATCTAGTATTTTGTTTTGCTTTCACAAACACCTTATGAAAATTTTCTTCTTGTACCTTCTTTTGATTTATTCTCAAATCTACTTTTAAATTTTATTTATTCTTCTAATTTTAAATTTATTTTTAATTTCTTAAAACTTTAAAAATTTTAAATTTATTTGATAATAATAATTAGTCCTACTGAGAGGTTTTATTTTTGTTATAGGGTGTGTGTGCTCACCAGAGAGACAGAAAGTGAGAAATTACCCCGGCTCAATTTCCCCAGGGGGGATGGCCACAGCAAAATCCCTTCTCCTCCATTCTCCTCTAGAGATTTTGGGCAGGCACACACGCAAACCCAGTGTGAGTTTAAACTGCTGAGTCCAGGACTCAAGTACATGGGAGTCCAGTGATATAACCATTTGCTATCTACTGGTCACTATTTATTTATTTTTTAAAAATATACTTTTAAAAATTGTCAGAGGGGCTGTGCACACACCAGAGAGAGACAGAGATGAGAGGGATAAAGCACCCCCAGTGGTGAGTGGTCATGCAGCAATCCCTTCTCCGTTTCTCCATCCTGCTGGAAGTTTTAGGCATGTACGCATATGCGCCTGGGGCTCCCAGGGTGGGGACTTAAATCACATCAGGGTGCAGGGTCCAGCTCTCTCAACCCCTAGGCAGCGGGGCCAGCCCCAGACAAATTCTTTAAAAATTTAATGTATCTAAGTTTACTTTTTTTTTGGGGGGGGGGAGGGTTTCACTATAGGGCGCATGCGCTCACCAGACAGACAGAGAGAGACAGAGACAGAAAGCGAGAAATCACCCCCCAAGAGGGATGGCCACGCTGCAATCCCTTCTCCATTCTCTCGGGATCTTGGGCACGCACGCACACACATGCGCCCGATGTGAGTTTTAAGCCACTGGGTCCAGGATGCGAACCGCGGTCGACTAATGTGGGAGTCCAGCGACATAGCCATTACGCTAACTGCTGGTTCTCCTAAGTTTACTTTTTAATCTGAGACAGGCTCAGTATCCCTCTTGATGTTGGGGGGGGTATATATAGTAAGCATGCAGTAAAAGTTGAGAAAACAAAGAAACGAGGAAAACTGTAGGGATTTCTGGCCTCTTTCATATACGTGATGAAAAGGAACCAAAATGCACTTGTGTTCTGGAAATTGAGCTGGTACGAAGTGAGGGTGTTTATGGTGACCTGGAAAACAGGAACTGGAGAAAGTTTATCATCCCGCTCAAGTATCTATGTGAGCACAGAGGAGGAAGGCCCTGCTCCAGTGCGTCTCCATGGGAGAGTCTTCGTTGTGTGCCTCCCCCCAACATTTGGCAATGCCTGGAGCCATTTCTGGTGGGAGGGGCTCTGGGCGTAGCCAGGTGTGGGTGGAAGCCAGGGCCGCTGCTCGCCCTTAGAGCGAACGAGCACGGTGCCCTCCACACCCCCAAGACCCATCCAGGAATAGTCAGGAACCGACAGTGCCGCCTTGATAAACTCCGCTGCAACCCGACCCGTGGGATGCGCCCAGGCTGGGGGAGGGCGAGGGCCTGGGACGCAGTGTGCGGAGCTCTCAAAGGATGCGCATGCGCTGCTAGACGGCGAAAAGGGCCGGTATTACCGCGAGGTGGAACAAGCCAGGGAAGCGGAGGTGAGGAGCAGGCATGGAAGAATACGCGAGAACAGGGCCAGGGGTGGGGATCAGGAAACTCCCTTTGCTGGACCAGCTGGTAACTTGACTTGCGCTCTGCGAGGCCGACCCGCATGGCGGGACCCTGGGTTTGGGTCTGGAGGCTCTGGATGTGCTCCAGTCCTGGATCCCGGGCTGGTGGAAGCTGGGGATGGAGCGTGCTGTCACTCCCTGTTGAGAGTGTTGTCTCTCCAACGCTCTCTCTGCCTTGCTCATGGAAGAAATGAATGAATAAACTTCGAGGAAGAGAAAAAAAAGGCAGCAGCCCCCTTTGCTGTCGTGTGGTGCTGAGCTGGATGGGCGGAGGCGGCTGCCTAGGGCTGGGGCGCCACAAGAGTCCTGCATGAGAGGTCAAGGTGGTCAGGGTGTGAGACTTGGCCTGGGGGTGGGGAAGGGGAAGCAGAACTGGAACCTGGTGGTGCTCGCCCTGGGCTCTGAGCAGGAGGGAAGTGAAACAGCCCTCGGGCAGAGACATGAAGTAGGAGCTGTGCTTCTGCTTTGCCAACTTGCACATCAGCAGTTTTCCCCTTGACCAGGGGCATCTGATTGGGGTCTGAGCAGAGAACCTGGGGCCTTGAGTCTATAGCTTGAAACCTAAAGGTCATTTAGCCAATCGGGTGATGACCCTGGCAGCAGCTGGCCCTTGGCTGAGTACATGCCAACCAGTTCCCTTCCCCTGAGAGCTGGGTTCACCATACGCCCGATCCTGGTCAAACAGTCTGCCTGTTTTCGATCATTGACTCCTTGAGCCGAATCAGTAAGCTAAGCGGTATGGTTACCCCCCTTTAACAGATAAGCCTAGCAGCTCGTGGAGGCCTAGAGGTCTGACTTAAAAACTTAAGTTATTATTTCTTATACTGAGGTGGAATTCACGTAACAAAATGAACCATCCCCACAATGCAGTGATGCAGGGAGAAGGACTACATGGCTGACTACAGTCCAAATCCCAGTCTTGTGCTTGAAATGCATGCCAGGCACGTGTGTGTGCATGTCCCTAATCCCAACAAGATGGGTAAATGGAGAAAAAGGATTGTAGCGCGAGCACCTCCATGGGTGTGTGGGTGCTCTCTCCCTTTCTCTCTCTCTGTCTATCTCTCTGGCAAGCACACATGTCATCTGGCAGTTAAAAAATAAGTAAGTGAAGAGAACAATTCAGTGTCATTTAGTATATTCACTTCTTATCATTTCAAAACACGTCCATCACCCCAAAAGGAAACCCTGTAGCACTGAGCCATCACTGCTCACTTCCTCCTCCAGCCCCAGGCGACCACCAATCTACTTTCCGTCTCTACAGATTTCCTCTTGTGGACATTTCATTTAAACGGAATCATGCAACACATGCCCTTTGGCGTCTGGCTTCTCTGCGTTAGCAATGTTGTCGACACTCATCCGTGCTCTAGCACATGCCTGTATCTCAGTCCTTGATGTGAGTGTATGATACTGCACTGCAGGGCTGTACTATGTCCTGCTTATCCATTCATCCGTTGATGGATATTTGGACCTTTTGGTTATTGTGAAGGGGATTAAAATTATAGCACTATGCTCTATTGCCTTCATTAAGATGATTTCGGCTGGGTCCGGCCGTTGGCATGGTGGTTAAGGGCGCTGGACTCCCACCTGGTCAGCTGAGTCCCAGTCCTGGCAACTTGCTTTCCCACTTTCTCTCTCTCTGTCCCTCTCTGGTTAAATTAAAATAAATAAATAAAGTTAAATAAAATAATTCTTTAAAAGAAAAGAGGTGATTTAGATCAGGGATCTCCATCCTTCTGGCACTAGGGACCAGTCTCATGAAAGACAATCCCTCCATGGTTGGTGGGGGGAAGGGGGCGTTGGTTCTGGGATGACCCGAGTGCTCCAAATCCTTTGTGCGCCCCATTTCCACCATTTCCACATTGTAATAAATTGGGTTGTCAGGAAAGTCATGCTGCATTTTTGCATACAAAATAAATCATGACTTTCCCAATGACCTAATACAATGAAACAATCAAACGACAATTGGGTTCGTGCTCCCATGAAAATCCAATACTACCACTGGCCTGACAGAGGTGGAGCTCAGGTGGCAATGCAAGTGATGGGGAGCAGCTGCAAACACAGATGAGGCCACCTACTTGCTGCCCACTCCCTGCTGTGCATGTGGCCCACCACCCAGAGGTTGGGGACCCCTGATTCAGATGAACTCTAGATCTTATGAATAAGGCTGTAGTGGAGTCTGTAGGATCACAGAGGTGGGAGTTCCAGAATCTTCTCAGGGCAGTAAGGAGTTGAAGAAGGCTTTAGGTTTAAGAGAATCTTATAGTTGGGCCTCAAGGTTCTTTATACTATGAACAGGGAAGCTCACAGCCCTGGTGGGGAAGGGCAACAGGAAAAGGGAGAAAGGGTACGGAGTCATCAGATTCAGGAAGTGGTTCAGATAATGGCCTCTTAGAGAACAGGCAGAGTTTAGTTCAAGTTCCAGCCTAAGCTGGAACATGAGTTTAGAGAAGAGGAGGAGGCTTGTTTCACAAGATCTGGTGAGTTTCAGACAAGACATTGTGCCCTGGTGGGAAGTTAGAGATAGATGGAGGAGCATGATGGTCTAGTTGTCCAACTCCATAGAGTGAATGTTTGTGTCCTTCCACTGCCGCCAATTCTTATGTTGAAGCCTAACCCCAATATGATGATATTAAAAGATAGAGAGCATTTGGGAGGTGATTAGATCACAAGGGTGGAGCCCTCATGAATGAGATTAATGCCCTTTAACAGGTTTCTAAGGAGCCTCTCCCCTCCATCTGCCAAGTGTGTGCACCATCCTTCAACTGTAAGTGAGAACTCAACAGCTTTTGAATTTCCCACCACTTTTTACTTGGAGTTTCCATCCTCCAGAACTGTGAAAAAGATTACATTTGTAAGATTCATACATGTTGTGTGGAGTTATCTGCTTCTTCCATCCCATGAATGATATGCAATTTATTGACCTGTCTTACTTTAAACTCTTTAAAATTTTAACATGTGTAATTTTATCTTTTAATATGAAGTAGGCATTGATAGGCATTGGAGTAGGTTCCATTTTCAACTGTTACAACTAGTGCTGTTATAAAAATTCTTGTGAATGTTTGATGAGCATCTGTATGTACTTCTGTTGGGTATGCACTTAGGAGTGGAATTTCTGGCTCATACACTGTTCGTGAAGAGTGAAAAACATTTTTTTCCAAGTGGTTGTACCAATTCCCATGCCTTCCAGTGGTAAATGAGAGTTCCAGTTGCTTCACATCTTCAACAATATTCTTTTGTTTTGTTTTGCTATGGGGTGCATGAGCTTATGAGAGAGAGAGAGAGAGAGAGAGAGAGAATCATCCCCCAGAGGGAATGACCATGCCACAATCTTTTCTCCTCCATTCTCCTCTCTGGATTTTGGGTGTACATGCACATGGGCCCCATGTGTTTTTCAGACCACTGGGTCTGGGACTTGAACTCTACTGTCAGATATATAGGAATCCAGTGCCTCAACTACCACACCGTCTGCTAGCCTCAACAACAATATTCTTGATGCTGCCTTAATTAATTTAGCCATTTAGCAGCTGTGTAGTGACCTGGCATTGTGGTATTTATTTACATCTCCTTGACACCTGCTGAGGTTGAGCAACAACGTTCACTATGTCTCTTGGCCCCTTGAACATCCTATTTTTCTATGGGGTTGTCTGTCTCTTTCTTATTGATTTGTGGAACATCTCCACATATTTCTGTATATACTTTGGGTTTGAGTTCTTTGTTGGATACATGCAGTGGGGAATATTTTCCCTCACCAGAGAGTGACACATAGAATAAAGTTACTTTACAAAAGAATACATGTTTTAAAAACACTCAAGCCAGATAAAAATATGTGGTAGAGTCAAAAGCTGACAGGTCGCTCCAACCAGCTGAGGTAACCAAGGTTAAGAGTTACACACAAAACAACACACTTGGCAACGCAGAATGCACACTCTCCCCGTTTAATGTTCCTCGTGAATACAAGCCTCAGTTTATGAAGTAGGAAACTAAGGAGCAGAGCGGTAAACTGCATGCTAGCGGTAACAGTCTTAATAAGTAGCTGAATCTGGACTTGAACCCCAAATCTCGGTTACCTGCAACCACTTCAAGAAATCCCAGGTATCCATTTAGAAACTTGGCCCAGAGGGGCTGTCAACTTTTTAAGAATCCATTCTTTATCTACATTTGCCTCACAGATGCCTCGTCTGGGCTCCAGCCAGAACTGGGGCTCAGGGATGGGGCTTGTCACTTGCGGACCTTGATTGCAGAGTACTCAGTGCTGTCGATGGCCTCCCGGTCCTGAGAGTCCTCGGCCTTCAGCCTGTGGAAGCTGAGGGAGGCGTAGTGGAGCTCCTGCTCCTGTCCCTGTCCCTGCCCTGAGATGGGGGTGGCAGTGGCAGGGGGCAGGTGGTCTGAGGGGCTGTCTGAGCAGGATGCATTCAGGTGGCCCTGAAGTGGAGAGAGAGAAGGGAGTCGGAGCAGGCCCGTGGCATCTGGAGAAGGCAGCAAGGCTGTCTCAGTCTTTGAGTGTTGCTAGAACATCATACCCAGGTGATTTATAAAGAAAAGAAGTTTATTTGGCGCAGGATCCTGGTGCCTGGGAAGTCCAAAGGCATCTGATGCTGTGTCATGACATGACTAAGGAGAGCGGAAAGGAAGGCGGTGCGTGCAAAGACCTGCTGGCATCCAGCGACCTTCCTTGTACTCGGGAACTGATCAGTGAGAACTGGGTTATTCCTCTGGAGTGCACCCGCCTGTCTCAGGCACCTCCCAATAGGCCCCACCTTCCAACTCTGCCATATTGACTATCAGATTACAGCGTGTGGTGTGGAGGAGGGGCTTAACACTCAAAGCGAAGGAGTCACCAAGGGAACTTGGGCTTGATGGGGCATTCATTCGTTCATTCATATCCGTCTGCTGTGGATTCACTCATTCATTCATTTGTAGGTCTAAAAAATGTGAGCCATGTTGGGCTGTCCTGCGACTAACCTCACTGAACCCTTGCAGACTCCTTGTAGAAATGACACGGCCATTATTCACATTTCACAGACATGCAGACAGACTGAGCAAGGCTACGTGACTCCTCACAGACAGGAGCCCTGCCCTTAGCAGTCCGTCAGGGCAGGAGACAGTATCGAATTATTAAAAAGCAAAGCAAAGAGAACCCGAACAAACATCTCTAAGAGTCTCATCTCAACTGCTGTTCTGCTTTTCAGGGTTTCAGGTACCTGCGGTCAACCACGGTCCAAGCACATTAAACAGGAAATTGCAGAAGTAAAAGCCTGGAAGTGTTAAGTTGCACGCGTTCTGAGTAGCGCTTCTGAGCGCTGGCGCCATCTTGCTCTGTCCTTCCGATCTATGCCTGGTCCCCTGCCCCAGCATGTGGCACTGCACGCACTCCTTGCCATGAGGCACTGAGTGGCCTTCGGTTACCGGGTCAGAAAAATGCAGTATGTATAAGACACCGTGCTGCCTGCCAACTCAGAATACACCAGGGGCCTTAGACTGTACCCCCTCCCAGCAGGGGGGATACCCTAATTACAAGCTGTGGTTTGGCGAGCAAAGGCAGTGCACTGGGGCTGGAACCTCCCACCAGGCCGGCGCTAGCCCTGCCCCTGCCTTCCCGGGCTGGTGGTTGGTGGGGACAGGCCCGTGACGACTGCACGATGCACTCTGCCTGGCAGAGGCAGGGACTAATGACATTGGGGCGTGAAAGATGGTTGGGGTCACACCAGGGAACCGGGCAGGAGCAGAGGAAAGCCGCACTCTGGGCACTGAGTCGCAGAGGAGCCAGCCTGCCGGGGATGAGCCCACCGGTGAGGAGCACCGCAAGTGAGGGGGAGGCATGGGAGGCAGGCGGTGGGCGCAGCGGGGACAGATCAGCAACACCAGACTGAAGGGTGTGAACCTGGCTCCCTAGCCCTGCGCTGCCCACTGGTTCCACGTGGCTTCTGAGCGTGCAAAATGGGGCAAGTTAGAACAGAGAAATCATGAGCATAAAAGAAACACTGGGTTTCAAGACTTACTACCCAAACATCAAACGAACGAAGAATACGCGCTACCTTAGTCGTTGGTATGTTGATTATTGGAAACATATTGGAATTATGTTGAGTCGTTGGAAAAGTCATGACATATTTTTCTGTACCAAAATGCATTGTGACTTTTCCACAGTCCAATAACATTTCGGCTACATTGAACTTAATAAAGTGGGGACCAGCAGTTAGCGAATGGCTATGTCGCTGGACTCCCATGTAGTCAACCACGGTTCACGTCCCGGACCCGGTGGCTTAAAACTCACACCAGGTGTGTGTGCGTGCGTGCCCAGGATCCCAAGAGGAGAACGGAGGAGAAGGGATTGTGGCGTGGCCATCCCCTCTGGGGGGTGATTTCTCGCTTTCTGTCTCTCTGTCTGTCTGGCGAGCGCACGCGCCCTATAGCAAAAACCTCTCCAAAAAATAAAAAAAGTATTGCATGAGAATTGATCTCACATGGTACTTTCTACTTCTCTAAGATAAGCTCTCACTGCTGTGGTTCTGCCTTAGCCTCTGTGCGGGGACTGCAGGTGCGTGCCACCAGCAAGCTCACTTCTTAAGTTTTTTTCTAAACTTTATTTATTTCTTCGGTGAGTAAGAGAGACTCAGAGAAAGAGTTAGAGACAGAGAGACAGAAACAGAGACAGACAGCACCCAGAACCCAACAAGGTCTTGGTACCGTGATCCACCCCAGCTTCAGCCAGCCCTGGCTCTGACTCGCGGGTGCCTAGCATCCTCAGGGAGGGCGCTGGCGTGGCTGCAGAAGTTCCCACGCCATCTGGCCTCCCAGGGCACGGCTTTTTCCTGCACCACCATCTGGCCTGTCTTCCTGCTTTTTAAATGTGGCTGCTAGAAAGTTCTACATTATTCTCAGGGCTTCTATTCTATGTCTGTTGCATGGAGCTGATCTAGACAGTGGGGAGCAAGGAGACTTCTTTCTGAAAGCATGACTGAGCGTGGAGAGGAGGAGCGCCAGCGAGGAGAGCTTTGCTGGCAGGAGAAGGAGACAGCACTTGGTAAATCACTGGCTCTGGGAGACGAAGGAGAGGACGGGGAGGGCTGCCCAGGTCCCTGGCCTGGCTGACCTCAGAATGAAATCTAGGGGAGAAATACACCAGGGGGAGGAAAATAGCTCAGTTTTTAAAAAAATTACTTTGTTCATAATAGAAAGCAAGAAAGAGAGAGAGAGACTGGCAGGAGAAGGAGACAGCACTTGGTAAATCACTGGCTCTGGGAGACGAAGGAGAGGACGGGGAGGGCTGCCCAGGTCCCTGGCCTGGCTGACCTCAGAATGAAATCTAGGGGAGAAATACACCAGGGGGAGGAAAATAGCTCAGTTTTTAAAAAAATTACTTTGTTCATAATAGAAAGCAAGAAAGAGAGAGAGAGAAAGAGAGAGAGCGAGCATCTCAACTATGACTTGTCACGCCGAGATCCCCTTTGCCCAGGCCTCCAGCCCCTCAGGATCTTGGGTGCCTGCACGTGCACTCAGCCTGTTTTCAGGCTGCCCTGGGGACCCAAGCCTGTGGCTGGCCCTGTGGATTCCAGCACTCCAGCTCAGTTTGCCCTGGGGCGGGGCCTGAGCTCTGCGGTTAAGGTGCCGAGAGAGCTGTGGGAGGAGACATCTGGCTAGGACACTGGATGGAGGGACGCCCCTCACCTGGGAGATGGTTCTCATCACAGGCCGGGCGCCATCCCCACTCCCTGCTTTTGTTGCCGATTTCTGGCTGTAGCTCTTCACTCTGTGGGAAGGGAGCAGGGCCTCTGAGCCTGGCTGGCTCACTGTCAGGCTGGCCAGGAGGGCTGCCCAGTGCAGAGACCAGGGCCAGAGCAGGCGCCCCTTCCTGTTGGACAGCTGCACCGGGTGTTGGGAACAGCCCTGACACCTAAGGTGGCAGGAGGCTAAATTCTCGATGCCACTTCTGCTCATCACACTCGTCCCTGCCTTTGTCATCTTGCCAGGTCACATCGACTCTGGACTTGGAGTTTTGAAGATTGTTTGAGCTTCCGCCCCGGCCTCCACCACACCCACACCCACCACCTCAGGAGGCTTCACCCACACTGAAGCCACCACGCACGTAAGGAAGGTGAGACAGAGACAGACAGCGACCAGGGCCATGACGCCAGCTCCCCCGACAGCCCCCAGAACCACGCCTGTCCTGGATCCTGGTTTCTCTGCAGACGAGAGGGAGACAGGAGTGATTTGGGGTTCCCCCACAAGTACCTGAGCATCCAGGCTCCTGAAATCCATGGCCCGCGAGGGTGCCCACCCCCACCCTGGACTCAGCCCTTTGCCTCCTCTTCCTGAAGCCTCTCCCCAGTCCAGGGACATAGGATCCCAAACTCCAGTCCCCCTTTGCCCCGGGACAGACTCCTTTCTCTTGCGATGTCTTCTAGGACCAGGCTCACTTCTCCCTTTCCCAGTCATCACCCTTCATGCCCTCCTGACCTGGGAGCAGCAGGACAACCAGGCTCTGCGCCCCGTGGGCGTTCCGGGCCTCGCAGCTGAGCCTGAGGTCCGAGCAGCCGTTGGCCCAGGGCCCTGCGGAGCTGTAGGTGACGGTGAAGGAGGCGTCGCTGCTGTTCCCCTCCAGCAGCTGCTCCCCGAGCCGCCAGTGCAGGGAGGGGGCCGGGCAGGCTCTGGAGGAGCAGCGGGGTTCTGCGGAGGGAGAGGAGAGTCAGAGGTGCCCTCCCCTGGCTAGAACCCAGGTGTCCAGCCTCCAGGGTCTTCCAACTCACTCTTCGCCAGGAGGCTCACGGAGGCCTTCTGAGTTCCCAGTGGGTGCTGAGCTTGGCAGGTGTATTTCCCATGATCCCCTAGTTCCACCTGGGGCAGCTCCAGGACTCCAGGGTTCGAAGGCTGTGAGGGCGTCAGGATCAGGTTCCCCCGGGCCCAGGTCAGCTTGGCAGGGGGGTTGCTGACAGCAAAACAGACCAGGGACAGGGACTGGCCGTCTTGCACCCAAAACGTTGAACCGTTGTGCAGGGCTTCAGATCCTGGTGAGGCAAAGGGAAAGCTCAGCTTGGTCGCACTGGGGTGCTCTGCCTTCCTTTGCTTTCATCGTGGAGGCCAAGCTCCTCTCTTCCGCTGCCTGATGGTCTCGCAGTGCATGTGTTCTGCTCCAAGGGCACAGTGCAGGAGCAAGAAGCACAGTTTTCCCGAGAGGCCCTGCCTCGGTCCCCACCCTCCCCGTCTTGGCCGTCTGTGCCACCTCAGGTCCCACATTTACCTCCGGGAGCCTTATTATTTGGTCTCTCGGTTCATTAAGCTCTGCCTAGTTTAACTGTGCCTGAGCATCCACGGTGCTGCAGGTAAGATGCCCACATGCAGGACTCGCAAAGCAGTATGACAGGTTTAGGGACAGGGTGAAGTTGGGATGCAGTTGCCCTGAGGACAAGCATCTTAACGAGGCTGTCAGGGGGCCGGGTCTTGGTACAGTGACAATGCTTCTGGACCCGCATGGGAAAGGTCCCGGGTTTGCATCCTGGGACTCTCTGAGCATGCCCAGTGTGTGCCTACGTCTCTGGCATGGGTCACAATGTGATGAGACCCTGTTGAGGGTGTCATTCTCTTTCTCTCACATATGGAAGGAATAAAGAAAGACTCTTTTTGAAAAACAAATCTATCAGGACAGGGAGGGCTTCTTGGAGAAGAGGATTAACAAGAACATGGGGAATGGGAAGGAGCCATGTAGGGGACGATGCTGGCCTGGAAGGACAGTGGGAAGAACGAGCAGCTACAGATGAGGTATGAAGTGACCTTGCATGCTTAGAAGAAACTGTAGTTCTGTGTAGATTGAATAAGTGGAAGAAATCAGGAGAGAGTTAAAACCTAATATTGGAGTGGGGAAAGTCAGAGGCATAAAAGGAAAATATTGATAAATGCAGTCAGTGGTTTACTGGTACATGTTTAACAATCAGCTCTCCAGTAAAACGAAAAGTTCTGATTTGTGCACTTGCCAATTACCTTGGTGTAAATACTCTCCTCATAGCCAATTTCAGTTTTATGTCTCAACAGGAAGTTGGAAAATGATGCACCAATAGTCCCTCTTTTTTTTTAAAGAGAGAAATTTTTGCTATGGGGCA
>NW_006159598.1:934416-936721 GCF_000334495.1 Tupaia belangeri chinensis | reverse complement strand
AGCCGCCAGTGCAGGGAGGGGGCCGGGCAGGCTCTGGAGGAGCAGCTGCAGCGCAGCCCCTGGGCCTCCCAGGAGCACGAGGGGCCCAGCAGCTGTGGGGGTTCTGCGGAGGGAGAGGAGAGTCAGAGGTGCCCTCCCCTGGCTAGAACCCAGGTGTCCAGCCTCCAGGGTCTTCCAACTCACTCTTCGCCAGGAGGCTCACGGAGGCCTTCTGAGTTCCCAGTGGGTGCTGAGCTTGGCAGGTGTATTTCCCATGATCCCCTAGTTCCACCTGGGGCAGCTCCAGGACTCCAGGGTTCGAAGGCTGTGAGGGCGTCAGGATCAGGTTCCCCCGGGCCCAGGTCAGCTTGGCAGGGGGGTTGCTGACAGCAAAACAGACCAGGGACAGGGACTGGCCGTCTTGCACCCAAAACGTTGAACCGTTGTGCAGGGCTTCAGATCCTGGTGAGGCAAAGGGAAAGCTCAGCTTGGTCGCACTGGGGTGCTCTGCCTTCCTTTGCTTTCATCGTGGAGGCCAAGCTCCTCTCTTCCGCTGCCTGATGGTCTCGCAGTGCATGTGTTCTGCTCCAAGGGCACAGTGCAGGAGCAAGAAGCACAGTTTTCCCGAGAGGCCCTGCCTCGGTCCCCACCCTCCCCGTCTTGGCCGTCTGTGCCACCTCAGGTCCCACATTTACCTCCGGGAGCCTTATTATTTGGTCTCTCGGTTCATTAAGCTCTGCCTAGTTTAACTGTGCCTGAGCATCCACGGTGCTGCAGGTAAGATGCCCACATGCAGGACTCGCAAAGCAGTATGACAGGTTTAGGGACAGGGTGAAGTTGGGATGCAGTTGCCCTGAGGACAAGCATCTTAACGAGGCTGTCAGGGGGCCGGGTCTTGGTACAGTGACAATGCTTCTGGACCCGCATGGGAAAGGTCCCGGGTTTGCATCCTGGGACTCTCTGAGCATGCCCAGTGTGTGCCTACGTCTCTGGCATGGGTCACAATGTGATGAGACCCTGTTGAGGGTGTCATTCTCTTTCTCTCACATATGGAAGGAATAAAGAAAGACTCTTTTTGAAAAACAAATCTATCAGGACAGGGAGGGCTTCTTGGAGAAGAGGATTAACAAGAACATGGGGAATGGGAAGGAGCCATGTAGGGGACGATGCTGGCCTGGAAGGACAGTGGGAAGAACGAGCAGCTACAGATGAGGTATGAAGTGACCTTGCATGCTTAGAAGAAACTGTAGTTCTGTGTAGATTGAATAAGTGGAAGAAATCAGGAGAGAGTTAAAACCTAATATTGGAGTGGGGAAAGTCAGAGGCATAAAAGGAAAATATTGATAAATGCAGTCAGTGGTTTACTGGTACATGTTTAACAATCAGCTCTCCAGTAAAACGAAAAGTTCTGATTTGTGCACTTGCCAATTACCTTGGTGTAAATACTCTCCTCATAGCCAATTTCAGTTTTATGTCTCAACAGGAAGTTGGAAAATGATGCACCAATAGTCCCTCTTTTTTTTTAAAGAGAGAAATTTTTGCTATGGGGCATGTGCAGTCACTGGAGAGACAAGAGAGAGACAGAGAGAAAGACAGTGAGAAATCCCCCCCCCCCCCGGGAGGGGGGAATGGCCACGCCGCAATCCCTTCTCCTCCAGTCTCCTCTCTGGATCGTAGGCATGCATGCACAGGAGCCTTGCATGAGTTTTAAGCCACTGGTCCAGGACTTGAACCATGGTCGACTACATGGGAGTCCAGTGATATAACCATTATGCTAACTGCTGGTCTCACATCAATAGACTCTTACTAACCAATGAGAGGCAGCTCCAGTATCCCATTAAATTCCACTAAAAAAAAATAACCAGTGAGATCAACAAATGGCATGGTAGTTGCATCACTGGACTCGCATATGGCTGACCGTGGTTCAAGTCCTGGATCTGGTAGCTTGAAACACACTGGGTCTGTGTACAAGTGTGCCCAAGATCCCAGTAAGAAAATACGTGATAAGGGATTGTGGCGTGGTCATCCCCCTGGGGGTAATTTCTCACTTTTCCTCTCACTGTCTCCATCTCTCTCTCTCTCTCTCTCTCTGGTGAGTGCATGCACCCTAAGGTAAACACCTCTTAAAATAAATAAATAGACAGCAGAGTTACCATATGCTAAGTCAAAAGGCCATCAGTAGAATGGACATAAATCCGTTCAACTAACAAACAGCTGATTTCTTTAAAAAATAAAAGCAGCTTCTTGGGAACCAGCAGTTAGCGTAATGGCTATGTTGCTGGACTCCCACGTAGTCGACCGTGGTTCGCGTCCCAGAACCAGTGGC
>NW_006159598.1:928651-934353 GCF_000334495.1 Tupaia belangeri chinensis | reverse complement strand
GGGATTGTGGCATGGCCATCCTCCCTGGGGGGTGATTTCTCGCTTTCTATCTCTTTGTCTCTCTCTGTCTGTCCGGCGAGTGCACACGCCCTATAGCAAAAACCTCTCCAAAATAAATAAATAAATAAATAAATAAATAAATAAATAAAAGCAGCTTCTTCAAATCATCATCAAAACAAAACAAAACAAAACGAAACAAACAAACAAACAAAAAGAAGAAGCACGGACCAAAAACTACAAATCAGTTTTAGGTACAATGAAAGATACACAACCTAGTCACAAAATAATGCAAATCAGAACTATAATTTTAATTCTGAATTCACTTATGACATCAGCAAGGATGAAATGTTTAGCAGAGAAGTAGGTACGTCGTTGGTGGGACTTTCAATCGCAGTGCAATTTGGTAAGTTCTACAGGAATGACAAATACACGCTTTGATCCGGGGTTTGACTCTGGACCCAGGACCGTTCCCGTGTGGGAAAGTAGCACTGCCGTCGCTTTGCCACCATCTGGCTCCCGAGGGGCGGAGCTGCTCGTTCTCAGGGCACCGTCCCCTGACTCCTGTCCCTAACCCTGTCATATTGCTTTGTGAGTATGTGTGTTTGGGCGTCTTACCTGTGACACTGCAAAGGCCTCAGGCACAGTTAAACCTCACAGAACCTGCATTTATGTGAGCACATCTGGGAAGTGTTCAGACAAATTATTTGTATTAACAAAAGACTAGAAACACCATTGTTTTCACCAGTAGAGAAACAGGTTAAGTTTCTAGTGTAATATACTTGAAAGTGGAAAACCATGGAGTGCTTAATAAGAACAAAGATTTTCTGTGTACCAACGCAGAAAGACCTACCTAATACAGTAAGTTAAAAGAATCGAGTTTAGTCTGTAATAATGGGTCACTGCCACTTAGCTGTGACAAATGCACCACGCTGATTTAAGCTGGGTAAGGGATTTATGAGAACTCTGTACCATTTTTGCAACTTTTCTGAAAATCTAAAATCATCTGAAATGAAATTTGATTAAAAAATAATTGAGACCAGCAGTTAGCGTAATGGCTATGTTGCTGGATTCTCATGTAGTTGACTGTGGTTTGAGTCCCGGACCCGGCGGCTTAAATTTACACTGGGCACATGTGCGTGCGTGCCCAAGATCCTGAGAGGAGAATGATGGAGAAGGGATTGCGGTGTGGCCATCCCCCCAGGAGGTGATTTCTCTTTCCATCTGTCTCTCTCTGTCTTTCTGGCAAGCACATGCACCCTATAGCAAACACCTCTCAAAAAAAAAAAAAAAAAAAATAGATGCAAGGCCCAGCAGATGGCATTATAGTTACGGGACTGGACTCCCACATGACCAACTGAAGTTCGAGTCCCAGACCTGGTAGCTTGCTTTCTCACTTTCTCTCTCTCTCTCTTTCTCTCTGTCTCTAGTTAGCACACATACCCCATAGGAAAATTAAAAAAATAATTATTACAACAAGATCAAATAAGTCATTCTTAAAAAGTAATAAAGATACAGAGAGTATGTATAGTATGGGTGTATGTGTGTGTAAGTGTGTGTGTGTTAGTAAATATATAGACATAGATTGTCTTTGGATGGATAGCCAAGAGGGGAGAATACTATTTAATTCTTACTAAATTTTGCTATGGACTGACATGTGTTCCTCCAAATTCACACATTGAAGTTCGAACCCGCAATGTGATGGTATTTGGAGAGGGGCTTCGGGGAGGTAGTTACAGTTAGATAAAGTCGTGAGGTCGGGGCCCTCATGATGGGATTCGTGCCGTGAGAAGGGACACCACAGCTTGCTCTGCCTCCACTGTGGGGGCACTCAGCGAAAAGATGCCATCTGCCAGCCAGGAAGGGAGCCCTCCCAGGGCCCGACTCAGTGGGCACCTTCACCTCAGACTTCCCAATTCCTAGTCAAGCCACCCAGCCTGTGGCATTTTGCTATGGCAGCCTGAGGGGATATAAACCAAGTTGTTTACTAGTTTTGAAAACATTAAGATAACAGAGGGAAACCGAGGGTGCAGGCAGGGTTCGAGTCCTAAGGAGAATGAGGACAGGTGTGGGACAAGGACACAGCTTGGCACTGGCGACGGTCACACCCCCTGGACTGCACAGGCACCTCAGTAAGGGCAGGGCGGGGAGGGACGGGCCCATGGAGGGCGCTGAGGGAGGAGAGGCTTCCATCTGCTGTCTGCACACCTTGCCTGAGCCTCTCTGTCCTCTGAATGTCTGGGCTCTGAGATCTGAGCTCTGCTCAGGAGGGTGGAGGCAGAGCCCGCTTCCCCACAGCCCTGGGGGTGGCCCGCCTACCTGTGCCATTACTCCGGAACACGCGGATGGTCAGGTTCTCTGGTGCATCTGGACAGACAGACATAACTGTTCACTTTTCAGCGGCAAGAACTTTAGAAAGAGGAAGGCAAGAGACACCATCCTTTTCCTTCCTCCCTAGCCCCAGCCCCTAGTATGGCAGGCTCTGCCCCCCAAATCCCCGAAACCCACTGCCCCAGGGACCCGGGTGTCCTGGCCCAGCACTCACAGGACACATTGAGCTGGATGGTCCTCTCCGTGGTCACACCAGATCCAGGGAGAGTCACGCGACAGGTGAGGTTGGTGCCGTGGTGCTGAGGCCCGGGGGTGAGGGTGAGCACCGAGGAGAGGGGTGTCTGGGGGACCAGAGAGCTGAGGGCCACCCCGATCCAGGAGAAGGTGGGGGGCGTCCCCCTCTTACAGGCCCAGGGCACTGCACAGGTTATGTTCTGGGGCCGGCCAGACTCAAGGGTCCCCCAGATGTGGACGTCAGGAGTCTGGGTCAGATCTGGGGGGAGAAAGGCAGACTGGGCCCTGAAGGTGGGGACCCCTGAGTGTGCCCCCAAAAGTGCCCTCTGCTGCAGAGCTGCTGTGTTCCCCAGCGAGGCTCAAGGTCTGCTCCCCTGGGTCCCTCTAGTGAGGAGCAGGGGTCCAGCCCTACTGTGCCCTGGGGGCCCTCAGGACCCCCCCTGCATCCCTCTCGACCTCATTCCTTACCCGTCACACGCACAGAGAGCAGGTTCTCTGTGAAACTGTATCGCACCTCAGGCCCTCTCTCCACCCTGAAGAAGTACGCGCCTGCGTCCCCCCTCTGCGCGTCTCTGATGTCCAGGGAGCAGTTGCAAGTCTGGGGATCTCCAGAGAGGAGGAATCGGCCCCGACTCCCCTCCTGCACTTCTCGACTTTGTTCGTTTGTGGCCACTGGAGCATCCTGGTTTATACTGGCCTTTTCCCGGAACCAGTAGCCATACGCTGGGGAGTCACACACAGTCCTGCAGTGTCCGGGGTAGGAAACTCTGCAGGGCACGAGGACACACAGGCCTTCCTGCACCTCCACCAGAGGTGGTACTTTCAGTTGGTACTGAGAATCCTGAGCCAGGGACCCTGTGAGGAAGCCAGGGTCAGCTGGGCCAGCCCCACCGTGAGCCCCTCCCCATGCCCACTCACCTGCCCACAGCAGGGGCAGCAGCAGCGGTGGTAGCAGTCGCATCGTGGGGGCTTTGGTGTCACAGGACGAAGAGGAAGCCCCACAGGAAGCCCAGGGGTGAAGTCAGAAAGGTGGCCAACCACGGAGGAGGAACTGTGCACCCACAGGTCAGGGCTGCCAGGGCTCTGGAAATGCAGTTGTTCTTTCTTCCCCAGTGAGGCCATACGCAGCAGGGGCACCCAACCCAAAGCTCTGGGCTATTGGCCCACACACCTGTCCACCCAAGGATGGCAGACACCGCCTGGCCTTTCCCAGCTTCTAGGTGCTCCCAGGGTCAGTCCTGGCAGGGACGGGCCTCAGGAGGGGTTGAGGGAGGAACTGTGAGCCTCGGAGAGGGGGCTGCCTCCACCGGGGCAGTGGGACCATTTACCACTGGATGAACGAATGCAGTGCTGCAGGGTGAGCATGCACTCCTTTGGGGGAGCAGAGCCCAAGCAGAGGTTGAGACGGGCTTTGTCTTTGACCTGGAGATGTTCTCTAACAAATGGGGAAGCAGGAGGCCTAGGCCAGGCCAGCCGCTGTTGGTAAAGGCTGCGGTGGCAGAGACACAGGCAGGGCTGGAAGGAAACCCACCTGCCCTGTGCAGCCCGACAGCTGGTTCTCAGGAATGACGGGCAGAATGGATGGGATGGCGACTCCGAGGCGGTCATGAGGACATGGCTCCATGGTTGGTCCTGGAGCTTCCCGACCCACTCACTGTCTCCGTGGGGCTGACTGCACGGACCATGCCTGGCAGAGGGCAGGGTCCTCCCCCTCCAGGCCTTAGTCTCCTTATCTGCCTCAGGGGATCACACGCCAACCCTCGGGTTGAGGGAGACCAGTGTGAGGAAATGAATGTTCTCTGCAGACTTGGGCGTGCCATATTGCTGGCCTGAAAGGCCAAGTGTCCGGCCCTGCCTGCCTTCAGTGGTCATCATTAAGTCCTCAGCAAGAACCTCCTCGTGGCCCACATTGCCTCAGGGACTCCTAGGCTGCTGGGTTTGGCTGCCTAATGACCCCTGTGCTGTTAGGAAGGGACCTAACAATGTGCCTGTACTCCCAGGGTGTTAGGGTTGGAATTGCGTCCCCCTTCAAATTCATAACCACCAGGCCCAACCACTAGTACCTCGTAATGTGGCTGTATTTGCAGACAGGGACCGTAAAGAGGAGATTAAATCAAAAGGTTATTGGGGTGAACCCTAACCCAGTATGACTGGTGCCCTTATTAGAAGAGGACATTAAGATCCGGATATGCGCAGGGGTGACCAGTGGAGCACATGGTCTCTCATTGGCCCTCTCAACTCAGAAAGAGAGAGAAGGGAAAGCGTGGGGACCAGGAGGAACCTCTGCAGGTGCTTCCGTGCCAGCGCTGAGTTCCGCACACCTGTCACCTCCTCCAGCCACACTTGAACTTCCCTCCCCAGGACAGGTCCCTCTGTGGCCTTCCACCTCAGTGCTCCTGTCCCCTGTGCACTGCCTTTTATGTGCGGGGCAGAGTGTCCTGGGGTTTGGGCTGAGGCGAGGCAGGCCCTGGAAGAGTACCCACTTGGGGCCGAGAGACGCTGGGCCTGGTGTGGTCCAGGCTGAGCCAGCAGTGAGGATGGGTGTGGGAGCCCCTGAGGAGGGTGCAATCTGCCTGAAGGACAGGCAAGAGAAAGGCAGGTGAGAGATGAACGCAGCTGTCTGGGAGGCAAGTTAATCCCACAGAAGCAAGGACCTCAGGCCAAAGCCCAGAGAGGAAACAGCAGTGGGAAAAAATGACAAAACATATGTCCACAGTGAGCTCCTATTCTAGCAGACAGACCATAAACAAGTAAGTCACAAAGGAATCATTTTGAAAGTGTGCAATGGGTAAAGTGCCAGCAAAATAAGGCACGGTTAAATAAACAGGAGGAACAGAGTGAGGGGGTGGAAGTGCCAGGTGATTTTCATCATCTTGGTCAAGAAAGCGCTTTACACGAAGAAAATTGGCATCCAAACGCCCATGGCGCCATCCGTTGCTACGGATTGGCTCAAGCCCTCAAGATCACTTGGACACGTAGAGGGGAGGGACTTCCACTTTCAGCTTCTGATTGGCTCCGGCAGCTGTGCAGCCCCTCCGAGAGGCACGTGCCCGCAGGCGCAGAGCTCAATCTGCTTCACCAATCGGCTACTAAGGAGGCGTGTGCAGCCGCTGATTGGCTGGCGGGGAGGCCCCGGCGGC
>NW_006159598.1:905320-928248 GCF_000334495.1 Tupaia belangeri chinensis | reverse complement strand
ATCCGCTCCTAAGGGGGGGGTGTCCGGCCGCTGATTGGCTGCAGGGCAGCCCTGTGCAGCTGCTGATTGGCTACTGGATAGACGCGCGCCTCAGGGTGCCCGCCGACTCCCTGACGGCGTGGGTTGCCTCACACCGCCTTGCCGTGGCTGACGACTGGGCGCACGGCAACTCGAGGGCTCAGGCCTGGCCTGTGTGCATCCCTGGCAACCATCGGGGACAAGACCTTCACTGGAACTACCCAGACCGGGTTTCCGGGAAAGCAGGACTCCGCCGTCGGTCCGGCCGTCGGTCCGGCAGTCTGTGTACCCGGCAGCCGTGAGGCAGCCACAGGCGGGGGAGGCCGCGGGCTGGGCTCAGGCCTGTGAGGCCCCCGCCGACTACTCGCTGGTCAAAGGCCAGTTCTGGATCAGTGGAGGGCAAGAGTGCGAGCTAGGCGACCCCTTCACCACGATCCCGTGCTCGTGTGTGTCAGCCTGTCACCACATCAGTCACCTGGCCAGCTGTCATCTGTGCGGCCTGTGCCGGTAAGGCCACCAAGCAGTGTGTCAGTCTGTCAGCTAGTGATCAGGTTAGTGCCCTTATGAGTCAGCAGTTAGTCCCTTGCGTCATTAGCCAGGTACTCAGGTAGTCCGCTCCCTTCCTCCCTGCCCAGGGCTAAGTCAGCCTCTGAGTGAGTGGACCCCCCAGGGGCCCGCAGTGCTTAGTCATGCAGCTCTCTCACAGGCAAGCTGGCTGCTCAGTTCCACTGTGAGGTGCTGGTTTCCCTAGAAACCCAGTTTCCCCTGAGCATGAGTAGCTCCCATCCTGAGGTGCATCACTGGTGTGCCCTGTATCCCGCCCCTCAGTCATGGTCTTCAACCTGTTCACTTCAGGGCCCCAGGAATTCCAAGTCTGAGCCTCTCCTCCAGGTCTCCTCCTTCTGCTCTTCCTCCTGCTCCTCCTGCTCTTCCTCTTTTGGAGAGGGGGTGGTGCCCGAGCCTCCTGTTGAACTCTGCAGCCAACATCACTCGCTACTGTCCCATGCAGGGGACTCTGGTTCCCTCCTGCCCGGGCTTTCACCATCATACAGGCCCCCAGGAAGGCACCTCAGGAGCATCCTTGAGGAGCATGGAGTCTGGACAGGAGGAGCTGGAGTATCCAAAGGGATGTTCTGTCAGGGCTAGGATGGGCCTGGGAGCATGGGAAGAAACTTCCAGAAGCCCCGAGAGGCTCCCAGTGTGTCTTGTGAGTTCACTCAGACCCTGGGATCCTCAGACCACGACCAAGGGGAGGAGTTACAGGGACAGAAGCCACTTAGTGGTACATCTGGGCCTTCTGTGACCCCAGAGTCTGCCCTTCTTTGTCCTTTGCTTTTCTACTCCACAATCCTCTCAAGTGTGTCCACTTCCCTTTTTTCTTGGCAAGGCTTCATTCCTGTCTTCCCTAAGGCCCAGAGATGTTCCCACTTTCCTGAGAAAGTTAGAGGGCCCTGTCCATTCCCCAGTTGCTGGTCTGAGTGTGGATGCAACTGCTGCTCCAGGCATAGGTCAGCACCTGAGGTGGAGTAGCCAGCAGAGCCTGCTGGACTGTGGGCAGCAGGGACAGGTTGATGGTGACATCAGTAGGCAGGGGTGGTGGATATTGACAACTATAATGTCACTGAAATGGCAGAAAGTGGCCTACAGTCTCCTACTAGGACACTAGGTCTAGTTGGCCCAAGAACCAGGGCTCCAGTCTTCTCAGGGCAAAGGTCCCAGGGAAGGAGCCATTCTAGGACTCAGAGTTGCCAAGGCCCTATTTGTGTGTCAGCAGTATACATGCATATGTGTCCATAGAAGATATTTGTATATCTGTAGTATGTGTATGTTTGTGTGTTTGTATCTGTGTGTGTCTGTGGTCTCTATGCACGTGCATCTGTGGGAGCACATGTGTATGTTTTTTAAGTGTATGTATTTGTTTATCTGGATCTATAAATGTGTTATAGTTATAATTCTCTATATATCTTTCTTGTTTTGTTTTTCTCCAAATTCTCTATCATCAATCAATATAACATACAGCTCATTATTTTTTTTCCTTAGGTTTTTGCCACAGGGTATGTGTACTTAGGAGAGAGATAGAAACAGTAAGAGGAAAAATGAGAAATCACCTCCCAGGGGGAGGGCCTACATTCTCTTCTTGGTATTTTGGGCACACACACACGTACACAGACACACATACCCAGAGTGATTTTTAAGCCAACGGATCTGGGACTCAAGTTGCTGTTGGCCATGTGGGAGTCTAGTGCCTTAACCACCCACCACTTGCTTGCTCCCATATAACTTATTCTTTGCTTGTCTCCTGCACCATTAAAATGTAAGCTTCATGAAGGTTTTTATATCTTTTCCATTTATTGATGATTCCACACTGCCTAGAGAGATGCTTGGCATATATTAGGTGCTTGATAAATATTTGCTTTAAGAATTATAAGGAAATTTAGAATAAACAAAATAGGAGTACTGAATATCTTTAGTGGATAACTGTGCACTCTTTAGAGCATACTGTTCTGGCATTATCTGATTCTAGTATTTTATTGCCTTTGACTTACTTTGCAATTCCGCCCATTGTAGATAACGATTATCAGTGTAAATTGTTCATGTCTGGAGACAAGTGCATACATTCTGTCAGTTGGAGGTTAACTTGAATCCCCTCACCAAGCTGGTTTCATGTGAACTCACATTTGATTTCATTTCTTCACATCATATACATTTTTGAACAGAGTATAAGCACTAGCCAGACAGAGACAAATAGAGACAGTGAGAGGGAAAGTAAGAAATAACCCACCAGGGGCTATGGCCATACCACAATCCCTTCTTCTCCATTCTCATCCTGGGATTTAGGGCATGCATGCACACATGCCTGGTGTGAATTTCAAGCCACCAGGCCTAGGACTTGGACCACAGTTGTCCATGTAAGAGTCCAGCACCTTAACTGCTATGGTACCTGCTGGCCCCACACACCATATAAATTTGTGCTTCTTTCAGTCTTTGCTTGTCCCTTCATTATAGAGTTATATAAAATCTTTTTTTAAATTGTTGGTTGGTGTGTGCATTCACAAGAGAAACGGAGTGGGAGAAAGCACTCCCCAATGGGTGTGGTCACGCAATCCATTCTCCACTTTTCCGTCCCGTTGGGATATTAAGCACTGTGTTTGACCTGTGGCCAGCCATGTGGGAGCTGGCTCCTTTAATCACTAGGCTTGGCCCAAGTTAAATATAATCTTTAATATGTATTCATTGTATATTTGTATGAAAGTCATTCTTTTACCTCCCCCCCTTTTTTGAAAATAATCCTTTCATGGATCAATGTAGAAATTTGCACGTGCCTCTGTGCATGCACCTGCATTTTGGTTTGTGGTGTGTTCTAGGAACTAGAGACAGCCTCCAGGACCAAAGAAGATGGACCATGGAACACTTTGGGCTCATCTTAAAGATTCTAGCTCTTTCCTTTTGGGCAACTGGTAGCCACTAAAAGAAGCAGAAAAGTGACACCAATGGAGTTTATAGAATTCACTCTGGCCTCTCTGTGGAGATCAGATCGAAGGTGGTGGACAGAGAGCAGGTGAGAAGATAAGTTTTCTTAACTGCAAATTTATGTTTCCCCCTTTGAAAGGTGAGTCTCTGTAGGCAAGGATGTGTATCTCTTGCACCCAGGACTTGTTTCATACATGGTAGATGATAAATGTATGTTGAATGGTAGATAAATCTACATAAAGGTAAATACACAAGTAGCAGAATCTTGCATGAAGTATTGCTTTAATTTTAGGAAAGAAAAAAATATGTACATACTGTTTTCCCTCTCCTTGCATCTGCTCACTCACAGCCCTGAGCCTTGGCGATCAGATGTGACAGGTGAGCAGAAGTCTGTCTGTCTGTCTGTCTGTGAAGGAGCAGGGCCACATCAGCAAAATGCCTCACTGCCGTGCCTGAGTGGGTCAGAGGCAGAGACAGGAGGCAGTGTCACAGCATGCCTTCCCTTCAGGCTGCCATGCCCAGCACCTCCCCGTGTCCTGAAGGAAAAGGAATCCACGTGTTTCTCACCCCTCTGCCTACTTTCTGCCACTTGAGTGACATGTCACTTCTCAATACCCACCATCCCTGCCCACTGGTGTCACCATCCACCTGTCCCTCTGACCCTGGCAGGAAAAGCAGTGATGAGGTCGGGGTTCTCTGGAAGGCTGCTCTGGGAATGACCAGCTGGTGAATCTCATCCCAGTAGTTGAAAGGCCTGGATAAAGGATTGCCTTGAGAGGAGCCTGGTCACCTGGGATAGTAGGTCCTGGTGAGGCCGTAAGTGAGAAGAAATCCAGTCCCCACGCAGGTACCCCTGAGCAGGGCGAGGACCAGAGGGAGAGCCACACTGCGGCTGCTGGGAGGAAAATAAGTTTCTGCCTCCTTATCAACGGGACCCAGACTTCCTGCCACTTGTGACTTGGGCATAGGACAGCCTGGTCTAGGGAGAAACTGCAGGAAGTGTCTGAGCTTAAGTTGGGGCAGAAAAGCTCCAGGCAGATGTGAGAAACACAAAAAGAATAAAACATGTCCAGAACTGAAAGAGTAAAAGGCATCTGAGATGAAGAAAGAAAAAGAGAACCCTTGCAGTAACTCCAGATGAGTGGAGGTGGGGACACTACAACATTATTAACATACCTCCCTTCTCTCAAGGTCTTTTGATAGCTACAGAATACCCCAAGGATCCCCCACTTTGAGTGATGAATGCTGATTGGCCAATGATGCATAAGATTGGCTCTGCTGTTCCCATCCAGTTCTTGGAGATGCCCATGTGTCCTGTTTTTGCCTCAGATTTAATACCCAGAAGGAATGAGGACCCCACATCTGACGATGGAGACACCCCTGGAGGGACCCAGACAGCCTTGACCAGCATTATTGACCTAGAATGTCACAGTCCTTACCCAGGCCACTCCGGCCTCTATACTGGAGCCTGATGAAGGTTCTGCCCCTTCCCCATAGGGATGCTCTGTTCTCCTAGACACCAGTCCCTGGGAAGAGCCAGCCTGGATTCTGGGGCTGTCCATGGTGCTGAAATAGAATTCTGAATTGAGCTCAGATATCTCCCAGCTCTACAGAAGGTCCTGACCTCAGGGATTCTCCTTACCTCAGTTATCTCCCAGGTCTTCCAAAGGGCCTGACCTCAAAGGCTTAAGGTCTCATCCCTAGCCCAAAAGGGCCCTGCTTGAGAGTGATGGCTAGAGTAAGGGGAGGAGTGGGTAGTCAGGAGTGGGTTGTGCCCACTCTCCTGACTCCTCCCAGCCCTCCTGCTCATCATCTTCTAAGGTCTCTCCACAGGACAATGTCTGCCAACTGGGCTGAGCCACAGGAAGGGGGTTGTGCTTGGCAAGACCCTCTACTTTCTGGTCTATATACTGGTCCTTTAACCATCTCGCTTCATCCCAGCCTCACTAACAAAACAAAACAAAACCTTCTGAAAGAAGGCTAGTCTTCACACTTGGTAAAGGAAAAAGCTGAGGGTCGGGAATATTAGACACTGACTGGATGCCTTTCTCCAGCTCTACCCATGGCCTGAGCTTCAATGTGCAGCAGAGGAGTGTCTCAAGCTGACAGGGAAGGAGAGCACTTTGTAGCCATTGACTTCTGATGATGCTGGGCTCAGCCATGTGGTCACGGGGGGGCTCCCCTTCCATCCAGGAATGGGATGAGCCTAGTAGCCTGCCCAGGTGCCTCTGCTGCTAGTCAGGGGTTGGGAAAGGCTGGTGGAGTGCTCTTCCTCTATTGGATGAAAAGGGGAGGTGATGAGGGGAGATGATGAGGGGAGGGTGTGAGATGCTCTCCCACTGCATTGCTCCTCTACCTTAGAGTCCCAGACATGCTCGCCTTCTTACTGCTCTTCAGAGTTCTCCTTGGTCATCTCTTGGGCCATTTACAGGCTTGTAGTTGAGATCGGGGAAGGGGTAGTGAGGTGTGGTAGCTTGGTGCCATCTTGCCTGGACTGGAAGCCTAACTGTCATTGTCAGTGTTTGTAGCAGATAGGCTGATCCGTATCACATGGCCTGTCATCATTAGAAACAGGCGTCTGACTCAGCTGCTCCTTCCGGGGATGCGGGAGAGGGTTTAAGGCATTGGGGGGTTGTCATACATCATAGCTTTCTGTTTGTTTATCTAAATGCTAAACATTTATCTAAAGGATGCTATTTATCTAAATGATGAACTTAAGGCATGATGCTTCACCTCATCATAGGATGCTGCTGTATGAACAGGTTTTTACTACTTAAAAAAATTTTTTAATGACCAGAGGGCATATGAACTTGCCAGATAGAGACAAAGGGAGAGAGGAAGAGAGAGAAAACACTCACTCCCATGCACAATGGGGCCTGGCCATGCCACAATCCCTTCTTTATTGATCCATCTTGTCAGGTTTTGGGGCATGTTTTCAAGCCATCAGGTCTGGGACTTGAACCATGCAGTTGGCCATGTGAGATCAGGTCCTCTTACCCTCTGGGTCATGGGTCAGCCCATTTTTATTGCTTTAGTTAGACTTTTCAGGAGGGAGGTTGCGAGCTCCTGCTTCCCCTCACCCTCTCTCTAGTCATCTCGAGATTTGGTGAGTTAGGATTGGGGATGCAGAAGTAGATGGGATGATATTAAGTCACCCGGAGGTCAGCAGACTATTGCCTTTGGGCTACCTGTTTTTGTAAGTAAATTCTGTGGAACACGGCCACATTAATTCTTTTGCAGAGTGTCTGTGGCTGCTTTGTGCTGCAGTGGCAGAGTGAAATCGTTGCAACGGACACCCTATGGCTTGCAAAACCTGAAATATTTACTATCTGGCCTATAGGGGGTGGTGGTGGGAAGCCATCCTTCTAACCAGGGAATGTCATAGTTGGGGAATTAGGGAAGTATTTTGACTGTGATCCGCTCTGAGTTTTAGAACATCCTGTAGATACTAGTATGCGTTTTTACCCATAGCAGGACATAAAGGATTTGGAAAACCCGAGTAGGAGACAGTTGGGACAGAAAGGGGAGATTCAGGAGTGGAGAGAGATGATGGACGGCAAGCCCGGGAAGCCACACATAGCAGGGTTTTGAGCAGTGGGGAGACTGGCAGGTGGCTGACACTGTTTCTGGGACTGGACACCCTGAGCCTCTGACCAAATGTCACCAAAGTCTTCCTGTTTATGGGAAAGGAAACCAGACTTTCAGTATGCACCCAACTCAGTTACACACCGGGACTTGTGCCGGGCCTTCCATAGGTACCTTTATTTAATCCTCTCCGTAGCCCTAAGATGTGGTACTTCTTACACCCATTAAAGAGCAGAAAACCAAGACGTGGAGGGGAACGTGGCTCACTCGATGTCGTTCTCTCAGTAAACAAAAGAGCAAATTCGACCCCAGGTCTCTCTGGTTGTGAAGTCTAAGATGATTTCAATGTGGCAGGAAACACGTGGGGTGCTTGACAGAGCCATTGTCCATGGAATGGGGACATTTCATCTCCAAGCATGGGCCTCTGAGCCCAGCTGCTGGAAAGAGGGCTCTGGGTGTAACCAGTGCTCCTGTCGGTTGCTCACTGGGTCCTGATCTCCGAGTATTCGGTGCTGGTGCCCTCCTGGGGCGTCATCCCATGAAAACTGAGGGAGGCATAATGGAGCTCCTGCTCCATGTCCAAGGTGGGGGAGGCCTCTGAAGAGCTTGGGGGTTCAGAGAGACCATGTAATTTGTACTCTTGCTGATGTCCCTGCATGGAGAGAAAAGAAGGGGGTCAGAGCAGAGCAGTGGGTGTGGAGAGTGGGAGATGGCAGCGAGGGTCCATGAAGTGCTCTGGATTCTGACAGGACATTGGTTCACTTTTCCTGTCATCAGCTGTTTCCTGAGGCGCCACTTACTCAGTTACCCAACAGCTGCCACACTGCCTGGTGGACTTTCGATTCTAGTGACCACTCATACAAACTTATTGGGAAATACTATTCTTTTACTCTTTCTACAGACAGGAAAGCTAAGTCTTAGAGAAGTTAATTACTTCCTAGAGTCACACTTCTCTCTTGTTCTCTCTTTTTATTTCCCTATAGATTACAGGAGCTCACCAGAGAGGAACAGAGAGGAAGGGGAAGTGAGAACTCAGCCCCCAGGGCTAATGGCCATGCCACGGTCCCTTCTCCTCTTGGAGTTGGGGACATGCATACACACGTGTCTGATGTGATTTTTAAGCCACCAGGTTCAGGACTTGAACTGCGGAGTCGACCAGGTGGAAACCCAGTGCCTTAACCACTCTGCCACCTGCTGGCCCTTCACACTTTTGATCCTGAACTCAACCCCAGAACTGAGTCCTCCTTTGTGCCAGGGGCTGGATACCCAGGAAGGGAGCAAAGTGGAGGTGGGCCGTGACCTCCAGTATGGGAGGGATATGTCTGGCGAGCGCACGTGCCCTAAAGCGAAAGCCTCTCCAAAGAAAGAGAGAAGTTAGCTACTTCCTAGAGTCACCCTTCTCTCTCGCTCTCTCTTCCCCCACCCGTAGATTATACGACCTCACTAGAAAGAAATAGAGAGGGAGGGGAAGTGAGAACTCAGCCCCCAGGGCTAATGGCCATGCCACGATCCCGTTTCCTCTTGGAGTTTGGGACATGGATACACACGTGTCTGGTGTGATTTTTAAGCCACCAGGTTCAGGACTTGAACTGCGGAGTCGACCAGGTGGAAACCCAGTGCCTTAACCACTCTGCCACCTGCTGGCCCTTCACACTTTTGATCCTGAACTCAACCCCAGAACTGAGTCCTTCTTTGTGCCAGGGGCTGGATACACAGGAAGGGAGCAAAGCGGAGGTGGGCCGTGACCTCCAGTGTGGGAGGGATGAGAGACTAGGGGAAGGAGCAGTAGGTTAATTTCTCCAGCAATGACATGATGAACATTCAGGGGCTCTCTTGGGAAGAGGGAGGTTTTATAGCCACGTTTCAAGACAAGTGACCCTGTTAATGCAGGATTTTAAAATGCGTGTTGGATCTAAAGATCTCTCCTGTTTCTTCCCAGTTGCACGGACCCAAGATGCCTACCCTCGCTGATCCCTCTGTCATATTTCCCCTGTAGCTGTCCAGGGTTCCTCCATCACCTCCTTTAAGTCACCCAAATGCAGTGTCTCACAGAGGACTTCCTCTTTCCTTCCTTGAGTCCAACCTGTTAACCTCTCCCCCGACAATGCTTCCTAGCCCCGAGTGTATTTTTCTTCCTCGTCACTTCTTACTCTCTAATATATTGGGTTGTCAGGAAAGTCGTGACACATATTTGCATAGAAAAATCCGTCAGGACTTTTCCGATGACCCGATATTTTATTTTATTTGTTTATTATTATTTGATTTTCTATATGGTATATGTACTCACCAGAGAGAAAGAGAGGGGTGGGGCGAGAGAGAAAGCAAGTCACCAGATCCAGGATTCGAACCGCAGTCAGTCTTGTGGGAGTGCAACGCCTTAATCACCATGCCCCGTGCCGGCCCCACCACTCTCTCCCCTTATTCTGTGCTGAGCCCTGGCCCATCTGGACATCTTCTCCCACCAGGCTCCCAGCTCTGCGTTCGTCGAGATCGGCGGTCGAGATCGGCGGTGATGCCACTGAGTCACCCTCACGTGGTGGTTCCACGGGCTCTCCCAGACTTGCCAGCACCTGAGACGGATGGCCTTCCCTCCCCCTTGAAGCGCCGTCTCCCTCAGCCAGCGGGAGCCGGCCTGCACTCCGGCCGTCCTTCCCCTTCCCAGTGTTCCTGTGCTTTCTCCGCATCTCCCTGACCCAAGTGTAGGAGAGTCCGGGCTGTGCCTTACCCTGAGGCCGACTGGAGAAGCCTCACATGTGAAACCAGGGCCGGCGACAAGGACGGCCTTCTAGGCAGGCAGTGCAGGTGGCTGCCCGGGAGAGACTGTGGCGGGGACTCATGCAGGAAGGGGTCAGAGGGGCTCGGCTCAGAGGGAGGGCTGTGTGCAGCGTGTTCAGGGGAAGCACGGCCACGCTCCGTTCATGTGCGGCAGAGGAATGCGCTGAGAGGCTGGGGGGCCATAGGGCCAGTCTCTGCTGGGGAGTGGGGACAGGAGTGCCCTCGGCGAGGAGGAGAGGCCAGCAGGAGCGAGGTCGGGAGTGCGCTAAACGTGTTCTGATGGGTGGATCCAGGGCTCTCCTCCACCCTGGCCAGTCTGCCCGCCCAGAGGCTACACGGTTCCGGCGCTGGAACGGCCTGGTCTTCACGTGCACGCGGTCCTTCGTACGCAGCCGGACACAGCGAAGGCCACAGCCCAGCCACTTCTTTCACGGCACCTTCCAGTCCAGGCCACTGTCCTCCTGCCCTAAACCTCGGGGCCAGGCACCTGGAGCGAGCCCTGCTGACCGCGCCTGCCGATCCGGGTCCCCGGTCCCACACCTGCTTAGCCTGCTTGCTGTCTCCCCAGTCCCTCCTGAGGGCCACCAGAAAGGCCCGCGCCCACCTTTCCCCACTCCCTCTGCCTCCTGACTGAGCCCGTGCTTCCCCGGGTGTCCCTGCATGGTGCCACGTGCCCCCTCTGGGACTGCGAGTGAACTGTCTTGCCCATGGCACCTGCCCCCTGATCTGGCCTGGCCACACCCGAGTAATAGCACGACCTGCATTACAAACCCAGAGGGAAGTGACAAGCTTAGTTCTGGACTTGCCGAATGGAGTATGGCTGTGGGCAGCCTCGGGGAGGTGCCCGGAGGGCAGCCTGGGTTCCAGGGTCCTGCCCAGGTCACTCACCAGGCAGGCTGGCCCATCAGCAGGGTGGCTGTCACTCACGCCCACCGCTCTGCCGGCTGCTTTCTTCCTGTGGGTCTTCACTCTGACGGGAGACACAGGGCCTTTGAGCCTGGTGTGTCCAACCGTGGGGGTCACAGTCATGACCCTGCATGAGTGACTGGCAGGTGGAGGGTGGGACTAGCCCAGGAGACTGCCTGACGAGACTCTGTAACAAGGTCCTCTGTGCCCTGTTTCCCAGACGTTTGAGTTCTCGGCCTGGGGACAGACCCGTGCCGGGCCCAGCAGCTACAGGCCTGTTCTCCACACCACCGCACCTGCCCTCGCTCCAGGTCCTCATGACACCCGCCGCCACCTCCGCCCTCCCAAGACCAGTCCCTCTTCTCCACCTCTGGCCGTCACCTGACCCGGAGCCAATACTCACATGAAGAAGATGAGACAGAGGCCGACGGCAAGCAGGGCCGTGACCCCGGCTCCCCCGACGGCCCCCAGAGCCACTCCTGTTCCTCTGCTTGTCCCTTGGTCCCCTGCAGACAGGAGAGGCCAGGATGAACGCTCACCCTGATAAACAGACCTGGTCCTCTCCAGCATGTAGCATGTAGAGGGGGCCGCCCCTCACGTCTGAAATGGGGCTCAGCCCTAGGTCCTCCGATCCTCATCCAGAACTGAGGGACGAGGGACACCGTCCACCTGGCACCTCTGCAGCCCTTCCGACTGCTTCCCAGCAAACTCCATGTCAGAAGGACCTGGGCTCCTCCCCTTCCTAGACCCAGGCTTGGCTCAGTGGGACTCCAGGGAGAGACAGAGACTGAGACAGAGCAGCAGGGGACACTGACTGACCCATTCCTCTTCCCTCCAGGGAGGGTTTCTGAGTCTCCCGTCATGGCCCCCACTGGCCCCATCACTCAGGGCCAAAGGTGGTCCTTTTCATTCAGGCTGAGGCAGGGAGGCGGTTCGTGGCTGTTCAGGACAGACCCTCACGCTCTCCTGTCACAGCCCGGCCATGCCTTCCAGGATCCCAGCACCCACAGCTGGCATGTGTCCCTGGGCCTGACCTGTCAACAGTTTGTTGATCGTCATTGTGAGAGCCATCCCTGTCCACCGAGGTGACCCGATACCATTACCATGGAGGCAGAGCAGAGGAACGAGCACTGAAGTATGGGCAGGGTCAGGGCTACAGGCTGAGAGAGTGACAGTAAGAAAATGCCCCAAAGTGGAGCCAGCAGTTGACATGGTAGTTAAGATACTGGACTCCCACATGGCTGACCATGGTTTGAGTCCTGGACCTGGTGGCTTTCTTTCTCACTCCCTCTTTCTCTCTGGTGAGTGTAAGTGCTCTATAGTGAATTCAATTAATAATAATAAATAAATTTAAATAAATGTTATAATTCTTAAAATTAAACAAAGATGCCCCAAAGAGATGTTTGAGACAGTGCCACTATTCTATATGGCACCGTTAGGGTGGGCGTCGGCCATGACACTTTTCGCCAAGCCCGGTGGAGTGCACAGTGGAAGCGTGACTCACCCTCATGTACCCTGTGGACCTGAGCCCATGGTCTGTTAGTGGAGGCTCACCGGTGGGCGCCAGCACGCCCCCTGGTGTTGGAAACGGAGGCAGGGAGGTGAGAACTCTGTTCACTGGATTTTGCTGTGAACCAGAAGCTTCTCTAAGCGGCCTGGGCGGAATAGTGCTGAGCCCAGCCGCCTTCCCAGCACTGCTCCCCAAAGGAAAGGCGATATGAAATGTCCCCCGGGTGCCTGGAAGCTGGATGGAGGTGAGGAGTGTTATTTGGGAAGGGCAGGGAGGGAATTCTGAGCCACCTATAGACGTCGCCACCCAAATATCGGAGGTTGTGTGATAGGGGCTGCCTGTGAGTGACCACAGGGCTGTCCTGTAACCACCGGAACTCAACACCCAGGTGACCCCGAGTGCAGGAACACCTCACGGAGGGGGTTCACCTCTGCCTGTGCCGTCTACTTGGGGGTCCTCGATGGTTGGTTCTGAGGGGCAGCTAAGACAGGAAGAGGGGAGTCCCTCTTCAGTGGGAGCTGAGGATGCGTAGTAGATTTGCCCGCCCCTGGGTGGGACGCACAGCAGTACAACAGATATAGCTGTTTTCTTCCAGGGTGTCTACTCAGCCACCAAGCGTCCCCAGACCATGTTTTCCTGTCCCCCTGCACCTGTAGGGACCCAGATATCTGGGCTGGCACTGGCAGGGTTCACAGAGCTACACAGCTGCGTCCGTGTAACACCAGCTCCTGGGAGCTTCACCTGGCAAGTGCCTTTGGTGCCCAGATCCTGGGGCACTGGGGTGAGGGTGAGCCCTGAGGACTGGGCGATCCTGGGGCCCAGGGAGGTGGAGGCTCTGGTCCGGCCTAGCCTCAGCCAGACAGGTTTTACCCCAACCCCTCCCAGGATGGGCTCCAGCCCAGCCCAGCCCTGGCCCTGGTGGCCACCCCTGGGGCCCATGCCTCACCCGTCACGTGCAGAAAGAACTTATTACTGAAAGTCGTCTTCTTACATCTGCTCTCCACACGAAAAACGTACGAACCACTGTCCGACCTCCGCGCGTCTCTGATGCTCAGGGAGCAGTTGAGGGTTGTGGGGTCCCCAAGAACCTGGAATCGGCCCTGGGTGTCCTTTTGCACTGCTCGATTCTGGTCGTTGGTGGCCACTGGGGTGTCCCGATTTATATCAGCCCCGGCCCGAAACCAGTAGCCATAAGCAGGGAGTAGGTTTGAAGAGATGCCCCAGGAGGAGGAGAAGGAGCAGGGCACAGTGACGCACAGGCCCTCCTGCACTGTCACCGACTCAGGCACGTCCAGCCAGAATCTGTCATCCTGAGCCAGGGACCCTGTGGGGAAAGGAGGGTCAGCCCGGCCCTGCCCCCACCCGGGCTCTGCCCCCCCCCCTGCCCAAAGCGGGGTCAGCGGCAGCAGCGGAGGCCGCATCTCGGAGCTGAGGTCCCTGGGCTTCCTGTGTGAGCAGAGGGGAAGGCGACGGCAGGGGCAGGGCTGGGACCCACGGAAGCCGGGGAGGAGCTCCAGGCCTTGGCCTTAGACAAGAGGAAACTCAGAACCCAGGCATCTAACCTCGTTCCCGTTTGCACAGAGATGGCCCAACCCCATTGCCAGAGACACCAGAGACTCGCCCAGTGAGGAGAGGGAAGCCCCAAGACCACCCTGCCCCATCCCAGGCGCTCTCTGACCTGGAGCCTGGACCAGGACCAGAACCTCTGGGGAATACAGGGCAGGAATGTGCATGAGGGTCTAAGGTCCTCCCTCTCTGAGCTGCTGCTCTGTGCACCACTGTGTCCACCAGGGAGCTGGGCCCTCCTGGCCATGCCCTGGAGAGTCAGGGCTTCGTCTAGACCCATTGGGTGGTGGGTCCTGCAGGACATGGGATTCTGCAGGGTCTGAGTGAGTGTCTGGGACTCACAGGGGGAGGGTGTCTGGGCTGAGGTGGAGGCAGCAGCCGTCCATCCAGGGGTGCAGCAAGCCCAGGGAGCATCCATGTGCGGTGGGACCGGAGACGAGAGGGGCCACTGACCGTCTTTAACCTTGAGGTGCTGCCACCCACAGCCCGCATCTCTCCAATCGCGCACAGTCGGCTTCAGACCCGTGGTCACCGGGGACTTCGCCTGTGTCTAGGACCCTGGGCCTTTAAGCACTGGGGTGGGAACTTTCCGTCCTGGGCCCTAGCACACTGACGTGCATGCATTCCATGACGTGTCCCAGGAGAGCCACGTGACATCTTCATGTGAAGGGAGAGACCGTGGACCCCAGGAGCGGGTAGGAGCCTCCTCCCCATTCACACGTTATTCTGTGTGGGGCCGCGTACCCCCTGTTAAGGTCCCGCCCAGACAGACGAGCAGTTCGCACAGAAACACCTGCTTTTCGCCTGTCACTGAGGCGCCCAGACAGAGAGCAGTTCCGCAGAGAAACACCTGCTTTTCGCCTGTCACTGAGGATGGGCCATTTCCAAAGAACCCGAGTGCAAATTCGTGGGAAGCTGTGTGTTCGGCTCCCCGGATCTCCAGCTCAGCGCTGCCTCTAGGTCTGGCCCCATTCTCCTGGCGTCACGCCTTCAGGCTCTTTCACGTGCTCGGGCCTCACAGAACAGCGTCCCTTTCCGTCGTCATGGGAGGGACGCCAGGTTTCCGGTTCCCCTGTTTGCGCACCAACCGGCTCAGGCGCAGGGACATGGTTTCCGCGTTTTGGCGACAGAGGAGCAGAGCTGCTGTGAGCCTCGGCCCGCCGGCTTCTGTGTCAGCACGGTCGTCGTTTCGTTTGGGGAGTGTTCAGGAGCCGGCACTCGGTCACCATGGGAGGCGTGAGTTCCAATTTCTGCGACGTTGTCAGAGTGTTCTCCAAGGTGGCTGCAGCGTGGTGTGCCCCACGGCAGCGCACGTGAGCTCTGGCCGCTAAATCCTGGCCAGCACGCGCACGTACCAGGAGTTGTAAAAATTTCACTGTGGCCTTAATCTGTATCTTCTTTTACCTTTTTGCTTCCTTTTTTTTTAGCCCCTTCCACAGTAGAAAAGTTCTTGCTGTTATGATCCTCCAGCTTCAGCCTCCCAGCTGGAAAGAGAGGTGACATCACCACTGCCATTTTCTTTTTGTTGGACAGAGTCCTCCTTGGCTGTCCAGGCCAGCCTCCGGGGCTCCTGGCATAACCTGCGCTCACCGCTGCGCTGGGACTTTTGACGGGATCCAAGCTGGCCTCCAGGTGGCCAGCCTGCCGAGCCGGTGTCAGCCGCACACAGCAGCGTGCCTGGGCCGAGTCTGTAATATCGTAACGGGAGTGAGGGGGAACATGCTTTCCTGTGGTCCCTGCCATAGTCTTTAGTTTTTCTTTTTGGAAAAGTGGCTCTCCAAGTGTTTGGCTTCTTTTTGTTGTTGTTTTGGCTAAATATGCAATAAAACATGTGCCATTCGGAGCCAGCAGGAAACGTGATGACTAAGGCGTTGACTCCCACATGGCCAACCACAGATCGGAAACCGGGGAAAATGGGGCAGAGCTTTATGCATGCATGTTCTTAGCGCATTATTAAGATAGCATGAACAGAACGGCCACATTGCTTTCTGTAGCATGGTTCAAGTTCTGGCCCAGTGGCTGGGAAATCATGCCAGGAAGGCGTGTTTGCTTACCCAAGATTCTGAGATAGCGGACAAAAAGGGGTTGCAGGAGGAACCAACCACCACCCCCAGAGTGTAGCAACTGTCTGATTGCAGCCTCTCACCGGAGATGGAACGTCTGCACGTCCTCATCAACACTTGTCATTTCTTTTCTCTTTTTGTGATAACGGCTTTCATAATAGGTGTGAAGTGGTATCTCATTGTGGTTGGCCAGCTTTATTTTTCTTTTAGGTAATATATATTTCAGGTATACAACATGCTGTGCTCATATTACGGCCTTAATTTGCGTTTTCCTAATGATTGATTAGTGGTGCTGAGCATCGTTCCATGTGCTTATTGGCTATTCATGTATTTAAAGAGAAGTCATTCATGCATTTTGCCCAGTTTTAAATTGCTTGTTAGTTTGTTGTGACTGCTTTTTTTCTTTTTAAATAAAACCAGGCAGTTACTGTTTTCTTTTGAGAGTTGGCAATTGTTTTTTTTGAAAATTTTCATTTAACTTTATTTATTATTATTATTATCCAATTTGATCAGAGAGAGACAGAGAGAGGGGGAAAGTGAGAAAGCAAGCCACTAGGTCCAGGACTCGAACTGCATTGGCCATGTGGGAATCCAGCACCTTTAACCACCACGCCACCTGCTGGCCCTCAAGAGTCTGGCATGGTTCTGAATATGTCTTCATCAGCTGTAAATACTCAGGTATGTTTCCAGTCTATTCGGTCACCTTTTGTTCTCTTTTCTCTGTTTTACACACCCGCTCTGCATTTTCTTCTCTTTCTTCGTTTTCACCCATCGTTTAACTGCTTTATTTTCTATATTATAACGGCTTGAACTCATTGGATGGCATAAAATGTGTGAACAAGCATGGAATCACACATTTGCAGTTCGCCTCACTGGCAGGGAGTATTTTTTTTTCATTAATTAATTTTTCCACAAACATTTACTTTACATATCAAAAAAATTTAGCTCATACTCCATAGTTCTTGACAGTTAATAGCTTTAAACATTTCAAAGTACTGAATTTTAAAGGTAATGTTCAAAATATTTCTAATACTTTTGTTTGTGGCTCTATAACAACAGAGACAGTATGGTTTTAAATATTTTCAAGAAAATATTTACAGGTCAACTACTGAAATTATTGAAAAGCAAATGCCCAGCACACAAGTCATACATAAACCTTCTCAGTTCAGCCCTGTCTACCAAGTATTCTGTGATAAACCATCTGCTAGCAAAGATCAGTCTCTTTTTCTTCCTTCAAAGTCTTTCTCAAGATAATCCTCTGGTGTGGTTGCTCTTTTGCAATCTCTACTGATTACAATGCTGGGCTGAAAAGTCCAGGTTATTTTGTTACAAATTCTTTCATATTTCTTCTCTAATCCTCTCTGCCAGGCAGAACTATTTATGGTGCCAGGCCATCTTTCTAAGAGCTTCTGTTGACTTTCTTGAGTTCTACCTTAGTTCCGCAGTTTTCTGATTAATCTTCAGATGTGACACTTCAGTCAAAGGTCTGTCCACTAATAATTATTTCCAAGTTTTGATTCAATGCAGCAAGCATTATTGAACTTATGCAAATAACCCTTCTGCCACAAAATAAGAATATTCCCAAATCTTTCCCAAATCCAGAGGGTTCAGGAAGGAAGAAACGTTTGTTTCCATTTAAAGAAACAAACAAGAAAAATATTTTAACAAATGCTGAACCTATCAACAACTCAAAAGAAAGTAAAATGCTTAAATTGGGAAAACAAAGCGTAGTAAAAAAAATCAGTAATGTTTCACTCAAAAGTCATAGAATTCTATTTCGCTATTTCAGTCTTATGTTCGAATTCTCTTCTGCTAAGTATGCAGTGTTACTGTGGTCCAATCTTTCCATTTAAATCCTACACGTTAACATTCAATGTTATTATTGACATTTCTTGTCCCTAGAATTAAATTAGTCATTTTCTTGGTTGCCTTTTGTTCTCTTATTTCTGTTTGTGTCTTTAGTTTTCCTGGTAGAGCACTCCTTCCAGAACTTCTTGAAGAGTGAATCTGCTACTGGCAAATTCATTCAGGTCTTGTTTATCTGAGAATGTTTTTATCCTTTCTTTCCATATGAAGGATAATCTTGCTGGGTATAGTATTCTTGGTTGAAACTGTTTTTCACTTATCACTTTGAACACATTTTCCCATTCTTTCCTTGCTTGCATTGCTTCTGATGAGAGGTCTGAGGTTAGCCTGATTGGATAACCTTTGTAAGTAACCTGACGTTTCTCTCTTGCCAGTTTTAGTATCTTGTCTTTGTAGATTTTGCCGGTCTGACTATGATGTGCCTTGGACCTGCTCTACATTCTCAAAACATGTGTTGTCCATGAGGTGACCCACGAGTGCTTCAGGGGATACGAGGCAAAGCGATGATGATATGTTAGGGGTAAGGTCTACCTTGGATGGGGACATTGCAGGCTTCCAAATACCACATGGCAACACACTGGGCTAATTAATGGCACCCCAGCCACTCTGGTCTTACTTTCTAGAATGTGTAAATGTTATCTTCTGAATAAAAAGTCTTTGAGGGTGTGCTGATATGCGATCTCTACCAGTAGACATCTCTACCATATACATCTGAGCCTTAGATCCGGGTATATATGTCCTTCTGAGAGAGAAGGAGGAGGTAATTCGACACACAGGAAAGAGATGAAGTCATGTGAATACAAGGCAAAGACTGGGATGCTACAGGCAAGAGTTAGTCTCTGCAGGAAGTCTCTGGGGGGAGTATGCCCAGCAGACCACTGGATTTTGGCCCAGAAAAGTTCATTTCAGATTTCTGGTCTCCAGGAATATGAGAGAATAAATACTTTGGTTTTCAGGCAAAAGTTTGTCGTCACTTGTCACAGTGGTCATAGGAGTAGAATAGAGGAAGGAATTCCTTGTACACCTCTGGAATGTGGCAGAAAAAAAAAAAAAACTGAGAAGAGATTTTCTTCTCCAGATATATTTATCTTCTCCTCTGAAGTTGCTACAATTGAGTCTTCTTTTCATTGCCACCATTTCATTAAAACTGCTGCTGTAAGGGACCACCAAGCAGGTGGCATAGTGGTTAAAGTGCTGGATACTCCCTCATAGCTGGCCACAGTTCAAGTCTGGGACCTGACAGCTTGCTTTCTCATTTTCTCTCTCTCCTCTCTCTCTCTCTCTCATCTCTCTCTGTTAAAATAAATGAATGAATAAATAAAATAAAAAACAACAACAACAAAAAACTACTGCTTTTGGGGCCAGCAAGTGGCATGGTGGTTAAGGTGCTGGACTCCCACATGGTTGACTGCAATTCCAGTCCTGGATCTGGCCACTTGCTTTCTAATTTTACTTTCTCTGTCCTCTGTCTCTCTCTGGTCAAATTAAACAGTAAATATTAATGACAAATAAAATAAAACTAATAAATAACTTTATATAAAACTGCTGCTGTCAATTATCTCATACCATACATAAAAATCAATTCTAAACCAATTAAACATTACATGCTACACCTGAGATATTAAAATACTAAAAGAAAATAGAACAGAAAAGCTTCTTCGCATTGGTCTGGGTAATGATTTTTTTGGATATAACTAAATCATATAAATAGGATTAAATCAAGCCGAACGTTTTTCCAAAGCACAGAATTACAAACAACAGAGTGAAAAAAACAACCTACAGAATGTGATCAAAGTATTTGCAAACCACACATCTAGTAAGAGGTTAATACTCAAAATGTATAAAAATCTAAAGAAATCAATGATAAGAACGTAACTCAATGGCAAGAAAGCAAATAACCCATTTTGAAAAGGTACCAAAGACTTGAACAGACATTTCTCAAAAGAAGACATCTATGCTGGTAAGGCAGGGGTGAAGAAGGACGTCTCTTACACTGTTGGTGGGAATGTAAATTAGTACAGTCCCTTAGGAGAACAATATGGAGGTTTTTCAAGGACCTACAGATAAAAGTGTGGAGAGCAGCCAATCTAAAAAAAAAACATGGTGACCTTTAGACACCTGCAGTGAGCCTCATTAGCAATGACTATGAGAGCATTTGCATACAAAAAAACCCACTATCTGCCTGTTGTTGTCTGTTATTTTCCTATGGTTTTGTTATGGGTGAGAAAGGACTATATAGATTTAATTTTATTTTATAAAGTATGTCTTGTTTTTATAGATTTAAAGTTATATTAGTTAAAATATAAAGTTGAAACTGCTTTGTACTACTTTTTAATTTGTTTAAGTAAGAATAGTCTAATTTTTTTGTTGGTGATTTAATATATTTATTTTTTCATGTGGAATTAGTAAATTTATAAGGTTAGCTTTTGGGTTAATGTTCTTGTGTTATAATGGAAGCATTAGTATTAGTGTTTAAAAGTTTTTGAATTTTTTTGTATGTTTAGAGTATGTATTGGTTGGTTTTTTTAATAGTTTGTAGAAGATAGACTTGGTTTGTGGACTTAAATTTTTGTTGTTTTTTGGGTTTTGTGGTTAATAATTGTTTGGTAGCAGCATAAGTTGAGCTATGTGGTTGGATTTAAGAAGATGAATAATTTAAGAGGTAGAAGAAACTATAATTTGAATTTTTTGGAATAATTTGTATTTATTACATTAGGGATTATTATTAATTTTTAATGGCATTTCTGTATTAATTTTTACTATATTTTTTGGCCAAGTCCCATAAACTCCAGTAGGAACTGTTTGTGGACTCATTTTACGTGTTAATACTCTCTTGGAGGTGGGGATGAGATTTAGTCTTGTGCTATTTGGGGTTGTCTGATAGAGATATTTTATTGTGACCTGTCAGAAGCCTCTGACTGGGTTGATAGTTCTGTGTTTCTTGAGAGAATGTTGAATTTCCCTACTGTTTGACAAGGCCAGGGCCAGCCCTGTGTCTCATTTTTGAGGGGCTCTAGTAGCCTCTCATCTTTATTTGTTTGGGATTTATATTTATTAGCTTAATGTCTTTTTTTTTTTTTTTCTTGCATCTAGAATATACTTTGAAGACCTGTGTGGGTGCCAGTATTGGGTCTTTTGGTTTTTAAGCAGTATTTTTTTTTTATTGTTTTGGGTATTGACAATTATGTGTCATATGTCTTGGTCTGTTGTAATTGAAACAATTACTCTTTGATTTTTTTTAAAAATGTAGCTGTTGGGAACCAGCAGTTAGCGTAATGGCTATGTCGCTGGACTCCCACGTAGTCGAACGTGGTTTGTGTCCCGGACCCGGTGGCTTAAAACTCACGCTGGGCGTGTGTGCGTGCGTGCCCAAGATCCCAAGAGGAGAATGGAGGAGAAGGGATTGCGGCGTGACCATTCCTCCTGGGGGGTGATTTCTCGCTTTCTGTCTCTATGTCTCTCTCTGTCTGTCTGGCGAGAGCACGTACCCTATAGCGAAAACCTCTCCAAAAAAAAAAAATGTAGCTGCTAAAGACATATCTTGCGGGAACCAGCAGTTAGCGTAATGGGGGGGTGATTTCTCGCTTTCTGTCTCTATGTCTCTCTCTGTCTGTCTGGCGAGCGCACGCGCCCTACAATGAAAATCTCTCAAAAAAAAAAAAAAAGATATATCTTGCATTTGTGGTTTTTTGCTGTCTTGACAAAGTCTAATGAAATTATTTACTGTTCCTTTGTGTGTGTGTGTGTGTGTGTGTGTGTAGAGCAATAGCTGTTTTACAGGAGGCATTAGGATTTTAAAAGGCTGATTGTTTTAATAAAATTTGTCTTGTCTCTTGATTAGAGACCAGTTGTGATATGGTTTGTGTCAGGTAGGAAATAAAATTTTGAAATAACTTACTAGATTTTTGTTGTATACTAACCTAACTACTTGTCTTTCGATCTTGACTGGGAAGCTTTTTTTTATCATCTTAACCATATAATGTCGATCTATTGATATGTCTGTGGTGTATATTTAATTCATGTGTCTTTTCAGCCTGTTTCCCTGTTCTAGTTAACATTTTAAATATGATAGGTATTTTATGTTGTTGATATTTTGGTATTTTTTTAACTAGTTAGATTTTTACAAAAGATAATCTCCCAACAAGCATGTCTTGTCTAGCACTTGTCGATTATTAGGGGTAAATGTAGACTGAGTAGCTGATTTTAATACCACAATTGTATATGGTGACATGGAACCATATTGTTAACTAAAAACAAGCTGTTTTAAGTTTTTTCTTAGATTTTTAAAGGATTTGGGTTTATGTCAATGCTGGTTTTGTCTTGGATTTTTAAGATTGGGAGTCTCTATAACTGGGCATAATTTAAATTTTAAAGTTTGTTTTAGTTTAGTTTTGTTTGTTTGTTTTTGTCATGCATTGTAAAACTCTCTGGAGAGGAGTTAAAACGGGAGTTATTTTTTCTGTCCTAGCATCATTTGTTAGGTAAGTAGATTCAAACTGGGAAGCAGCAGGCCCCAGCAGGGGAGCACTAGGTCAAAGAGCAGTGGCTCTGTTCTCCTGCCCTGTAACTGTTATTGAATTTGTAATCTTAAGTCTGTCTAACTTTAAAAGACTGTCTTTTCTTTACTAGGTATTAATTTTCTGTTTTTTGTTTTTAGTTACAGACTCGAATTTCTTAGGTAGGAGAGAGGTATAGCCCTCTGAATTATTTGTCAGTGGGTTTTCTAATTCAGCCTTTTTTTTTTTTTTTTTTTTATTCTGGAGGTTTTTGTCTTAAGCACTCCGTAATTAAATTCCACAGGGAAAAGGTAAAAATAGGAATCTTGCTAGGACCCTCTGTTGTATATTGTTTTCTGATCTTGTTCTAGGTCTCTTCACAAACTGTTCCTCACTCTGGGAACCAAGGACATGTTTCCTACACACAATTTAGGAAATTATTTAACTGATACTAACTTTATTGGTCCTAACTTTTAACATATAAGACAACATTTGAACATACATACCTCTCTCTTTAGACAATTGTGTCCCATGTTTTATACCCAACAATAATTGAATCTACTCTTTCTCTTCCCCTATTATCTCTTTATTTTACTCTGATATCTCTTTCTCTTTATCTATATTCTTTATTGTATTCTATTACTTCTTTATTTTATTCAGTAATTTCTGGCC
>NW_006159598.1:901661-905275 GCF_000334495.1 Tupaia belangeri chinensis | reverse complement strand
TCTTTCCCTGTACTCAGGCCCCACGTTGGGCACCACTTGTCGGGACTTGTTCTGTGAATTTTGAGTGGAGGTTGTGGATTAGAAATAAACATAAAATAAACACACAAAAATGCACAAGTATAGAACAGAGGACTGGGCGGGTCCGACTTCTCTGAATGAGAAAAGCTGCAACCAGAAACTGGCCTCAGGTTTATTCTTTTAAAGGGCAGATAATGGGGAAAAGGAAATGGAGTGGGAAAACTAGTTGTTTTAGGATGTAAATTGTCTGAAGATGTGAACACAACTGGCACCATGTAATTTCTCTGATGTTTTTGAGGTGAAGTCTGATAGACACATGTGGCTTCCTTTAGCCTGAGATATCAGTCCCCTGGGAGATGGCATGCTGCAATCCCTTATCTTCTCTGTAATTTGGGCATGCACACATATGCATCCAGCATGTTTTTAAGCCACCGGCACTGGGATTCAAACTGCAGAGTTGACCATATGGAATCTATCCAGCTTAATCTCTGTGCAACCTGCTGGCCCCCATACATATTCTTCATTTGTCAATTATACATTAATTAGCTGGAAATATTTCTCTAAAAACTCCAAAGGGAATCACAATAAATCATGAGAATTAGTAAACCAATAAACAAACAAACAGAAAGACTGCTGTTGTCAAGATCACCAATGACAAAAGTATTTCTCTGTGTCCTTTATCACTAATCACCCCTTCTCTCATCCTGTGTCGTAACTTTACACGAGCTCTGTGTTGTAACATCTCCACGCTGGACTCTCTACTGATCTCTAGACATTTTATTCAGCTGTCTCCCTGACATCCCTATTCCATGTCAAGGAGTCTCCCAAAAGGGGTACCTTCCCACCACACTCTACTCCACAGAACACACTCCATCCTTCTAGGGAACGTGCCAGCCTCAACCTTGCTCCTCTATTTCCCTCACTGAGTATGTCCATCAGGAACCCCCATGAGCCTGACCTTGGATACACAGCCAAGTGTACGCCCTCACCCAGCTCTGCTCCTGCTCAAGCCCCCGCCCTCGTCCTGGAGGACTCAATCACCCCACTGCAGTCTGCACACATGAGGGCCCTCTCTGGCCAGTGCTGACCATGGCTGTGTGAGAGTCCATCCCTGTCTGCCCTCCTCACATGCCTAACTGTGGCACCTGTGAGGCCCCACAGGCCTGCATTGTCCTCCCAGCCACCCCTGTTGGGTCTTTCTCTGCTCAAACATGGTGTTTTCACAACACAACAGGACTACTGCCTGAGCAGCTGCACTCACTGTTCCCCTTCTCCTTCTTCCTGGGATCCTTCTTGTCAGTCACACACACATCTGCTCCCTCCCATCCATCAGGGCTCTGTTCAGACATCCCCTCCTCTCACTACCAGACACAGGGACTGCTCCCAGTAGGCCATGAGATCCTTTCCCTGCACAGTCTTCCTCCAAACACATTTCACCATTCCACAGGCTCTAACACGATTACTTATTTATTTTTATTGTGATCCTTCTTGCATCTTGAAAAACAGTTTTTTTTTTTTTTGAGAGGTTTTTGCTATAGGGTGCATGTGCTCACCAGAAAGAGAGAGAGACAGAGAGACAGAAAGTGAGAAATCTCCAGCAGGGGATGGCCACGCCACAATCCCTTCTCCTCCATTCTCCTCTCAGGATCTTGAGCACACACGCACATGCACCTGGTGTGAGTTTAAGCTACCGGGTCTGGGACTTGAACCGCAGTTGACTACATGAGAGTCCAGTGACATAGCCATTACGCTAACTGCTGGTCCCCCAACTTGCTGTTTCAAGCACCACATCCTCCTCGCCCCCAAGTTTGTGACCATTGCTTAGCTTCCAGGTTCCACCCATCATCCAACAGAAGCGCTCCTCCAGTCTTTTCAATTTCATTTGCTGGTGGGGTTTTAAAACATTTTCTACGTGTCTACTGGCCTTTTCTCCCTGTGCCTCTTGTTGTTTTAGACCACAGGTTTTCGCTTCTTGTCATTTTTTTCTTCATCTTCTTTCAGATAAACTTAGGAAGATGTAAATGAGATAAGCCAGGAAAAAGTTACAGAAATAAAGTAAGAAGAGCAAGAATTAAGAAAATCCAGCCACACAGCAAAATAAGATCTTTAATATGCCACTTATGCAGCTGGGGTGTCCCCACCATCGTGCTTGCTGCGTGCATCCTTCCCGTTTTCATTTTTCTTTTAAATAATATGTATTTCAGGTGTACAATATGAGGTGTTGATATTATAGTTTTAATTTGCATTTCACTAATGATAGGTTAGTGATGTTGAGCATTATTTTATGTATTTATTGACTACCCGTTTTTAAAGATAAGTCACTTACGCACTTTGTCCAATTTAGGTTGCTGTGAGTGACTGCTTTTTTAATTTTTAAATAAAACTGGGCAATTATTGTCAATTTTGTTTTGAAAGTCTATTTTCTAGTCATAACATTTATCAGACACAAATTTTCAGATGCTTATCCCGGTCTGTTCCTTCATGCTCTACTCTATGTTCACTGTCTTTTACATGCCTTCTCAACATTCCCAAACACGTGTTACCCAGGAGGTGGCCCACTAGTGTGTCAGGATGCGCAAAAGCAGAGCATATGATACAATAAGGGTGAGGTCTACCTTAGATGGGGACATTGCAGGGGCTCAAATGCCACATGACAATACATTGGGCTGATTAGTGGCCCCCAAAGTCACCTTGGTCTTAGTTCCTAGAACCTGTAAATACTAGCTTTGGAAGATGAAAGTCTTGAAGGTGTGATGATGTAAAAATCTTACCATTAGCTATCATCCTGGATTACCCATCTGGTCCCTAAATTCACACATTTGTGTCCTTCTAAGAGAGGAGGAGGAGGAAATTTGATACACAGGAAAGAGAGGAGGTCATGTGAACACAAGGCAAAGATTGGGGTGCTATAGCTAGGATTTAAGAAAAGACAACAGACACAGCAATCTGGAAAAAAGGTGGATTTCTCCTTGAGTCTCTGGAGGGAGTATGTCCAGCAGACCTCTGGATTTTGGCCCAGAAAAACTAATTTAAGATCTCTGGTGTCCAGGAACATGAGAGAATAGATATCTTTGGTTTTCAGACAATAAGTTTGTGGTCACTTTTCATAGTGGTCTTAGGAGAATAGAGAAAGGAATATCCTGAGTACCTCTGGGATGTGGCAGAAAACAAACTGAGAAAAGACCTTCTTCAGATCCATTTCTCTGCTCCTCATTGCAACAAAACACCTCAGGAGGCTGTTTATACTGTTTCTTTCCCCTTCTTCTTTTCTGAACTTGCTGCAATTAAATTCTTTCTTCAGTGCCACAATTTCATTAAAACTGCTGCTGTTGGAGCCAGCAAGTGGTGTGGTGGTTAAGGCACTAGACTCCCACATGGTTGACCCTGATTCGAATCCTGGACCTGGCAGCTTGCGTTATCACTTTCCCTTTCTCTGTCTCTCTCTGGTCATATTAAAAAAATAATGATAACAGGGGAACCAGCAGTTAGCGTAATGGCTATGTCGCTGGACTCCCACGTAGTCGACCGTGGTTCGTGTCCCGGACCCGGTGGCTTAAAACTCACGCCGGGCGCATGTGCATGCGTGCCCAAGATCC
>NW_006159598.1:896008-901637 GCF_000334495.1 Tupaia belangeri chinensis | reverse complement strand
GACCATCCCCCCTGGGGGGTGATTTCTCGCTTTCTGTCTCTATGTCTCTCTCTGTCTGTCTGGCGAGCGCACGCGCCCTATAGTGAAAATCTCTCCAAAAAAAAAATAGTGATAACATATAAAATTAAATATATAATTCTTTTCAAGGAGAAAGAGACTTTTGCTCTAGGGCCTGTACGCTCACCGGAAAGACAGAAACAGTGAGACAGAAAGTGAGAAATCACTCCCCCCGGGGGAGATGGCCATGCCGTATCCCACCTCCTCCAGTCTCCTGTTGGGATTTTGGGCTTGCATGTACACAAACCCAGTATGAGTTTTAAACCACCGGGTCCAGGATTTGAATCATGGTCGACCACGTAGGAGTCCAGTAATGTAACAATTACACCATCTGCTGATCTCAATAAGTTTTTAAAACTTCTGCTGTCTGTTTTCTCACACTGTACACGAAAATAAAATCAAACCAATTAAACACTTGTATGTTACACTTGAAATATTAAAATACTAGAAGAAAACATAACAGAAAAGCTTCTTAACATTGGTATGGGTAACAATTTATTTGGATATGACTAACAGTATTGGCAAATGAAAGCTAATATATATAAATAGGATTAAATCAAGCCAAACTTTTCTTCAAAGCACGGGAAACAATGAACAGAGTGAAAGACAACCTACAGAATGTGAAAAAAAAAAGTGCAAACCACACATCTGGTAAGAGTTAATATTCAAAATGTATAAAAATCTCAGGTCACTCAAGGGCAAGAAAACAAATAATTCATTTTGAAAAGGTACAGGACTTGAACACAAATTTCTCAAAATAAGATATTTTCACTGGCGAGCCTATGGTGAAAAACGAACTCTCCTACACTGTTGGCGGAAGTGTAAATTAGCGCAGCATCACTAATCATTAGAGAAATGCAAATGAAAGCACGAAGAGATATCACATCATTTCTGTTAGGATGGCTACTATCTAAGAGAAAAGATAAAAAGTGTTGACATTCGTATGTAGAAAAGAACCTTGTACACTGATGGTGAGGATGTCAATTTGTACCAACTTTATGGAAAGAAGGATTGTTACTCTAAAAATAACTGATAGTAACTACCTTATGATCCTGCCATCCCATTTGCAAGTATATATTCACACACAAAAAAATAAATGAAATCAGTTATCTTAGAATACTATCTCCACTCTCATGTGCATTGCACCATTATTCACAATAGCCAGAATAGGAAATTGAGTGGTTTTCTTAATGGTAAGGATAGGAATATATGAGTGCAATACATAGATTATTCTGGCCTTAGAGAAGAAGGAAATCCTGGCGTGTTCAACAACATGGCTGAACCTAGGGGACTTTATGATATGTTTAGGAAGCCAGACACAGAGACACATACTGCATGATCTCAGTTTATGTGGAATCAGACACATTTTAAACTCATAAAAGCAGGGAGTAGAACAGTGGTGGCCAAGACCTGGTAGTGGGGAGCAGTAGGGAGATGAGGGCAAAGAGTACCTAATTTCAGTTTGACAGAAGAGGAAAGTTCTGGAAATGTAATGTGCAGCATGGTGACTACAACTAACAATAACAGCTTGCATATTTCAAAATTTCTAACAGAGTAAACATCAGATGTTCTCTCCTTTGAGCAAATATTGCCGGATATGAAGCCATCTTTTGGTGATTTTAGTGTGCGTTCCCAGTGTAGCGGTGCTGATAGTTATGTGAGGTAATGCAGGTGTTACCTAGACTGAGTACTCCTCCACAATGCACACGTTTTAAAACATGTGTAAAATAGTATTGTATATCATAAGTATATATAATTTTTATTTGTCATTTAAAATAATAATAAATACATTTATGAATGTCCACAAAAATCCAATTGTACATTGTAAGTATATATACATACACACAGAAACACACATATTAAAGTTGTTTGCTGTAGTATGCACACACCTACTGAATAGAAAGTGAGAGAGCGAGCGAGCAAGAGAGTGCAAATAAGAAATCATGCCCCAGAGCAATGGCCACGCTGCAATTCCTTTGCCACTATGGATTTGGGCATGCACACACACATGTATCTAGCGTGTTTTTCAAGCCACTGGGACCAGAATTTAAATGGTGCAGTTGACTGTGTGGGATTCAGCCATCTTAACTTCTGTGCAACCTACTCTCTCTCACATACATATTTTTTATTCATCAATTATACTTCAATTAGCTGGAAATATTGCTCTAAAAGTACAAAGTGAATTGCAAGAAATCATGAGAATTAGTAAACCAGCAAAGAAAAACGGAGCTGCTATTGTCAAGATCGCCAATGACAACAGTATCTCCATGTGACCTTTCTTTATCTGTACTCACCCCTTTCGTCCCTCATCCTGTGTCGTAACCACACCAGCTCTGTGTTGTAACATCTCCACCCTGGACCCTCTCCTGATCACTAGATATTTGTATTACACTGTCTTCCTGACATCCCCATCTGATGTCAAAGAGCTTCCCAAAAGGGGTACCCTCCCTCCATACTCTTCTCCACGGAACACTCCAGGCTTCTAGCTGCTTTTGAGAAAGTTCGGGCCTCTGCCTTGCTTCTCCATTTCCCTAGCTAACCATGTCCTTTAGGAACACTGTGAGCCTGACCTTGCACACACACCCAAGTGCACACGCTCACCCAGCTCTGCTTCTGCTCAAACCCCCACCCTCGTCCTGGAGGGCCCAGCAGGCCCGGCCCAGTCTCAGCATCTGACGAGGACCCTCTCTAGCCTGTGCTGAACACAGCAGCCTTGGGATCCTATTACGCAAGAATCCAGCCCTGTGTGCCCTCCTCACACCTTCAGCTCTGGCAATGGCCTTTGAGGCCCCACAGGCTGCACTGTCCTCCCAGTCCCCCCTGCGGGCCTCCCTCTGCTCAGACACAGGCCTCTTGGTGTTCCACAGGGCAAACGGACTGCTGCTGCCTCTGAGCAGCTGCACTCACTGTTCCCCTTCTCCCTGGGGTCTTACCTGTCAGGCACACACGCACCTGCTCCCTCCCAGCCTCCAGGGCTCTGCTCAGACATCACCTCTCGCTGCCAGATGCAGAGACTGTCCCCAGTAGGCCACGGGCTCCTTTCCCTGAGTGATCTTCCCCCACATATATCACCACCAACACGATCTACCATTACTACTTATTTATTTATTTTCATTATCACCCTTGTCTCTTGAAGAACAGCTCCTTTTTTAAAAAAAAAAAATTTATTTTATTTTATTTATTCGTTCTTTTTTTTTTTTTCTTCTTCTTCATTTTGACCAGAGTGAGACAGAGAGAGAGAGAGAGAAAGTAAGAAAGCAAGCCACCAGGTCTGGGACTCTAACCATGGTTGGCCATGTGGGAGTGTCCAGTGCCTTAGCCAGCACGCCACCTGCTGGTCCTGAAGAACAGCTTCTTGAGGACAGAGATTTTGGAGGCTGTGTTTCCTGAGGCCCCCCTGGCACCTAGGACAGTGCTGGCAATATGAGGTGTTAAGTAGTAGTCACCAATGTCATCTCTAAGTAAGAGAATGAATGCAATTCAGAATCCCACAGAACTGCGCACAAACACAGAGAACCGGGCGACATTCACATGGGCAGGAAGGATGGGCAGGAGCCTCTGGGCCTGGTGAGACCTCGCCTGATGCGGCGAATGGGAGGGACCTGGGAGGAGCGTCCTGCAGGAGGCAGGCCTGGCGAGACCTTCCAGGCCCTGGTACCTCACTCCCCAGCAATGGAGGGGACACCTGGCTGTCCGGCTGTGCAAGACTGACTGAGGATGGCGTGTGAAAGCACAGTCAGGAGCCCGAGCTGGGGAGATGGCAGCAGGAGGTGAGGTAGATTCCTGGACCCAGTGAAGAGGTGAAGGCACCGGCATTACTCAGATGGGAGCACCCAGATGAGCCATGCTGAGGAGGAAGAAGGGTTGAGAGTTAGTGACCTAGGGGATCTGGAGAGGGAGGGGAGTCATGGTGGAGAACCGTGCCATCTGGGCCTGGGTTTAGAGTTGGGGCCACCAGGTCATAAGGGCATGGGAAGTCAAGGAGGACTGGGTTTAGGGAGGAATATGGCAGCTCAGATTTGGTCATACTGCATGGAACAATTCTGGGAGCCTACCTGGGGGAGGTGTCCAGTGGGATTTTGGATGATGACACTGCCCACATCACTCACCTGAGAGGTTAATCCACAGCAGTGTTTACGTACTCCACGTCCACGGCTGGCTTGGCTGGTCCCACGCACACCTCCTTCCTGTGGGACTTCACTCTGAGAGAGACCAGGGCCTTTCAGTGTGGCCAGATTAGGGGCCAGGTGGCAGCAGACTCCCTCCCCTGTGCCCTGTGAGATGCTGGAGGAGGTCTGAGGAGGAGCAGCAGGGCTAGCCCTCAGGGCCTCCTTGAGGAGAGCAGGTACCTTCCCACCCGTACATCCAGCCAGTTAGGGACAGACCACACTGGCCGAGTGCAAGCCTCACCCTGACTCAGCCCTGCCTGCCCCAGGCCCTCTGCAAGCTCTCAGGTCCCCCCCACTCTGAGGCTCGGGGACTCAGCCTCAGCCCCATCCTCCCCGTCTCCCCTCATCCCTGCACAGTGCTCACCTGAGGAAGATGAGGAGGAGGCAGAGAAGCAGGACCTTGACAGCCGCCTCCCCGAGGGCCACCAGAAGTACCTCTGCCATGGGCCCTGAGGTCCCTGCGGAAAGTGGGACGAGGTGGATCCACCTGCCGGGCCACCCCCTGGTCCTTTGTCTCCCAAGAAGTGGACACTGATTCTTCAGACCCTGCCCACATCCCCAGACGTGGGACCACATCAGCCAAGCCTCCCCCTGCTCCCTGCCTTGACCGTCTGGCGGTTGGACAGAGAGAACTTGTAAGCTGGGCTCATCAAAATGAAGCCTTCTGTTTGTCAGGCCCAGCAGGTGGGATGGCGGTCATGTGACTTCCACACAGCCGACGCTTGAAGCTCACGCCGGGTGCGTGTGCCTGCGTGCCCAAAATCCTGAGAGAAGGGACTGCAGCGTGGCCCCCCCCCCCCCGGGAGTGATTTCTGGCAAGTGCACACACTACAGCAAAATTCTACTAAAAAGAAAAGGACTGTTTGAGAATTGATGCTTTCAAGAAAGTGAGAGACAATGCACAAAATGGGAGAAAATATTTCCAAATCATAGCCCTACTAAGGGTCTAGTTTTTAACGTCTATAAAGTATTATTGCAACTCAAATTACAACCTTTAAAAAAAATTGCCAGAGGGCTCGTGCACTCACCAGAGAGAGTGACAGACAGACAGAGGGAAAGCCACAATCCCAGCTCCTCCGTTTCTCCTTTGGGGATTTTGGGCACCCACGCACATGTGCTGATGTGTATTTCAAGCTGTTAGGTCTGGGATTTGAACCATGCAGTCAGCCATGTGGGATCCAGGCCGCTTAACCATACCAGCAGCTGATTCCAAACAATCCCATTTAAAAATGGGCAAAGGATGGGACCAGCAGTTGACTTAATGGCTATGTCGCCAGATTCCCAAGTAGTCGACCACAGTTCGAGTCCCGGACCCGGTGGCTTAAACTCACACCAGGCGCGTGTGCGTGCGTGCCCAGGATCCCGAGAGGAGAATGGAGGAGAAGGGATTGCGGCGTGGCCTT
>NW_006159598.1:881986-895966 GCF_000334495.1 Tupaia belangeri chinensis | reverse complement strand
AAAAAAAAAAAAAAGGGGGGGGGCAAAGGACTTGAATAAAACTCTCAGAAGGAATGTCAACAAATGAAAGTATTCAAAAATAGATTTCTCTGGCCAGCCTGGGCCTGTGGTCACATGAGCTAGAATCTACACTGCTGACTGTGCTGCTCAAGCCCTGGACCTTGTGGTTCAAAACCACATCGGGTGCATATGTGTGCCCAAACGAGCGGAGGGAGATAGGGAAGGGGGGATGTGGCCTGACCACACCCCCGAGGGGTGCTTTCTCCTCTTCCTCTCCCTGAGCCTCTGTCTCTCTGTGGCAAGCACACGTGGCCTCTGAACAATGAAAAACAATAGATTTGTCATCACTAGTCACTGCATTAGTCCAGATCAAAGCCACAGATTAATGTCATTTCACACCCACCAGCATGCAGGTGTTTAAGGACGAGAAATAAGGACCTGCCCAGGCCTAGCAGCTAAAGGAGCACGATCCCACATGCCAGATCACGGTTCGAATCTGAGCCCTGGTGGCACGGAAAACATGACAGGCACATGCGTGTGCACCCCCAGGATCCCACAAGATGGAGGAACTGAGAGAAAGAATTGTGGCAGGCCTGTCTCCTTAGCGAGCGCATGCTCTTTCTCCCTCTCCCTGTCTCTGTCTCTAGCTACTGCAGACACTCTTAGGTAGGTTTTTTTTTTTTTTTTTTTTTTGGGTTTTTGCTATAGGGCACGTTCACTCGCCAGAAAGACAGAGACAGAAAGCGAGAAATCACCTCCCAGGGGAGATGGCCATGCCGCAATCCCTTCTCCTCCATTCTCCTCTCGGGATCTTGGGCACGCCCGCACACGCACCTGGCGTGAGTTTCAGCCACCAGGTCTGGGACTCAAATCACAGTCAACTACATGGGAGTCCAGCGACATAGCCATTATGCCAACTGGTGGTCGCCTTTGGTAGTTTTTAAAAAAATACATACAAGAACGGGAGGATTTGGAATCTTCATTCCTTGGTGGTGGGACTGGGCAGTGGTGCTGACACTGGAAGAGTCGGGCAGCTCCTTACGGAGATATGCCCAGAGCTACGCATGTAGCCCAGAGTCCCAGTGCTGGGAAACTGCAGCACGTGTTCGGTAACACCTGTACATAGATTTTGTTTGTTCCTATATGGTGTGAGTACTTACAGGACAGACAGAGAGCGAGATTGAGAGAGAAAGTAAGAAAGCACCCCCCGGGGGGAACGGCCCAACTGCAACCCCTTCTCCTCCACGCTCTTCTCTGGATATGGGGCACACTAGCATACACGCCCTGCATGTTCTTTTCAAGCTGCTGACTCTGAGGCTCGAACCACACACTCAGCCATGCGGGATCCCATTGGCTTAACCTCCACCTACCTTCTGTGCATGAATGTTTGCACAGCATTGCTCAGTTAGCGAAAAGTGCAAAAACCCTGACGTCCATCAGCTGATGAATGGATGGGCACATTTGCTCTCCACACAACGGGGCATTACGTAGACGTAAAAAGAAAATGCGTGTTGACAATGCAACGGCATGAACCCTGAAAATCCTGCGTGGGGGAGAGAAGTCAGACGGGAAAGGCACCACACGTGCGGTGCTACTGACACACAAGGCCCACGAGGGACGTCCTTGGGAGAGAAAGCAGACCAGTGCTTGTCAGGAGGGACATGGGTGCAGGGCTCGCTCTGGGTGAGGGCAGTGTGCTGGAACCACAGCGGTGGCGGTGGCCAGTACTGGGAGTGAGCTCAAAGCCCCTTGACTGTAGGAACATAAGAAATTGATGTTGGGAGAAACGAATCTCGGTAAAATACGTATGCATGTAATTCTTAGTTCATTTTTTTTACATTCCTGATAAAGTGGGTTTGTGTGAGAAAGGGAAGGGAAGAAACACCTCCAAGGCTCAGTCGTCCTGCCATGCCCTTACTCACGTCCGCCAGCCATGAGACTCCAGCTCTTGCACGCCCCTGGCTGTGTACAGGTAGGCCCGAGAACTGAACCCTGGTCTTCCACCTGGGCCTGGCACTGGGCCACCGTGTCTCTTCCATTAGTTTCTAATTTCATGATCGAATGTGTGCACATGCAGGAGAGAGGTAGACAGAGAGAGAGAGAGGAAGAGGCGGAGAAGCACCCTCGGGCGCGGTCATGCTGAGACCTCCCTTCTCCAGTCTCCAGCCCACCAGGGTCCTGGGTATGCCTGCACATGTCCAGCGTGTTTTAAGGCCATTGGGCTGGGACTCAAACCACGCGATGCATGTGGCCTCCTGCTGTCCAGCCCGGCATGCTGCCCACTGCACCGCTGAGGCGGGGCCACACACACAAGGCTTTTGAGCTGCAGGGAGATGTCATGTTTCCTGACGCTGCCCCATGAGAAGGCCCCACTGAGCCCCAGACACCCCGCAGCGTGCCGGGCAGTGCAGGCCGTGATCGGGCTGGCTGTGGCTGTGGGGTGGTGACAGGGGCTGTGGAGTCCCGACCTCATTAGGGCGCTGTCTCTCTGTGCCCCTCGTTCTTGGAAGAAATGAATAGCAGTAATAATTTTTAAAGACTTACGAAGAAAGGGAAGGCTGAAGGGTGTTCAGGACGTGGACAATAGGGCCTGGAGAGGCTCTGCTGTGAGAGTGTGGCCCTGTCCTGCTGCGGGCCCGTGACGTGAGAGGTCTTTGGGGACAGGTCCCCACCGTGGCTGTGGGGGTTGGGGATATGACGGGAGTCAGGGTCCCCAATGGAGGTCTCTGGTCATGGGGTGAGTCCAGGAGAAGGAGTCCCGCCCTGCCCTGAGCTGGATTTTCCCAGAGGAGGGCGGGGTGCAATTAGGGCAGAAACACTCTTTTCCACACCAGAAGCCACAGGATGTAGGAGGGACACACTTGTGTCCCTGCAGGGCCCTAACTCGGCCAAGCCTCCAAGACACAGCCACCAAGTGTCCCCAGACCAGTCTTCCTGTCCCCCTGAACCTTCAGGGACCCGGGCATCCTGGCCAGCACTCACAGGACATGCTGAGCCACAGGGTTCTCTCTGTGGTCACGCCAGCTCCCGGGAGCCTCACCTGGCAGGTGAGGTTGGTGCCGTGGTCCTGGGGCCGTGGGGTGAGGGTGAGCACCGAGGAGTGGGTGGTCGTGGGGCCCAGGGAGGTGGGGGCAGCTGACGGCCAGGAGAAGGTGGGGGGTGTTCCCTGCTCACAGGCCCAGGGCACCGAGCAGGTCAGGTTACTGGGGCGGCTGGACTCCAGCGTCGCCGGGATGTGGATGTCGGGGGTGAGGGTCAGGGCTCGTGAGGAATGGGGGGACACAGGATCAGGAAGGGTCTGAGAAGCGGCCGTGAAGGCAGCTCAGGCTCTGGTCCAGCCCCTCCCTGAGCCAGACAGGCTTCACCCAACCCCTCCCAGGACGGGCCCCAGCCCAGTCCAGCCCTGCTGCCCCAGTGGCTTTCCCCCTGGGGCCACCCCTGGGGCCCGTGCCTTACCTGTCACATGCAGGAAGAACTTATTAGTGGACGTCCACTTCGTATATCCTCTCTCCACGCGAAAAACGTACGAACCACTGTCCGACTTCCGGGCGTCTCTGATGCTCAGGGAGCAGTTGAGGACTGTGGGGTCCCCAAGGACCTGGAATCGGCCCTGGGTGTCCTTTTGCACTGCTCGATTCTGGTTGTTGGTGGCCACTGGGGTGTCCCGATTTATATCAGCCCCGGCCCGAAACCAGTAGCCATAAGCAGGGAGTAGGTTTGAAGAGATGCCCCAGGAGGAGGAGAAGGAGCAGGGCACAGTGACGCACAGGCCCTCCTGCACTGTCACCGACTCAGGCACGTCCAGCCAGAATCTGTCATCCTGAGCCAGGGACCCTGTGGGGAAAGGAGGGTCAGCCCGGCCCTGCCCCCACCCGGGCTCCCCCCTGCCCACAGCGGGGGCAGCAGCAGCAGCGGAGGCTTCATCTCGGAGCCGAGGTCCCTGGGCTTCCTGTGTGAGCAGAGGGGAAGGCGACGGCAGGAGGGGCAGGGCCAGGACCCACGGAAGCCGGGGAGGAGCTCCAGGCCTGGGCTTCACAGAGGAGGAACCTCAGACCCCAGGTGTCCAGGCTTCCCCAATCCACACAGAGATCCTGGCCACTCAGGAGAGGAAAGCCCCAAGACCGCCCTGCCCCATCCCAGGCGCTCTCTGACCTGGAGCCTGGACCAGGACCAGAACCTCTGGGGAATACAGGGCAGGAATGTGCGTGAGGGTCTAAAGTCCTCCCTCTCTGAGCTGCTGCTCTGTGTACCACTGTGTCCACCAGGGAGCTGGGCACTCCTGGCCATGCCCTGGAGAGTCAGGGCCTCATCTAGACCCATTGGGTGGTGGGTCCTGCAGGACGTGGGATTCTGCAGGGTCCGAGTGAGTGTCTGGGACTCGCAGCGGGAGGGTGTCTGGGCTGAGGTGGAGGCAGCAGCCGTCCATCCAGGGGTGCAGCAAGCCCAGGGAGCATCCATGTGCGGTGGGACCGGAGACGAGAGGGGCCACTGACCGTCTTTAACCTTGAGGTGCTGCCACCCACAGCCCGCATCTCTCCAATCGCGCACAGTCGGCTTCAGACCCGTGGTCACCGGGGACTTCGCCTGTGTCTAGGACCCTGGGCCTTTAAGCACTGGGGTGGGAACTTTCCGTCCTAGGCCCTAGCACACTGATGTGCATGCATTCCATGACATCTCCCAGGAGAGCCACGTGACATCTTCATGTGAAGGGAGAGACCGTGGACCCCGGGACCGGGTAGGAGCCTCCTCCCCATTCACACCATCGTTCTGTGTGGGGCTGCGTACCCCCTGTTAAGGTCCCGCCCAGACAGACGAGCAGTTCCGCAGAGAAACACCTGCTTTTCTCCTGTCACTGAGGACAGGCCGTTTCCAAAGAACCCGAGCGCAAATTCGTGGGAAGCTGTGTGTTCGGCTCCCCGGATCTCCAGCTCAGCGCTGCCTCTAGGTCTGGCCCCATTCTCCTGGCGTCACGCCTTCAGGCTCTTTCACGTGCTCGGGCCTCACAGAACAGCGTCCCTTTCCGTCGTCATGGGAGGGACGCCAGGTTTCCGGTTCCCCTGTTTGTGCACCAACCGGCTCAGGCGCAGTGACACGGTTTCCGGGTTTTGGGGACAGAGGAGCAGAGCTGCTGTGAGCCTCGGCCCGCCGGCTTCTGTGTCAGCACGGTCGTCGTTTCGTTTGGGGAGTGTTCAGGAGCCGGCACTCGGTCACCATGGGAGGCGTGAGTTCCAATTTCTGCGACGTTGTCAGAGTGTTCTCCAAGGTGGCTGCAGCGTGGTGTGCCCCACGGCAGCGCACGTGAGCTCTGGCCGCTACATCCTGGCCAGCACGCGCTCGTATCAGGATTTTTTTTTAATTCCCTTAGGTTTTTAGTCTGTATCTTCTTTTTCTTTTTTTCTTTCTTTTTCTCCCCTGCCCCCCGCCACCCCTCCCCAGTGTCAAAGATCTTGCTGTGTCGCGATCCTTCAGGTTCTGCCTCCCAGCTGGGAGCAGAGGTGCCCTCACTGCCGGCATTTCTTTTGTGTTAGACGAAGTGCCTCTCACTACCTGTCCAGGCCAGCCTCCGGCGTTGCTGGTGTAACAGGTGCCCCCTGTGAGCCGGGATTTTTAGCTGGACCCAGAGATTGAACCCAGGCCTCCAGGTGGCCAGCCTGCCAAGCACTGCATCTCAGCAGCACACGCCAGTGTGCTTGGGCCAAATTTGTAATATCTTTATAAAAGCATTATTTATTTAATTTTATATACCATTATTATGATTTTAAAATTTGCTACAAGGCATGCACACTCACCAGAGAGGAAGAGTGAGAGGGAGTGAGAGCGCAAGCCACCAGGTCCGGGACTCAAAGCACGGTTGGCCATGTGGGAGTCTGACCCCTCAGTCACCACACCCCCTGCTGACTCCGAATATGTATTTTAAAGCAGTGGGTAGGGAGCGTGCTTCCTTGTGATCACATGCCATTGTCTGATATAGTCCTAATCGAATGTTCAGCTTCTTTTTGTTGTTGTTATGACAAAATATATTCATACAATCGATATTGTACCATCTGTGATCAGCAGGTGATGTGGCAGGTCAGATAATGGGCCAGCTCTGGTTTTGTTCCCAGACCCAGTGGCTTGAAAATCACACTGAGTGAATGTGCATGCATGCCCAGCATCTTGAGATAATGGAGAAGGGACTGCAGCATGACCATTCTCCCCGGGAGTGATTCTTCGCTGTCCCTCTCTCTTTCTCTGGTGAGCACCCTATGGCAAAAACAAAAACAAACCAAACAAACCAAACAAACCAAACGAACCCCACGCGAATCATTTTCTGTGCGCAGGCAGGTGGCACTTACTGCAGTCACGCCTCCGTCCAGCTCCGTAACCTTCCCACGAGAACCCCACGCCGACCTTGCCTTCGCAGCACACGTTCTACTTCCTGTGTCTGATTTTTTGGAGGAACCGCCACATTGTTCTCTGCAGAAGCTTCACTATTGCTCACTCTCACCAGAGACTGAGTGTCTGCACGTCCTCACCCTCATTTGTCATCTCCTTTCCCCTTTTATTTTGATAATGGCTTTCGTGATGGGCATGCAGTAGTAGCTCACTGTGGTTGGCTTGTTTTCATTTTTCTTTTAAATAGCGCATACGTATTTTAGGTGTAGAACATGACGTGCTGATGTCGTGGTCATACTTTGAATTCCTCTACTGAGGGATGAGTGGTGCCGAGCATCGTTCCATGTGCTTATTGGCTATTCGTATATTTTTAAAGAGAAGTCTTTTATGCACTTTGCTCAATTTTAAAGGGCTCTGTGGTGAGTGCTTTCTATTTTTAAATAGGACCGGCAATAATTGTTCTGTTTTGAGAGTCTGTGATGTTTTCTAGATGTGTCATTCATCGGAGACAAATCCTCAGATGTTTCCCAGTCTACTTTCCTCCTCACGCTCTTTTCTTTCACTGTCTTACACGCTTTCTCTGCATTCCCCAAACACGTGCTCCCCAGGAGATGACCTACCAGTGCGTCAGGGTAGGCAAGAGCAAAGCAATGATGGGACAATGCCGAGGTCAGTCATAGATGGGGACATTGCATTTCAAATGCCACATGGCAACACACTGGGCTAATTAATGCCACCCATAGTCACCCTGGTCTTAGTTTCTAGAACTTGTAAATGTTACCTTTTGAAAAAAAATTATTTGAAGGTGCGATGATCATTCTAGTTGAGGTAATCATGGATTACCCATCTGGTCCCTAAGTTTAGTCTTACATGTTCTTTTAAGAAAGAAAGAGGAATGAATTTGATATATAGAAAATAAATGAGGTCACATGGCCACAGAGGCAAGCTAGAAGTCAAGGAAAGACAACAGGTGCAACAATCTGAAAGAAAGGGGAGGATTTCCTCTTGAGCCTCTGGAGGGAGTATGCCCTGCTGACCATTGGACTTTGGCCCAGCAAAACTAATGTCAGACTTCTGGTCTTCAGGAATATAAGAGAATAAATACCTTTCGTTATCAGACAATACGTTTTTGGTAACTAGTCACAGAGGTCTTAGGAGAAGAATAAAATGACTTCCTGGGCCCAGCATGGTGTAATGGCTATGTTGCTGAGCTCCCACCTAGTTAGCAGCTTAAAACTCAAGACAGACGCATGTGTGTGTGTCCCCAAATCCTGAGAGGAGAATGGAGGAGAAGGAATTGTAGCATGGATGTAATACCTCTGGGACACGGCAGAAAACAAACTGAGCAAAGCCCCTCTCTCCAGGTGTATTCTCTGCTCCTCTTCGTAACAGAACCCTTCAGGGTGTTGTCTACGCTCACTCTTCTCTGCGTCTTCTTGCTGTAACTGAGTCCTCTCTTCACTGCCACCATTTCACCCCTGGGGGGTGATTTCTCGCTTTCTGTCTGTTTCTCTCTGTTTTTCTGGTGAGCACACGCACCCTGTAGAAAAAACCTCTCCAAAAAAAAAAAGAGAGAACCTTGTACACTGATGGTGAGAATGTAAGTTAGTACAGACTTTATGGAGAGACGGATTGTCACTCTGAAACTTGCTGATGGTAACTACCATATGATCCTGCTATCCCATTTGCAGCTACAGATCCATAAAAACTAAAGAAGTTATTTCAGAGGAATATCTGCACTCCCACATTCACATCATTGTTCACGATAGCCATAATATGAAATCAGTCCAAGTTTTCATAATGGATAAGAATAGGAATGTATGAGTGCAATAGATCGTTCTGCGACCTCAGAGAGAAAGGAAACGCAGCCATTTTCAACTACAGAATGAACTTGCAGGCCATCGTGATACGTTTTATCAGCCAGGCACAGAAAGACAACTGCTGCATCATCTCATGTATGTGGAACCAAAAAATTTTAAACTCATAAAAGCAGACCGGATAGGGGCTGGCAGGTGGCATGGTGGTTAAGGTGCTGGACTCCTACATAGCTGATCACAGTTCAAGTCCTGGACCTGTGAGCTTGCTTTTTTGCCTTTTCCCTCCCTCTCTGGTCAAATTTAAAATTAATTAATTAAGAAATTTAAAATGAATAATTTTTACAAAAAGTAGAACAGTGGTGGCCGTGAGCTGGTAGGTGTACCAGTGTGGAGATGGGTACCTAGTTTCAGTTTGACAGAGAAGGCTGTTCTGGGATGTAATGGACAGCAAGTGACTACAGCTAATAACACTTTGTGTATTTCAAAATTCCTAGTAAACTAAAAGTGTTCCCTCCGCAAAACAAAACAGAACAGATATTGCAGAATATGGAGTATTCTCATTCTCTGAATAGAGTGTGAGTTCAAACCGCAGAAGTGCTGTTAGCGACATGAAGTAACGCAGATGGTATCTAGGTTGATGAAGCCATTCCACAATGTATACATGTTTTAAAACATCGTATTGTAGACCATAAATAGAAATAATTTTGTCAATTAACAAAAATGTATACAGATGAATGTCCACAAAAATCAGTTGTACATTGCAAATGTATACACACACACATATGATTTTTTTTTTTTTTTGGAGAGGTTTTTGCTATAGGGTGCATGCTCTTGCCAGAAAGACAGAGAGAGACAGAGAGACAGAAAGCGAGAAATCACCCCCCAGGGGGGATGGCCACACCGCAATCCCTTCTCCTCCATTCTCCTCTGTCGGCGTCCGCCCCAGGGCTTGGGTCTGGCTGAATCATGATCAGGGGGCTGCTGCTGAGGAAGAGAAAGAGGACGAGAAAGAGAAAGCCCTCCATCTTGCCAGGACCTGGGAACTGGAAAGAACGAGACAAAGGGATAGAGTAGAAATGGACACAGGCAGCCTGAACCTAGGTAGCCCAAGCAACCTGTGCCGCCCAGATGAACTGGACGTCTTTATTTATAGTACAAGGAGACATTACACATGTATGTTTCATGACACTTCATGGATTAGTTGCCAGGTTACAGACAATGAGAAGCAGTTAACAAATCTATATGGGATTAGTCATACCCGGGGCCAGGTGTATCCCTTGTTGATAATCCCATCTAGAGTAAATCTCATCTTCCTTTCTAATGCAGAGAACTAGCTGTTAGATGTGTCTGTTGGAACGCCCCTAGTAATTTCTACCCTTGCTCTGTCTGCAGCCAAGGTCAGGGAAAGACAAGTTACAAGGTTCTGCCAAACCCCAAAAGAGCATGTGGTGTTTGCTCAGCGCATGTCCCCACACCTCAGACTCTCTCTCTTAAACGTGTCCCCACACTCCTCTCAGGATCTTGGGCACGCACGCACACGCACCTGGCATCAGTTTAAGCCACCAGGTCCGAGACTCGAATTGCAGTCGACTACATGGGAGTCTAGCGACATAGCCATTATGCCAACTGTTGGTCCCTACATATATGATAAAAAAATTTTAAAAAAAGTTTGCTATAGGACACACACAGTCACTGAAGAGAGAGAGAGTAAGTAAGAGAAAATGAGAAATCAGGCCCCTAAAGGATGGCCATGCTGCAATCTGTAGTCCTCTCTGTTTTGGGGCATGCACACACACAATCCAGCGTGTTTTTCAAGCCATTGGGACAAGGATTCAAACCACACAGTTGCCCATGTGGGATCCAACTGCCTTAACCTCTGTGCAATCTGCTGACCCCTATATACATATTTTTTATTTGTTAATTATACTTTAGTTAGCTGGAAATATTGCTCTAAAACCTCCAGAAGGGATCACAATAAATCATGAGAATGGGCAGGTTGTGGACAGAAGTCTGAGTGCTTTTTCCTGTTTTTACAAAATCCTTTCCAGAGGATCTAGAGAGAGTCATGCCCACAAACACTAACGGACTATTTTGACCCACCGGTGACAGGCTTCCTACATCCCACTCCCCCTATAGTGTTGGAGTATCTTCGTGATGTATTTAAAGCCTCCTGGTCGCTGTTAAAGTACATTCCTTTCTGATCCCAGCAACCTTCCTTTTTTAATCATCACCCTAAAAACTGTAAAACCCACCTATAACCCACAAGCCCCCACTTCACACATCCCATCTTTTGGAGCCAGACCAATGGAAGCACTTTCCCTAAATTCCAAACTCTGTCTCTCGCTCTCGAAATCAAAGAAACCCCTGTACCTGCTTACCCTGAGAGAAAGGTGTTTTGCCTTCTCTCTGGGCATAGGCCACTCATATTCTGCTTAGAAATAAACCACACTATTATTATTATTATTTACAGAGTTGGTTATTTTCTGGTTGACAAAGCCAACAAACAAAAACGGAGCTGCTGTTGTCAAGGTCACCAATGACAAAAGTGTTTCCTTGTGCCCTTTCTTCATCAACAATCACCCATTTCTTCCCTCATCCTGTGTCCTAACTGCACACCAGCTCTGTTGTAACGTCTGCACCCTGGACCATCTCCTGATCGCTAGACGTTTGTATTCAGCTGTCTCCCTGACATCGCCCTCTGATGTCAAGCGGCTTCCTGGAAGGGGCATCCTCCCTCCACACTGTACTCCACGAAACACACTCCGTCCTTCTAGCGGCTCCTGGGAATGTTGCTCCTTCATCCTTGCTCCTCCATCTCCCTCACTGGGCAAGTCCTTCAGAAACCCTGTGAGCCTGACCTTGGACACACCCAAGTGCACACCCTCACCCAGCTCTGCTCCAGCTGAAGCCCCTGCTCTAACCCTGAAGGAGCCGGTAGGCCCTGAGGGCAGCTCAGGCTCTGGTTCGGCTCCTCCTCTGAGCCAGGCAAGCTTTACCTCCACCCCTCCCAGGACGGGGTCCTAGCCCGGTCCAGCCAAGCCCTACACCCTGTGGCTTTCCCCCTGTGGCCACCCCTGGGGCCCACGCCTTACCCATCACATGCAGAACGAACTTATTAGTGGAAGTCCACTTGGCACTTCCTCTCTCCACATGAAAAATGTATGAACCACTGTCTTCCCTCCGTGCGTCGCTGATGTTCAGGGAGCAATTGTAGTTCTCCGGGTCCCCAAGGAGGTGGAATCGGCCCTGGGTGTCCTTTTGCACTGCTCGAGTCTGGTCGTTGGTGGCCACTGGAGTGTCCCAGATTGTATCAGCCCCTTCCCGAAACCAGTAGCCATAGGGCAGGGGGTAGTAAGAGTTGGCCCTCCTGTCGTAGTAAAAGGAACAGGACACAAGGATGCACAGGCCCTCTGGCACCGTCACTGTCTCAGGCACCCGCAGCTTCAATGTCCCACCATGAGCCAGGGACCAGGAGAAAAGAAGGTCAACCCAGCCCAGCCTCCATGCGGATTCTTCCCTTAGCAGGGGCAGCAGCAGCAGCAGCAGCAGAGGCCACATCTCCGTCTCCAGCGGAGGTCCCTGGGCTTCCTGTTTGAGCAGAGGGGAAGGTGAGGGCAGGGGAAGGGCCAGGACCCACGGAAGCCAGAAGCTGGGGAGGAGCTTGAGGTTTCAGCTGCACAGATCAGGAACCTCAGACCCCAAATGTCCAGGCTCATTTACTTCCACTCAGAGAGGACGAAAACCCCACGGCCCAGAGACTCCAGAGACCTGCCCAGTGAGGAGAGAGAAGCACCAACGCCATTCTGCCCCATCTCAGGTGCTCCCTGAGCTCCAGAGCCTGACTGGGACCTCTGGGGACATCAAGACAAGGAGCTGCGTGAGAGTCTAAGGTCCTCCCACTCTGAGTGTCCACAGGGAGCTGGTCACTCCTGGTCAAGACTTAGAGAGTCACAGCCTTGTCTAGACCCATGGGGCGGTGGGTCCTGCAGGATGTGGGATTCTGTAGGTGTGGTAGGCAGTTAGTCGTGAGCAGGCAGCCCTAAGAGAAAAGCGAAAGGCTCCCCTACCCCGGGCGCTGGGAGGGCGAGGCAGTTTGCCATCTTCCTTCCTTGGGGCCTGAGGGAAGCACACAGGGGTGATTCCTAGATTCTTCTCTTATCAAAAAGACCCAAGCAAGCATTTTGGTCAACACCCTAATCCCCAAGTAAGTGTTTTGGTCAACACCCTAATTCCCATTAGGTCAACGCCCTAATTCCCATTAGGGTAATAAACTAATTAGGCGGTCTAATTAAACAGCCTAGCTCACACTGGGCATGTGCAATTAGGTAATCAGATTCCTCATTCTTTATCTGTGAGGAAAGTGTGCAAGCTCAGGAGAAAACAGAATTCGAATTCAAACGAAGGGCAGAGGTAGTACAGCAGACCTCCCGCCATAACAATCCACGATTAACGTACCAAGCGCGGTTGCCACCTGGCGATCTGCCTGCCCGAGAGTCTTTTGGGTGCACTTCTTTTCTTCCTATTAAACCTTCTCTTTTACCTACTTCATTCGTGGTTGCGGTTTCGTTTTGCGCCTAGGGACGGGTCTCTAATTTTAGTGATCTGGACCCAAAGAACCAAGGACTTCACAACCCAGCTCGACACTCTGCCATCCGTCAACACAGGATCCAAGTTTGAGTGTCTGGGACTCATAAACCAAAGCGTGTCCTGGGTGAGGTGGAGGCAGCAGCCGTTCATCCCTGCATTCAGGAAACAGTGAGCAGCCGTGCATGGGTGGGGTTGGAGACGAGAGAGGAAGTCGAGACAGGAGACAGTGTGGGGCAGCCAAGGAGAGTCATCCTGAAACTGAGCAGGGACCCTCTAATGTATTTCCTAAAGTTCTTGAAAGGGAAGGTCCACTTACTTTGTAAGGGCTCAGAGTAAGGGGTAAGTCTTCGGGCTTTGGTTACGATAATGAAACATGGACCATGAGTGAGGGCCATTTGACCTCTAAGACTCACGTAAAGGAAAGATAAGGTTTCTATTTCAGTATAGGCTGGAAACTGCTGGCTGTGAGCATAAAGACCCAGGCTGAATGGCTCCAGTCACCTGAACGGAAATCTGACAATCTAAAGCCTCACCAATCAAGAATGCCCACGAGAGACAATCACGCCCTCTCGAACCAATCACTGAACTGATCGTGCGCTTGGGACCTCTGCCCCTAATTTTGCCCTTAAAAGCGTATGTGGGGACATCTCAGGGAGACCGGGTGTTTGCAGCTTGAGCTCCCGCTCTCCTTGCTTTGCACTTGGCAGTAAAGCTGGGCTTCCCTTCATCACACCGTGTGCCTGTGGTTTGGTTTCATGGCGCTTGGGCGAGCGAACTGGATTTGAGTTCGGTGACAACCTTACATCAAAAGCAGGGAGAAGAGGCCTTTCGGAAGTCTCTCGCCAAGTCTAGTCGTCAAGGGACTGGGCAGCATAACATAAGCAGCAGGAAAAGGCTCTAAGTAATATTCTAACTGTCTGTCTGTAATTGATTAAGTTGCTGGAAAAGTGCGCCCTGTGATACGTTTTAGTATAAATTAGCTTGAAGGGAGAGGCGCCTTGATATGGTTAGGCAGTCAATAGCAGAAATGTGTCTATGTGTGTTCTTTCTTCTTTCTTCTTTTTTTGTATCATAGCAAGCAACTGTTTATTGGGACAAAGAAGATATGCCAAAAGCCAACTAAGTTATTATAAATAGATATGTGCAATTTATTGTCATTTTTCTTAAAGCAAATGGAGTTAGGGTACAGCCACCGAAGTCC
>NW_006159598.1:854661-881955 GCF_000334495.1 Tupaia belangeri chinensis | reverse complement strand
TCAATGTGAAAATCTCTGTGATCTTGGAGGTCTTGTCTAAGTTTTAGAGGGCTTTTGTTTTTCTTTTAGCCACTAGATTTTTCAGAAAAGATTCACCGCTTTATAGGAAGGTTGCACCAAAGGGCCCCTTGCAGTGTAATGAAATCCAAGTTCATTTCCTACTTTGTCCGGAATTTGAACTTCTCAGGAGTAATATATTCTTCAACCTAAAGGTGGCGCTTCGTTGGCTGCCTGTATCGTCCTAAACTCAAACAGTCCAGGTCTGCCTCACGGAGTGCTTTCATTGTTGCATATTCTTGCTTTTCATTCTCACCTAAACCCAACCTGATAGACGGTTTAGAAATAATCTCAGGCTTGGGGCCAGCAGATGGCATAATGGCCACATTGCTGGGCTCCATCATTCAAGTCCTGAGCCCTGTGGCTTAAACTCATGCCAGGCATGTTTGCGTGCATGCCAAAAATCCCGAGAGGAGAATGGAGGAGAAGTGCATGCACCCTATAGCGCAAACCTAAAAAAAAAAAAAAAAAAAAACCAGAAAGAAAGAAAGAACCTGAATAACCTCAGGCTGAACCTCCTTGGCATGTTTCAGCGTGTGGAGAGACCGGTTGAAATTGGCCTGGGGGTCATGAGCTTTCCCCTGTAATTCTGGATCTGTTTCTATATTACGCACATAAACGCCTAGTCCTGAGAGAGCAACTTTTTCTATTGCTTTAAGATCTCCTTGGAAATCAGGGGTGAGACATTCCACAAGAATTTTGTGATTCCTTTCCTTCAAGTATGGCGCACCTTGACAACGTGTTCAGCGTCCCCAGGAAGGAAGTGGAGAAGGAATTGTGGCATGGCTGCCTCCTCTGGGGAGTGATTTCTCACTTTCCTTCGCACTGGCTCTCTCTGTCTCTATGGCAAGTGCATATATCTTATGGCAAAAACCTAAACTAAAAAGAGAGAGAGAGAGGCTAGATTCCATAAGGCAACCATGGTTCAAATCCTAATCCCTGACCTGGTCTGTCTGAAACACATTAGGCACATGTGCAAGTGCTGAACAGCTGAAGACCGGAGGAAGAAGGTTGAAGAGTGACCAGACCCTGGGCAAGGTCTCTCCTCTCTCTCTGCCTCTCACTCCGAAGTGTACATGCAGGTGCTCTGTCATGTCATTCCTCTGATGCAGGAATACAGGGGCTCGGGGCGATCAGGCCCAGCACCACAGCAGGACACGGATTCTCCTCTCACGCTCAGGAAGAATGAGAAGTGCAGACATGTGGAGAGGTTGAAAGTGAAGATTTTATTAAAGAAGGTGGAAGGAAGAGCAGAGCTCCCAGGAAGAACGGAGGGGCCCCAAAATGGGTTGCCACTTCTTGGTTTGGGTTTCAGGTTTATATCGCAGTTGGTCGGGCCCCACCCAGCAGAAAGTGAAAGTGTTTATGTCTCTTGGGCCTCTTGGTCTTTTTCTAATTAAGTTCCATTGTCAGGGGCATCTGCTTCTGAAGGTGTAGGAACATAGCACCTATAGGAACCATGGGTACAGGGATAGGAGCAATTGAGTTCTACTGTAAAGGGCTATGACCTCCCTGTAGAGCATGGGCTCACCAGAGACAGAGACAGTGAGAGCGAAAGTGAGACATTACCCCCGGGGGAATGGCCGTGCCACAATCCCTTCTCCTCCACTGTCCTCCTAGGATTTGGGGCACACACATATGTGCACCCAGCATGAGTTTCAAGCCACCAGATCTGGGACTTAAACTATGGTCAGCCATGCAGGAGTCCAGCACCTTAACTACCATGCCACCTCCTGGCCCCAGGATTGCAATGTTCTGCAAGTCTGACCCACATGGGAAGGTCTGGGGTTTATCTCTAAGACCTTCCTGCACCTGCAAGGCATGTGCACATGGCCAGGATCTGGTCTGACAGAGGCTGGGGTGGATTCTGGCATGAAGAGCCTGTTGGGGGGGCTTCTCTCTCACCCCCTTAAAATTAGGGGGGAAAAAAGGGCACCTGCACCTTTTCTCAATACCTTCCAAAGGCACTTCTCCTTGCTCTTAGAAGAATGAAGGAAAAAGGGAATTTGATACCAGTTCTGGAGCAGGAACTGCAGGAGTGGCACGAGTGGAAACGGAAAGGGCGAGATTGGACAAGTAGCCCGTCTTTGGGAGCACAAAGATGCGGGCCTGTTGTTTACCCTCCAGGCAATGGAGGAGACAGACATCTCAGCTGCAGAGGCCTTGGGCCATCACTCGGTCAGCTGTCAGGAGGAGAGGCAGCCTGGAAATCCTACCTGGAATTTCTCAGGGTTCTGGGTGATATCCTTGGAAGATGCTGAAGATCTGAGACCCCTTCTTCAGTGGTGAAGGTGGAGTGGGCTTCTCTCATGACCCAAGGGGGTGGAGTTGATTGATTTTCTCCAGTAATATCAGCCTGGACTCCAGGCTCTGCTGCTTGATGTCAGGGCCTGCTCCCTTCTGCCCCCTGCTGGTCCTCAGGGAGCAGCCACCCTCACAGCACTCAACGGGAGACACCGGGCCCTGTAGCATTTTCTGCACCCACAGCTGGTCTGATGCGCCCCAAGATCCCATGTGCTAATTAATTACATTTTCCCATTTCTGTATTGTCAATGCCCCTGCATCGAAGGCCTTGCTGACTGGGGACGTTCTGGGCCTCCCAGGTTTTGCAACAACTCACCAGAAAACACACCTGTCATATGCAGGTCAGACAATGCAGAGCCTGAACTGCTTCCTCTATCTGGCCCTTAATTTCAGGAGGCAGTATTTCCAGGCCACCTCGTCAGGAGGCCAGGTACCAAGCAGTAGAGATGGCCCCTGCACCCCAGAACCCACTGAAATTATTCATGAGTCCTCCTGAGCCGCCTGCCCAGCCTGGCCTCTCCAGTGGAACCCACGCTCTCCAACTCCTGCCTCCTGGATGGCCCTGTGCCCTCCATGGCATGCTCTGCTCTGTCTCTCGAGAACTGTAACAAACTTACTTTTTCTTCTTCTTTTAATTTTTATGTTTTTTCTTCTTTTTTTTTTTTTTTTTTTTAAATTTGCCAGAGTCTGTGTGCATTCACCAGGGAGAGACAGAAAGAGAGAGGAGATGGAAAAATGAAAAAGCACCCCATGGGATATGATCACCCCACAATCTCTTCTCCCACATTTGTCCCTCCTTTCAGGATTTTAAACACACATGCAAACACACCTGATGTATTTTCAAAGCCACTGGATCCAGAACTCAAATTATGCAGTTGACCATGTGGAATATAGAGCCTCGGCCACCATGCCATGGGCCGGCCCCAAATTACCTTCTCAATGGCCATCATCCCCTGATATGTTGACCTACTATGCCTAAATAGTAATAAACCTGTGTTTTCAAACACCCCTGTGAGGATGCTGACTGTGTGCCAGTACCCACATGGCTGAACGTGTTTTCTGAGTAGGGGGGAGGCCCATGGTTTAGAAATAAAATAATAAAATAAACACACAAAGACACATAAGTGAAGAAAAGCAGGGATCCGGTGGTCCAGACTTCTCTGAAGGAGAGAGCTCCAGCCCTAAACTGTTCCCAGGTTTATTGTTTTAAAGGGCTGAAAATGGGGGAAGAGGAAGTGGAATGCCTAGCCATTTGCTTTCAGGTGTTAATTGGCTGAGGATGCAAAACAATTGGTGCCAGGTTGTTTCTCTAATCTTTTGGGGCTAATTCTGATAAACAAGTGTGGACTCCTTTAACCCTATACTGACTGTGTTTCAGTTTCAGTAACAACAGGCAGCTAGTGTATTCACATGTTAATTGTGCTCACCACCCTGCAAATGACTGCTCACAAAACTGCATTTCTGCATGTGTCTAAAGGTCCCATGTTTGCTCAGATTGGCTATTCTCTACAACTATGGAGTCTGGGCTCAAGATGAGGATGCCCCAGATCTATTGCAGAAGGGGGTGGATGTTCCCTTCCCCTTTCACAGCAGCGTGGCGTGGCATAAGGGTATCAATATCTGAGTCAAAGCTGATGTGGACAGAGGGCAACTGACCCTGGGAGGGAGGAATTGTGTGTGCTCCTGAAAGGGGCTCCTGGGCCAGCCCCTGAATCACCCCCACCCTTTGACCCCTAGGTCCTGCACTCTCCCCCTCTCACTTTGGCCTATTTCAGTGTCTGAGATGCCATAACGAGAATATAATAAAGCAACGACTTTAAATTTGGGTCATCAGAAAAGTCATGATGTATTTTTGTGTAGAGAAACATAAACAAATACATCATGACTTTTCCAATGGCCCGATAGTAAACATTTGGACCAGCAAGTGGCATGGTGGTTAAGGCACTGGGCTTCCACATGGCCAACCATGGTTTGAGTCCTGGGTCTGACAACTTGAAAATCACACTGGGTGCTTGTGTGTGCATGCCCAAAATTCCCAAGAGGAGAGTGGAGAATAAGAGATTGTTGTGGTATTCTCCCCCAGGGAGTGATTTATCACTTTCCCTCTCTATATCTCTCTCTGATGAGTGCACATACCCTGTGGCAAAAAAAAAAAAAAAAAAAAAAAAAAAAGGCATTTATGTCTTACAGTTCTGGAGGCTGGGAAGTCCAAGATCAAGGTGCCAGGTGGGTTGGTTCCTGGTGAGCATATGGCACTTTCTTGCTTAATGTGTCCTCACATAGCCTTTTTTTCAGTATGAACACAGGTGGGGTGAGGGGGAATTGAGATTTTCCTCTTCTTATCAAATTAGGATCCCATGGGGGTGATTCCACCCTGTCTGGCTGTTTTTGCAAGCTGTAGTCATTTTTATCCATCTGCCTTCTTGCTCACCTAAGAGCATGCCACCACTCCACGGAAGGTTTGATGGACATGAGCCCTCTGGGGCCCCAGAACTACCTTTTCGGTTGTGAACTAAAGGCTGACAAAGATTATCACTTTAAAGTAGATGATGATGAAAATGATCACCAGTTATCTTTAAGAACAGTCAGTTCAGGGGCTGGTGCAAAGGATGAACTGCACATTGTTGAAGCAGAGGCAATGATTATGAAGCCAGTCCAATTAAAGTACCACTGGCAACACTGAAAATGTCTGCACAGCCAACAGTTTCCCTTGGGGGCTTTGAAATACCACCACCTGTGGTCTTTTTTTAAAAATTATGTTATTTAACTTTATTTATTTTAATTTGATTAGAGAGAGAGAAAGAGAGAGAGAGAGAAGGAAAGTGAGAAAGCAAGGCCCCAAGTTGGGGGCTTGGTCGAACCATGGCCAGCCATGTGGGAGTCCAGCATCCTTAACCACCACACCACCTGCCGGCCCCCCACTTGTGGTCTTAAGGTTGCAGTGTGGTTCAGGGCCTGTGCATATTAGTGGACAGCACTTAGTAGCTGTGGAGGAAGATGCAGAGTCAGAAGAAGAAGAGGAAGATGATGTGAAACTCTTAAGTCTATCTGGAAAGCGATCTGCCCCTGGAGGTGGAAGCAAGGTTCCACAGAAAAAAGAAAAACTTGCTGCTGATGAAGATGCTGACGAAGATGCTGATGAAGACGCTGATGAAGAAGATAACGATGATTTTGAAGATGAGGAAACAGAAGAAAAAGCTGCGGTGAAGAAATTTATACGAGATACTCCAAGCAAAAATGCTCAAAAATCAAACCAGAATGGAAGACTCAAAACCATCAACACCAAGATCAAAAGGTCAAGAATCATTCAAAAAACAGGGAAAAACTCCTAAAACACCAGGAGGATCTAGTTCTGTAGAAGACATTAAAACAAAAATACAAGCAAGTCTAGAAAAAGTGCATTTAGCAGTCCCGGACACTACTGGTAAATTAAGCCCAAAGATGGGGAGAGAGAAAAGAAGAAAAATACAATCCATACTGAGTATCATCAACAATCAGACTGAAGTCTTTTTTTTTTTTTTTTTTTTTTAGAGGGTCTGTGCGTGCGCTCACCAGATAGACAGAGAGAGACAGAGAGACAGAAAGCGAGAAATCACCCCCCAGGGAGGATGGCCATGCCACAATCCCTTCTCCTCCATTCTCCTCTCGGGATCTTGGGCACGCACACACACGCGCTCGGCGTGAGTTTGAGTCACCGGGTCTGGGACTTGAACCACTGTCGACTACGTGGGAGTCCAGCGACATAGCCATTACGCCAACTGCTGGTCCCGAAGTCTTCTATTTTAATTTCAGTCCCGTTTCTTGATTTGTCACTCACACCCCTTCAGGCTGGAAGCAATCTCTTTCTTTTGACGGCTGTGATTCAGTGGACCTTACGCTTTGCTTTCTGTTACTTGTACATCTGCCTCACCTTTTGACCATATTTTAATCACCTTTGTATTGCCATAGCTGCTCAATAAATATTTGAGTGAATGAAAAAACTTCGGATCCCACCCTTATGACCTTACTTATCTTCAGTTATCTCCTAAGATCCCTATCTCAGCACAGTCATATTGGGGACCAAGGCTTCCACATTTCACTTTGGGAAGGGAGAGACACAATTCCCTTCATAGCATTCCAGTTCCATGGGGTCCCACACTCCACCTGTCCTGTGTCACCTGCAAAGAGAGTGAGCCACGTAAGTGATTATATTTTGCATGTCTGCTTTCCACTGGAAGAAATGGGTCCCGTTCTCACCACCCATCCTGGCGTCAGCACCGCTCCAAGTGCAGTCACACTTCTGAGGTAGAGTCGTCTCCAAGTCTCTGCCGGCACCACTTGGCCTGGGAAGTTCGTGGTCACTGCGGCACCTTTGCCAGGCACATCCATGCTCAGGGACAAGTGGCCCTCGGCAGGGGTCGTTCTGCCCCAGCCCTCCCAGGAGCAGGAGGGGGTGCAGGGTGACAGGCCCTGCTGTCTCATCACCAACATGTTCACCCCCAGCTTGCAATCCAGATGCTTAGCCTGGGGGCTCAGGGGCAGGAGGCTCAGGCCCTGTGCCTGCCTGAGCCCCCCCACCCCTGCCTGTTCACTTCCAGACGGCAGAAGAGGCTGTAGCTCTTTGCTGGAAAGGCTGAGCCTTTTTCTTAGGTTGTCCTGCATCTCAAGTCCCTCTTTCGAGGAACCAAGAGCTGTAAAGCCAAGAGGAAGTCCGGGCAGAAGGTGACAGGTGAGGTGACTGCGGTGCGCAGAAGCGGAACTTCGGGCGTACTCCATCAGGGCCAGGCCATCGTGGGAGATTCTCTGCTCACTTCCTCATTTTTCAGAAGGAGACATTACAGCCTGGAGAAGGTGACAGAGTACCCCAAACAGCCGAGAAGGCTCCCCATCTCCTGGCTACCTATTCTGTCCTGTCCTTGGCCCCCGCTTTCCAGACCAGAGACCAAGACATGCTCTAGCCAGTGGTTCACTGCCCCCAGTCACGCTGCATTCTGCATTCATTTGTTTAACAACACAGGGCATCAGGGGCTCGAAATAAGGAAGGACGTCCCTCACTGCCAGTGCAGGGGTCCTGGGGCAATTCCAGAACCCCTGGTAAGAGCGGGACTGTGGGAGGAGCAGCTGGGCACTGGGAGCCCTCACTTCTCCAGGTTCACTGGGTCTACCAGGTGCCTGGTCCCAGATCTCTGACTTGAAAGGACAAGAAACTTAGGAGTCATGGCAGCCACCAGGTGGCCACGACGAGAGCCCCAGCTTCTGCAAATTCCCCGCCCCCCCAAACAGTCTCAAGGGTGGAGAATACATTCACTTACTCCTCTTTCGGTGGTTGAGGCGTTACAGGAGGCTCTGTTTGGGCTTGCTCAATATCAGAAAGGAGCTTGCTAAAACACGGCATCCCAGGAGCCTCTGCAGAGAGAGGAGGGCTTTCCATGGCGCTTCACGGGTTATTTCACAATGGAGCGTTTCTACACACGGAGATGAGCCCATTTCCTGCATCCTGCCCAGCAGGAAGTGCTCTTCTATCTGCAGAATGACAAAGACGGTGACTCTGCGTGATGCCAGGCCACCTCTCCACAGCACATGACCCAGCTTCTCAGGGCTCGAGCAAGAGGCGAACCCATGCCCTTTCAGAAGGGAAGTCCGTCCAGAGCCAGCAGGCAGGTCTGGGTCTCTCCCTGCAGATCTCGGTCCCGTTGCTCCTCCCAGCCAGCCTCGTTCCAAGGGGATGATCTGGCGGGTGTCAGGAACTCCTTGCAGCTGGAGGGGGCAGACTCTTTCCTGACAGCTCTGGGGAAGCAGTCTTGCCTGCTGACTCATTGGACTTGATCCAGTTTTTCTAAGCTATCGTTAATGGCTTGAGTGGCTTCCCCAAGCCTGAAATCCGGATACCTATAAATGAGATGATGTATGTTATGTTGCTGGGCTCCCATGTGGCCGATTGCAGTTGAAGTTCCAGACCCAGTAGCTTGAAACTCACGCTGGGTGCGTGTGTATGTGTGCCCGAGATCCTAGGAGGAAAACAGAGATGGGATTGCAGTGTGGCCAGCCCTCCTGGAGGTGATTTCTCGCTTTCCCTCCCACTGTCTCTGTCTCTCTCTGGTGAGCACATATACCCTAAGGCAAACACTCCTTCAAGTGTCCTTTTTGGAGGTAGGGCATTTGCGGATACTCTGAAGTTAAGGAAAGGTCATTAGGGAAGGTCTGGTATCCTTGATAGAGTAAGCGAGGAGACAGACACGCAGGGGGAGCCCCGAGTGAACACAGGCAGAGAATGCAGCGATGTGTCTACAAGCTGAGGAAGGGCGAGGACTTCGGTCACCAGCAGGAGTTAGGAGTGCGCCCTGGACCAAGCACTGCCTCAGGGGAGCCAGCCCTGCAGATGCTTGGACTTCAGACCTCTAACCCGCCCGATGACAAATGTCTGTTGTCTTGAGTCACCCCTTTGTTACACCAGCCCTAGAAGGTGAAAACGGGAGCCCAGCCTTAACCGCAGGAGACACAATCTAAGACCCTGGGTGACCCCCCAAGACTGCGACAGTGCTGAGCCCCACACGCTCCGCGTTTGTTCAGTCTGGGTAACTTAGATGGCTAATAATGAGCAGGTGGCACATCCAGGTGGGTACCTGGGCCGAAGAGATGACTGACAGCTGAGTGGGCGGGAGTGGAACACGGTGAGATGTCCATTGTGCGACTCAGAATGGCACGTGACTTTAAACTTACGGATTGCTTATCCCTGGGACTTTCCACTCAGTATTTTTGTTGTTATTTGCCAGAGGGTGCATGTGCTCACCAGAGAGACAAAGACAGAGAGAGAGAGAGAAAGTGAAAAAAGCAAACCCCAGGGGGATAGCCGCACCACAATCCCTCCTCCTCCAATCTCATCTCAGGACTTGGGCCATGCACGCACGTGTGCGGCACGTTTTTCAGGCCGCTGGATCCTGGGACTTGAACTGCACAGTTGGCCGTGTGGGATCCAGTCGCCTTAATCCCTGCACCGCCAGCTGGCCCCCACTCAGCATTTGTAGGCCATGGTTGGCCGTGGGTAACCCACGCTGCAGAAGGTGAGGCCGTGTTTGGGGGTGGGAGGTACACAGAAGCATGGCCTGTATGGGGCCGTGGCTCTGGAAATCTGGACCACTTCTCAGCAAAGCTGGTAACAAGAAAAGCAGATGAGCTCTGTGGTATGGGAAAAACTGTTGTACTTTTATAATGTACATCAATCAAAAATAAACTTTAAGACCATTGCCTGCACATTGAGAATCTTCTTTGAAAAGTCTTTGCCTACTCCAGGGACCAGCAGATGGCATAGCAGTTATGTCACTGGATTCCCATGTAGTCAACTGTGGTTTGAGTCCTGGACCCAGTGGCCTGAAACCGATGCCGGGCGTGTGTGCGTGCGCTCCCAAGATCAAGAGAGAATAGAGGAGAAAGGATTGCGGCATGGCCATCCCCCAGGGGGATGATTTCTCACTTTCTGTCTCTCTGTCTCTCTGGTGAGTGCATGCGCCCTATAGCAAAAATCTCTAATAAATAAATAAATAAATAAAGTTTTTGCCTCGGGGGAATAGTGGCATCACAGTCTCCTCCACTCTCCTCTCAGAATTTTGGGCACCCACACACACGCCTGGTGTGTTTTCAACCTACTTGGTCCAGAACTTGAACCACACTGTCGGCCGTGTGGGATCCAACACCTTAACTACCACGCCACTATTGTCCTGTTTTAACATTTATTTTAATTTTGTATCTCCCATGAGAAAGGGAAAGAAGAGGAAGAGAAATAGAGAGACAACACCCCCAACAGGATCCTTACGCGGCAGTCCACCCTAGCTTCAGCCAGCCCAGATCTTGGGCACTGGTGCCTGGCCTCCAGAAGGACTCAAACCTGGGACCTTCCCCTGTGGGTCAAGCATCGCAGAGGGTTGTGCCACCACTGCCGACTTGGCCCTGGATCAGTCTTAAAGTAAAGTTTATTATTAGGAAGAATCAATAACGATTCGTGGTTCTGTGACCTGTACTTTTTGAAAAGTTTAGAAAAATGCATATTATGAAAAACTATGCTTCTAAGCATAAGAGTTTCAAAACTCTTTTTCACCAAAATAAACTCATACTTTGGTTTTATCATTTACTTTTAACTTTCCCCCCACTTCACTCCCATCTTTTCTGGAAGCTGATGGTGAGCTCCTGCCTGTCACCTTCCCCTTCCAGTCCCTACCCTTACTGGGAGGAGGGCGGACACCAAGACAAGCTATGCTCTCCAGAGCTCTCTCTGGCAGTGTGCTGCATTTGGGCCACGTGGTTTTCTCAGACAGGACCACAAGCTCGGGGTCGGAGGCTTTTGCCTCCCTTCCTTGTGTACAGATCCTCGAAGACCTCAGGTTCCCATTCCTTGTGATAAACTGGGAGGAGTGGCTGCTTATTAATGTCCACTCTGGCAGTGCCAGATGGAACTTTGCCCTGGGAGGGACTGTGACGTTGTGCTCTCTTGATAAGGTACAAAGCCGGGCTCTAGAAAGGGACTGAGGCCTTTACAGGGCTTCTCTGAGGCCACTCCTGACCCTCAGTGAGCTCTGAATGCCTCTCCTCTTAACTGAAGAGACAGGGTTTCAGAGGAACCATTCTAGGTCCTGGGGGATCCAACATGGGATCTGCTTGAGCAAGTGACAGTAAATCACTGAAGCTTGTGGTACCTTCCAAGTCGGTATCCACCTCCCAAGAGCAGGGGCCACCTCCTGAGAACAGGGGCCACCTCATGACAGCAGGGTCCACCTCATGACAGCAGGGTCCTCGTGCACACCTCATTGCTTTAGACACTCAGGTTCAGGCCATGGGCTCTGAGTGGGCCAGTTCTGCCACCTTGGTCCTGACTGAGCAGCCCAGGCATCGCTGACCACGCACAGCTGGTAGAAGGGAAGGACATCTTTCTGCAATGACCTGACACAGTTGTCTACGGGGACTCTCTGTTGGGAGTTGCCGGATACCTCCAACTGGCTGCTCTCTGTGGCAGAATTGCCGGTGTCCTCCCACATTCACTGCCCCCTTTTCCTCCGCTCTCTGGCTTCCCCTGCAGTTAGGCCTGGTTCCATGGCTCGATTTTGACGGCTGAGATGTCAACAGCTGCTGGGTGTGCCCACAGAGATCCTTCCAGGTGAAATCGGGAAGCGGGAGGGTCAGAATCAGAGCAGTGGTGCTGGAAGCGAAGTTTGGAGCAAAGCAATCTGAGGAGGAAGGAAGGGCCATAGTCAGGGGCTGCAGGAGGCCCCAAAGCTTGTGCAATGGCTTCTCCCCTACAGCCCCCAGAAGGAAGAAGTCCACCAACACCTTGATCTTAGCCCCATGGCTTCCATTTCAGACTTCTGACCTCTAGAACTGGAAGATAGTAAGTGCTGTTTCAAGTCACTGAGTTTGGGACACTTTGTGGCAGCAGCCACAGGAAGTGAATGTAGGGCTTTGAGAGAGTTTAACACATTAGAGGCACAGGTCAGCTTTATGAATACAATTCCAGACAGAAGATTAGCTAGCCATTTGCAACTTGTGGATTTCTGTTGAATGCTATGGGCATCTTATTAACTTGCTAGACAATGTCAAGATGTTTAAAAGAACCTCAATCCCTTTAATTATGTGTTTAATTAGTTATATTTAGAGGGTACAAGGCACTTAGGAAGATTTCGTTGTTAGGTCAGGCAATTGAGGGTTTGTTTGTTTGTTTGTTTGTTTTATCTATAAATGCGGGCTGGCAGGTGGCATGGTGGTTAAGGCACTGGACTCCCACATGGCCGACCACAATTTGAGTCCTGGACCTGGTGTCTTCCTTCTCACTTTCCTTCTCTCTCTTTCTCTCCCTGTCTGCCTCTCTCTGGTGAATGCATGTGCACTATATCAAACAAAATAATAGCTATAATAAATAAAATTTTAAAGCATGAATGTATCTTATAAAAAGTTTAATTAACTATGTTTGCCAATGTCACTTTTGTAAGAGGAATTTTGTTATTGATGGTCATTTGATCCACCTGTGATGACTAAATTTCATTAGGTCTATGAGTAATATCAAGATCTCTACATTGAACTTTGAGGTTTTTAACAACTGGGTTTTGAGATTTGTCACTTGACTGAACTGAGCGTGGATGTGTGAAACCAACATGACCACAAACAGACTTCTCTGTGTGGGGTTGCCATCCTCAGGGTTCTGAGACTCACATAACAAACCAGCTCGTACCCCAGCATGGACATCCGGGTGCTCCTTGCCGACCCATTCACAAGTGTGTGATATTGTGAAATATATATCTGATCTTTCTTTTTGTAATCGCCAGACAGCATGTGCACTGCTGAGCACAAAACAGAAATCAGTAGAATTAAAGTTTACCAAATCTGCCTATGTACGAAGCATCATTTCGGTCATTTCCAGGATTAAATTCTGTAACAGCCCTGTTAATGGCCCCATTTTACAGGCAAAGAAAGTCAGGTTTAGGGGAGGGAGATTGTATAGCAGGTACGTGGTGGCATTTGGATTTAAACCTGGGCAAGGGGTTAGGAAATCCTCTTCTCAGCCATGTTCTCTCCTCCAATGCCTAGCATAGCCTTTGACCCAGAAGCTTTGAAGAGTTGGGAAGAACTCTCACTTCCGACACCAGTTGTAATTCAAGAGTCCTCAAGACCACCTTCAGTCTGGGCAATTTGCCAGAAGGACTTGCAGAACTCACCAAAAGCTGTCATCTCCATGGGTGCAGATACTGCAAAGGACTCCTCCTGTATTGATGACAATACGCATAGAGTATCACCAGCCAGAGAAGCTCACTCGAGCCTTGATATCCAGGGTAATTGTTGGGGCTTTGTCACATAGCTATGGCTGACTGTCCACAGGCCTGACCTTAGTCTCCTGCCCCTGCAGAGGCAGAGCTGCTACTACCTGGCTCAAAGCTCCCACTGCTAATCACATTGTTAGACTCTCTGGTTTAGTCCAAGGCTCTGGGTAGGCAACGATGCTCTTATCAAGCAGGATATTCTAAGGGCCCAGAGATCCCCTCCCAGTAAGTGAAGACAAATGCCGTATCTCTCTGGGGGAAAGTCAAGATTGTTAATACACAAGTCCACTTCTGAGACCCATTGCGTATCTATGAATGGGAATACTCAAAAGCTGCTCATGCTGTTGTGTGCAAAAGAGTGTATCCTAACATAAACTACAGAGTAGGTGCTAGCAGTGTGGCAGTGTTTCTCAACTGCAGCAAATGTACCACCCTGATAGTTGATGTTGATGAAGGATGTGGGGGGGCCAAAAGGAATACAAAAAAATGTCTGCACTTTATGCTCAAGTTTATTGTAATCCTAAAATTGCTCTAAAAGTAGGGTTTTTTTTTAATCTAAAGGACCCAAATGCTTCCAAATAAGGAATTGGTTAAATAAATCAACCCATATTCTAGTCTGTAGAATATTAATCAGCCATGAACAATCACCAGTGATGATGCAAAATCACATTTCCTGGTGAGGTCCAGGACTCAGAGGCAGGAAAGTGGGGAGTAATTCCCAGGTGGCTAAAGTCAGAAGATCCACTTCGCACATTTTTTTTCAGGGGTGCCATTTACACCCAAATACTGGGGAGTACTAATTAAATAACTAGCAGTAATTAATACATGGTTTTCCTAATAAAACAAATAGAGATGTATTTTACAGTAGGTTGAAAATATTTATATGAGATTTTTAGGAAATAGATGACTTCAGAGATATTTTATAAACAACTAGATACTTAAAGGCGTGTATTCACCTTCTTATGACTCATCTTGGGTTTGATGCTTTAGAGCCTTAATAAATAAAGATATTTAATAGCATGATTCCACTTTGATAAAAATGTAAGTATGTGCATGAGTACATATGATATATCGAAAAGGAAAAGATACATAGAATGAAGCCATGGGCCAGCCAGTGGTGTGGTGATTAAGGAAGCTGGATCCCACATGGCGGACTCCACAGTTCAAGTCTCTGATCTCGAAAAACATGCCAGGCATGTGTGCGCGTATGACCAAAAGTGCAAGAGGAGAGTGGAGAAGGGATTTGGGTGCGACCATCCCCCATGAAGGGTTATTTCTCACTTCCCCTCTCTCTCTCTTTCTCTCTCTAGTGAGTGCATATGCGTTATACACTAGCAAACGAAAAAAAAACCCTGATGCATTTCTGGGTGGTGAAATGATCACAGGCAGTTTCTTAAAAATGGTACTCATGGGGCCAGCAAGTGGCATAGTGGTTAAGGTGCTGGACTCCCACATGGCCAACCATTGTTCAAGTCCCTGAACCCCGTGGCTTGAAACTCAGGCCAGCTGAGAGTGTGTGCATGCACACAATGCTGAGAGGAGAATGGGGAGAAGGGATTGCGTGGCATGGCCACACCCCTGGGGGGTGATTTCTCCCTTTTTCTCTCTCTGCCTCTCTCTGTGTGTCTGGTGAGCGCATGTACCCTATAGCAAAAATCTCTCTAAAAAAAAAGTTATAGGGACCAGCAGTTAGCATAATGGCTATGTCGCTGGTCTCCCATGTAGTTGACCGTGGTTCGAGCCCCGGACCTGGTGGCTTAAACTCACGCCGGGCGCGTGTGCGTGCGTGGCCAAGATCCCGAGACGAGAATGGAGGAGAAGGGATTGCAGCATGGCCATCCCCCCTGGGGGTGATTTCTCACTTTCTGTCTCTCTGTCTCTCTGTCTTTCTGGTAAACGCACACGCCCCATACCAAAAAACCTCTCAAAAAATAAAAGTTATTCAATACAATAAATAATTGTGTTTTATATAATATTTATTTTTATATAGTTATATGTGTAAAAATATACAAGTGTTTTTGTTATGTGATATTTAAATATTTATAAATACGTAGTCATGGTTTTAAATAATATGTATATTTTTTCTTTTTCCAAGGGCTTTCAAATTTTCTTTGGTAATGAACTCCCTTGGAAATTTGAAAATAGCATTTTCTATTATAAAATGAAAAACAAACACAAGCACAGTTGGAAAGAAAAACTTTGAGTTGCTCTCTCTCCAGCTTCTCTTCTATTGCATTTAGCTCACATCTCCCCATCTCTCTCCCAGCCTCTCTGTCTCTGCTTCTCTCTGGTCTCTGTGCGCAGACCCAACACTGCGTCTGTGTGCAGCTCCACCTCCAACACACCGTGGACTCCTAACCCTGGCATTATTCCTCATGGTGGATCTTAGGACGGGCCTGAAGCTGGCGACCCTGGCGGTTCCAGACGGCCTGGAGCACAGGAGCAGCCGTGGGACGAGCCACCCTAAGGAGGAGGAGCACCAGACACGGGGCGGCGAGGTGCATCCTGCCCTGGGCGAGCTTTCCTGCACCTGGTTCCCAACAGTGAGGCGGTGTGTGTTCTACTTACTCACGACAAAATAACGTGAATCGATATAAGATAAAGACGTCATAAACTAAAGGCGTCATAAAGCCATGGAGATAAGGCCGGCTCCAGGGCCCTCTCCTGGGCCAGAGTCCACCCGGAGAGGGCGGGCGGTGGACGATGATAGGACAGGACGGGACAGGAGAGGCCAGCGTGGACACGACCAGGCGCAGTTCAGCGACAGTGCAGACGAGACTGCGGGTCTCCCGCCGGCAAGAGGAAAGGCCCCGTCCTGGGGGACCCGGCAGCTCATGGACCTTCCCAGACCCAGAGGCGGCCTGTGGCAGGGCCTCCTGGTCCTCGTGGGTAAGAGAGGCCCGAACCCGAGCTCGCTACCCAGGGCCCAGGGAAGTGCTGGGGAGGGAGGGGAGAAAGGGCTAGAAACGGGCCGGGGTGGCTGAACACCGCCGCCTTGGCTGGGCAGCAGCGAGGGGCAGCACCTCACCAGAGCTTTTCTTATGATTATTTTTATTTGCCAGAGAGGATGTGAGCTCCCCAGAGAGGCAGAGAGACAGAGGGAGAAAGCGCCCCCGTGGGTGTAGTCCCCTGAGGCTCCCTTCTCCATGCACACCCAGGGTGCTTTCCAAGCTGAGCTGTGGTCAGCCATGTGGGGTCCGGCTCCTATAGCCAGCAGGTCACAGGCCAGCCATCCCCAGGACTTCCGTGACCTCCCGTGCCTGCCCACACCTCCCCGACACACAGACCTGCGCATGCACTCACACACATGGCGTTCATTTCGCTCACCCCATGAGTGACGAGGTCAGACCACCACCCTCACCTCCCTGAGGGCGCCTCCCCCCACCTCTCAGCCTGTGCTCCCCCCAGGGCCCGGGTCCCCTGACCTGCACAACAGACACCCGCCCTGTCCTCCCGTGTGCCCGACGTCCACCCCGAGGCTTGGAGCTGGGATCTCAGCTGCCTTGGCCTCTCACATAGCCACGGCAGTGGCCACCTGCAGGCCTGGGCGCTGACGGGCCCCACCCCATTCGCACCCACCCCCGTGAATTTAAATGAAAAGTCAAAGCTGTGCGGACAGTCTCAGGAGAGCATGTACCCTCCCTGTCACTGCTGAGCACTTGCCTCGTGTCCACCCTGTGCTCAGGCAAGGGGATGCAGTGGTGACCCAGACAGCCCAGCCCCACCTTCCTGGAGCTCCCGGTCCAGCCACCCAGAGGACACATCAACTCCGATCAGCTGGGATTGTCAGGGCTGGGACGAGGGGAGTCCAGGAGGCCTCCTGGTCCGGCCAGGATGAGGAGACATCAGAGCTGAGGACTGAGGAATGAGCCGAAGGCAGTCAGCAAGGAGGCAGTGTGGGGAGGGGCGCAGGGACCAGTGTGTCGTGAATGGGGAACAGCATGTGCAAAACCTGAGTGGGGACAGCTGGGCGTGACGGGGCACTGAGTGTGGAAGCCGTGTCTGCTGGAAGGGAACTACGGGAAGGAAGGAACGAGAGAGTGCCCGGGGTGGAGAAGGCGTGCTCCAAAAGGAACCTGGTCAGTCTTGCTGAGAGACTTCTGAGCCTCGCCAAGGGTTTGAACGTTATTGTGAGGGCGCTGGGGAGCCATAGAAGGTACTTGGGCAGAGGAGAGCAGAGCCAGACTTGAGCTTTGTGGATTGGAGGTTGAGTGACCATGGAGGAGGGTAGGCTGGGAGAGGACAAGGAGGGAACGGACTGAGGCAGGGCCGCAGCGGAGGAGAAGAGGGGGCGGGCTGGAGCATCATCCAGGGGTTGGAAACGCTCATCTTCTGCACCGGCATTTCGGGAACCGCTCCCCGGATGTTGCAGACTTCTCCCTCTCTCTCTCTCTCTCTCTCTCCCACCTCCTCCTTTGCTTTGTGTTCTCCTCAGCCAATCTGCTGACCTGCAGGATGTTCCAGGCCTCTGGCCACATCTTCATCAGCCCCGACACCCTCGTAGGGGCCGTGGGATATCGGAGCATACTGATCCTTGAGAACGTCTCTGAGAATGTTCTGGAGTACAGCTGGCACCGGGGTGAAGAAGGCAACGCGGCCAACATGATTTTCAGCTACAGACCTCCCAGTTCCCGGCTGCCTGGGCCCATGTACAGCGGCCGAGAGGGCGTGACCCGCAACGGCGACCTGGTGATCAGGCCATCTGCACTGAATGACACGGGGAACTACACTGTCCAGGTGGACCTCGGCAACGAGACCCAGACAGCCACCGGCTGGCTCCAGATTATAGGTGATTGGCAGGTTGCCCCAGTTCCCGACCCCCAAGGAGAGTTGGACCTGAAGCCTTTAGGAGTCAGATTTTTAAAAAATATTTATTTATTTATTTATTTATTTATTTAATTCACCAGAGAAGGAGAGAAAGGGAAAGTGAGGAAGCAAGCCTCCAGGTCCAGGACTTGAACCATGGTTGACTATGTGGGAGTCCAGTGCCTTAACCACCAGGCCACCTGCTGGCCCCAGAAGTCAGATTTTTTTTTTTTTTAATTTTGCCACTGGAAAAATACTACCACAAACATAGAATTTGTTTTGTTTTGGTTTTGGTTTTGGTTTTTAATTTTGTTTTGTTTTTTAAGAGTTTTATGCTATAGGGCACATGCGCTCACCAGAGAGACAGAGAGATGGAAAGCAAGAAATCACCCCCAGGGGGCATGGCCATGCCGCAATGCCCTCTCCTCCATTCCCTCTCAGGATTTTGAGCACACGTGCACAGGCACCCAGCGTGAGCTTCAAGCTGCTGGGTCTGGGACTTGAACTGTGGTTGGCCATGTGGGAGTCCAGTAACACAGCCATCATGTCATCTCCTGGTCCCCAGATCTGTTTTGAGCTTGAAGTTCAAGAGGTTATTGAGACTTGTTTTACTTAACCCAAACCTGTAAGCCTTAATCAATTTAGCACAAAGTAGATCACAGTAAGAAAAAGTTCTGTGCATTAAACATGTGAAGTCAAATTAAGCTCTTCCATGTATGTAAATATTTAATAAAATTTGCCAGTCCTAGCCATTAGAATTCAAAGAGAAGTATGGTAAATTTCACTGTGTGTAATATTATGGTGATTATATTTTTAAAAATTCTTTATCAGAGATGCTAAACTACTATAAGTAGAATTCTTAATCTCTGGGATTTGCTTTAAAAACTCTGAGGGACCAGCAGTAGGCATAATAGCTATGTCACTGGACTCCCATGTAGTTGGTCACGGTTTGAGTCCCGGACCCGGTGGCTTAAACTCATGCTGGGCGCGTGTGTATGCGTGCCCAAGATTCCGTGAGGAGAATGGAGGAGAAGGGATTGTAGCGTGGCCATCCCCCTGGGGGGTGACCCCTGGAGGTGATTTCTCACTTTGTCTTTCTTTAGTGAGCACATGTGCCTTATGGTAAAAAAAAAAAAAAAAAAAAAAAAAAAAAAAGGAAAAAGACAAATTATGTTGGAGAGAGTAATAAAACAAGATTGGTTCATTTAAAAAAATTTCCTAGGGCATCCATGCATTTGCCAGAGAGAGACAAAGAGAGAGAGAAAGTGACAAAGCACCCCTCGTGGGGAATGGGCACGCTGCCATCCCTTCTCCTCCATCTCACTCCATCTTGGGATTGGGGCATGTACATACGTCAGCCTAGCATCTTTTTCTTTTTGACAGTTTTGCTATAGGGTGTGTGCGCTTGCTGGAGAGACAGAGAGAGACAGAGACAGAAAGCGAGAAATCACTCCCTGGGAGGATGGCCATGGTGAAATCCCTTCTCCATTCTCCTCGCAGGATCCTGGGCACACAGGCATATGCGCCTGGTGTGAGTTTTAAGCTACTGGGTCTAGAATTCAAACTGTGGTCGACCACATGGGAGTCCAGCAACGTAACCCTTGTGCCCTCGGTTTGTCCCAACCTGGTGTGGATTTCAAGCTCCCAGGTCCTGGATTCAAACTTCCCAGTCAGCTGTGTGGGATCCAGCTGCCTTAACCACCACGCCACCCGCTAGCCCGGGGAGTCAGATTTCAGGAGATAGCATTGTCCACATGTCTTACCCACTTCCACATGACACTGAGAGTCTTAGAAAGTGCTGATCTAGCTTCACTCCCAGAGATGTGTCACGTATTACCGTAAAGAGCTCGAGCTTCGTTTTGGCACAGTGTATTAGTTCTCTACTGCAGCTGCATGAAAACAGGCACAAACTAAGCAGCTTAGAACCACAGTCATTTATCATCCCGGCGGCAGTGGGTCCGAGGTGCAGCCGAGTTAGCTGCGCTGCTGTGAGGCTCGTGAGCCCGGAGCTGTGTTCTCATCTGGGGGCCTAGCTGCGGAAGAACCTACTTCCAGGCTCATTCCGGTTGGTGGCCAAGTTCATTTCTTCGTGGCCATGTGACTGAGAACCACAGCTGCTCACTGGTTGTTGGATAGAGGCCTTGGGTCCTAAAACCACTGTAGTTCTGCCACGTGGGTCTGTCCACAGCATCTCATATCATGGCCCATTTTTTCTTCAAGGCCAGCTGAAATATCTCTGTAATCTGCTAAGGTGAAGTCTTAAATTGCTGAAGGTAATGAAGAGAGGGACATCCATTCACTTTTGCCATATTTTATGGGCTAAAAGCAGGTCATGGGGGATCCAGCAGATGGCATGGTGGTTAGTACGCTGAACTTCCACATGGTTGATTGTGGTTAAAATTCTGGGGACCAGCAGTTAGCGTAATGGCTATGTTGCTGGACTCCCACGTAGTCGACCGCGGTTTGAGTCCTGGACCCGGTGGCTTAAAACTCACTCAAGGCGTATGTGCGTGCGTGCCCAAGATCCCGAGAGGAGAATGGAGGAGAAGGGATTGCGGCGTGACCATCCCCCCAGGGGGGTGATTTCTCGCTTTCTGTCTCTATGTTTCTCTCTGTCTGGCGAGCGCAAGCACCCTATAGCGAAAACCTCTCAAAAAAAAAAAAAAATTCTGGACCTGGCAGCTTGCTTTCTCACTCTCCCTTTCTTTTTCTCTCTGGCCAAATTAAAAAATAATAATAATAAATAAAATTAAATAAATCCTTTCTCCTCCATTCTCCTCTCGGGATCTTGGGCACGCACGCACATGCACCTGGTATGAGGTATAAGCCATCAGGTCCAGGACTCGAACTGCAGTCAATTACATGGGAGTTCAGCGACATAGCCACGCTAACTGCTGGTCCCAGAGAGAGAGATTTTGCTATAGAGTGCATGTACTTGCTAGAGAGACAGAAAGCAAGAAATCACCCCCAAGAAGGGATGGCCACGTCACAATCCCTTCTCCTCCATTCTCCTCTTGGGATTTTGGGCACAAACACACACACACACACACACACACACACACACACACACACACATGCCTGGCACGAATTTTAAGCTGCCGGGTTTGGGACTTGAGCTGCAGTTGACCATGTGGGAGTCCAGCGATGTAACCATTATGCCATCTGCTGGTCCCTAAATAAATAATTCTTAAAAAAAAAAAAAAAAAAAAAAAGCAGGTCATGAGAGGAGGTGATTACACAGGGTGTATCACCAGGGGATGGAGACTGGGGCCATCTTGGAATTGTGTCTGCTACCATCAGAAGTTCCAGGGGCTCCACGAGATTCAGGAGGAGAGCGTGGATCCTGAAGACAAGGGTCCCGTATTTGCTGCTGACTGTGTGTGTGCTGCATGGCCCTGGGCCAGTCATCTCTCTGTGGCCCTCAGTTTCCTTATCTATAGAATGGAGGTTCATTGTGGTTTATCGTAAAGGTGGAGGAAATATCTAGAAAGTGAATGGAACTCAAAAATGGGAGCAATTATGCATAGTCTAAATACTGCCTTTCTCCGATGCAGGCTCCTTGTTAAGGGGTTTGAAACAACCATTGGATTGGGACCAGCAGTTGGTGTAATGGCTGTGTCATTGGACTCCCATGTATTTGACCACGGTTCGAGTCCCAGACCCGGTGGCTTAAACTTACGCGGGGTGCACGTGCGTGTGTGCCCAAGATCTTGAGAGGAGAATGGAGGAGACGAGATTGTGGCATGGCCATCTCCCCTAGGGGTGATTTCTCGCTTTCTGTCTCTCTGTCTTTGTCTTTCTGGTGAGCGTACATGTCCTATAGCAAAAATCGCTTCAAAAAAAAAGAAAAAAAGAAACAACCCCTGGAGCACGTGGCTATGCCAGGAGCTCTCCAGTACTGCAGCCAGTGCCGTCACGCCTTGGTGACCTCGTCTCACACCCCACTTCCCTTCCCTTCCCAGCCCCTGGGCTACCTCATCCTACAGCTCTTGACCTCCCTCCAGAGCATCCAAAGCCCCCTTGGAGAGGAGCTTTTAGCCGAGCAGAGCTCATGCTCATCTCCCCCCTCGCTTCTCCCAGAGCTGAAAAACCCAGGCATCTCGGCCAACGCCAGCTACCTGGTGGAGGACATGGACTCCGTGGTCGCCGTCTGCCACACCAACGCCACCATTGTCAAGTGGTATGTGAACTCCATACCGACATCCAGCAGCAACCGGATGACGATTTCCCCAGACGGCAAGACCCTTGTCATCCACAGAGTCAGCCGCTACGACAGGACACTTCACTGTGAAACAGAGCATTTTCTAGGGATTACCAAGAGGAGCGAACTGATCTCTCTGAACGTGTCCTGTGAGTGGTCTGGGGTCACGGGAGTGAAGCCACGGGTGGGCTTACAGCCTTCCAGGGACTTAACGGTAAGGCACGCAGAACTGGAGAGAGAGATACCATGGGCCACCTGAGGCCAGCTTGATCTGGGTCCAAATCCCAGCTCTGGCTCTTAAGCTTTTGGACTTCAGAACGGTCCTTACTACTCAGGCCCATAGTGTGCGCGGTTTAAAAATGGAGCTCCTTCGGCCGAGAGGTACTGCGGTGGGGATGCAGCTGGACTCATGTGGGAGGGTCCCAGTTCGTGTCCCAGGGAGTCTGGCTGAGGTTGAAAAGGACAACTGTGAAGACCCTACTGGGGTGCCGTTCTCGCTGGAGACATAAATAAGCACAAATTTTAAAGCGAAGACCTCAATCCTTACTTCTCAGGTTAGAAATGGTCAGCGTGGTATTTAAGGCACTGACTCCCACGCGGCCAACCATGGTTTGAGTCCTGGACCTAGCAGCTTGAAACTCACGCCAGGTGTGTGTGCATACCGAGTCCAGAGAGAAGAATGGAAGAGACAGGACTGTGGCATGGCCGTGCCCCGGGAAAGGGGGTGACTTCTCACTTTCCTTATCGCTGTCTCCCTCGGTGAGCGCACGCATCCTATGACAAAAACCGAAAAAGCAAAAGCAACGGTCAGTGTGAACCGTCGAGGTCTGGCTTCTGCCTCCGGAGGAGCCTGCTAGCGACCAGCTGTTTCTTCCACTTCTATGCCATCTGCGACGGCTCCGGACCTAGCTTCTCCCTGAGCATTCAAAATCTGCTCATTGTTCTCTGATTCTGTTATTGTGAATGTAGTTAAATCGGCTTCACATTCCGTTACTCAGACTGACCCCCTTACACTCCCTTAAACAGCTGCTTTTTCCAGTCGCCAAAGGGCTCGTGCGCCTTCCGGAGAGAAGCTGAGAGACAGAGGGAGAGGGAGAAAGCACCCCCGTGGGGGAGGGGGGGTGGTGACACTGCAGTCCCACCTGCGACCTCTGTTTTGTGGGGATTATGGGCATGCAGCATGTTTTTCAAGCTGACAGGGACAGGATTAGAACCGCGTGCTTGCCCATGTGCAGTTGGCTCCCCTGACCACTAGGCCATGCCCTGTGCCTATTTTATTGTGATATAAAAAGCTACCATGGGGCTGGCCCTTACTGGGAACCTGATGGTGGGGGGTGCTCTAATTACTGCAGTCAGGGGTCAGCCTAGGTCAGAGGGGGGCATCTCCTGGCTGAATCTTCGTGTGCACTGAGGGAACAAGACAGAAACGCACCCTGACTTCCCACGTCTCCGCAGATGGGCCTGACTACGTGACTCTGTGGGGCACGCCCTCCATCTTCATGGGCGCCCTGACCGCTCAGCCCGGCTCCCAGGTGGAGCTCACGTGCAGCGCCCACTCCCGCCCGCCGCCCGCGTACCGCTGGCTCCACAACGGCTCCCTCCTGGGCTCAGCCGATACAGTCACCCTGCCGAGGCTGGCCTGGGAGCAGATGGGCAGCTACCGATGCATCGTGGAGAACCGCGAGACCCAGCTGGTCATGTACAGGGACGTCAGGATCCAGCCTCCCCGTAAGTGCAGCCGCTCCCCACGCCGGCCTCGGGCTCCTGCCTTGGCCCCGGCGGCGCGCGCGCCATCAGGAACGCCGCCTCCGCCTTGCAGCCCCGGCTCCCTGCCTCTGCCGGCCTCTGAGGCCTAGATCCAAAGCTGCCCCCTCCACCACTGCTCAGAGATCTCGGGCGGGAGCTGGGTGAGGCCCGGGGATCTGATTAGCGGTCATTGCCTGAGCGCCTACCGGGTTCTGGCTGGCTACCAGCTAAGCTGGGTGCCCACCCTCCCCCAGGGGTAAGTGACTTATTAGCATGGCCTTCAGCTCACAGGTGAGAACACTGAGCCCCCAGGAGTCTGAGAAATTCTTTATTCAGGGCTCTGGTTCTAACCTACAAAAGAGGCAGGACCAACCCGGGCAGTCTGACCCTGCAGCCTGTGCGTCTGGCTGTCCCCCTGGCTCCGACCTTCCGGGGTCAGAAAGTGGACAGGTGTGGGGGCCAAGCTGGGGTGGGCAGAGACCTGCTGTGGTTGTGGACTGGAGTCGGGCCTTGGCTGTGGAGTGAGTCCGTAACGGGAAGGCCCGTCTTCAGCAAATGCACGTGTGATCTACCTCAGAGAGACAGAGGGAGGTGACCAGGAGCGTGAGACGAGGCCTCTGGAGCCCAGTGACCTGGGTTCAAATCCCAGGCCTGCCATCCCCATCCACACAGAGCAGGCTGAGGCAGCTGCACCATCTGAGACTCGTTTTCCCCACCTGTGGTGTTGGGAGTCCCCACGAGACAGACTGCTGCGAGAACGAGCCAGGCGGAGCTGGGGAAAGGGCACGCGGGGCAGGCCAGCTGCAGCGCTGCAGCGCGAGGCTCTGTGAGGCCCACCACAGAGGGTTTCGGTTCGCGACCCAAATATTCCAGAAAACGCTAGGCACAGGGACCAGCAGCTGGGGTGATGGTTACATCACTGGACTCCCACATTCCCGACGGCAGTTTGAATCCCAGACCCACGGCTTGAAACTCACACTGAGCACATGTGTGTGCGTGTCCAAAATCCTGCGAGGGGAGTGGAGCAGAAGGGATTGCAGCACGGCCAGCTCCCTGGGTGTGTGGGGGGTGATTTCTCGCTTTCTATCTCTCTGTCTCTCAGGCAAATACAAGTGGCCTATAGCGAAAATCTCTCTTAAAAAACATTGCCAGGTACATGCATGCCCATGATGCGGGGTGGCCAAGGCTGGGGCTGGAGCACAGCGTGGAGATCCTGCCGGGGGTGGTCCCTCTCTCCGCTCTCTCTCTCTGTCTCTTCCCCTCATAGAAGAAAGTACATAGGCCAGGCGTGGTGGCCCCCGTCCTGTGGCAAAACCAATGAAGGCTGGAGGATTGCGGCATCCGGTCCATCTCCTTCTCTGTCTTTCTCAATGTGCACGATTTAAAAAAAGAAAAAGAAAAAAGTACATAAGAGTCCGTGAGCCTGACTGTCCCGGAGCGAGCCGCACACAGACCCGGGACGTGGGCTGAGGCGAGTTCAGCCACACCGCGCTGTTTACTGAGGACCTACTGTGTGCCAAGCACAGTGTGCATATGTGACCCTCGGATTCTCGCCTCCCTACTGCACCAGGCCGTGAGCTTCAGGAAGGCGGAGAGCGGGGTACTTCCTGTTCACCCTGGTCCCAGTGCTGGCACCGCGCCTGGCTCGCCGTCGGTGCCTGGTGAATACCTGCAGCGAGTCGCCGGCTGCGTGGCCACCACCCCACCACAGTCACTCGGCCCGGTCCGAGGACTTGCTGACCCTGTGACATGTTAGATATCTCTGCTTCATCATAGACGGCCCCTTCCCAGCTGGAACGTCACTGTGAGGCGGGCAGTCTGTCCTGCCGATTCCTGAATCCTCGGTGCTCGGCACACGGCTGTGCATGACATGGGTGCACGGATGTGGGTGAGTGAGGGGGCGTGCACGGCGGCCCTGACCGTCCTCTCTCTCCAGGGACCACCACGCCTGTTGTCCACAGCGGTTTCCACGTCTCGGGGACCTTAGCGGTGTTCCTCATCGTGATGACAGTCCTGGGAAGCGTGTACCTCTGTGGGGTCCTGGTCCATATCCTCATCAGCCACTACTCCACCAGGTACCTGGTGCTCTGGGACAAGGGTGGGTATGGCTGGGGGCTGGGACTCGAGAACCAGCCCTCCCCTCAGAGGGGAAGGTCAACCCGGGGGGAGACAGAGCAGAGACTGGGCTGTCGGGGGCATCAGGCAGACGGAGAGCTTCCAGGACCATATGCTGGTGGGGGAGAAAGGTGTAGAGGCAGACACCTCTAAGCACGCACACGTGGTACATCGTAGCCACCATGACCGAGTGACATTGGAGAAGGGGTCAGAGGTCACCTGTGCAAGGAGAGGAGATGGGTGGTGGGACGAGGAAGGCCTGGGTCAGACTCCAGCTCTGCCACTAGCTGTGGGGGACCCTCGGGTCACTTGTCTCACATCTTCCTGGGCCCCACTGAGGATACAGAGAGTGACACAGCCCTGAGGGATGAGGGGGTCAGAGATGCATCTCGAAGGGTAAATTATTAGCAGTTCTTGACAAAATAGACCAGCACTCCTCAGCGCTGTCAACATTTGGGACCGGGTGATTTTTTCTTTTTGGTGGAGGGGCCCAGAAGGCGGTTCTGTGCATCATAGGCTGTTGAGGAGCATCCCTGGCCCCACCCACTGGATGTCAGCGGTGATAGGTCACTACCCTGGTGAGGATGAACAAAAATCTTCCCTATTCAACCACTTTCTATCAGTTGCTAGGGTCTCATTGTTTTTGTTTTTTCCTAGAGCGAGATTTTTGCTATAAGGCGTGTGCACTCAGTGGAGACACACACAGAGACATAGAGAAAGAAAATGAGAAATCACCCCCCAGGGAGGATGGCCACACCACCATCCCTTCTCCTCGATTTTCCACTCAGGATTTGGGGCACGCATGCACTCACGCCTGGTGTGAGTATCAAGATCACGCTGGGTGTGTGTGACACGCCAGGTCTGGAACTCAAACCATGGTCAGCCATGTGGGAGTCCAGAGCCTTAACCACTATGTCACTTGCTGGCTCGGGTCCCATTGCTTTTTATGGCTGAGTAGTACTCCACAGTGTATATGTGCTACATATTCAATTTTTAAAAAAGAAAAAAAAAGGGGGGGAGGGAAGAATAACCAAAAACGTCTGCAGGTACTTTAAAAGTCCCACGAGGAGCAAAATGTCCCTAGTTGTGAATCACAGGAGGAGTGACAATGGTGATGTTAGTGATGCTGGTAGTGTTCACAGTGATGGACAAGCTGCTGCTGCTGGTGATGGCCGTGTTAGCTACGTGGTGATGTTGCTGCTGGTGATGGCCATGTTAGCTATGTGGTGATGTTACTGCTGCTGGTAATGGCCATGTTAGCTACATGGGGATGTTGCTGATGGGGGG
>NW_006159598.1:842982-854524 GCF_000334495.1 Tupaia belangeri chinensis | reverse complement strand
CGTGTGTGCTAGGTGGTGATGTTGCTGCTGGTGATGGCCGTGTTAGCTACGTGGTGATGTTGCTGCTGGTGATGGCTGTGTTAGCTATGTGGTGATGTTACTGCTGCTGGTAATGGCCATGTTAGCTACTTGGTGATGTTGCTGATGGTGGTGATGGCCGTGTTAGCTATGTGGTGATGTTGCTGATGGTGGTGATGGCCGTGTTAGCTATGTGGTGATGTTGCTGATGGTGATGATGTTGCTGATGGTGGCGATGGCCGTGTTAGCTATGTGGTGATGTTGCTGATGGTGGTGATGGCCGTGTTAGCTATGTGGTGATGCTGCTGGTGGTGATGGCCATGTTAACTATGTGGTGATGTTGCTGCTGGTGATGGCCGTGTTAGCTACATGGTGATGTTGCTGCTGCTGGTTGTGATGGCCGAGTTAGCTATGTGGTGATGCTGCTGGTGGTGATGGCCATGTTAACTATGTGGTGATGTTGCTGCTGGTGATGGGCGTGTTAGGTACATGGTGATGTTGCTGCTGGTGGTGATGGCCATGTTAGCTATGTGGTGATGTTGCTGATGGTGGTGATGGCCATCATGAGGATAGTAGTGGAGACAATGGTATTATGTGACAATATGATGACAGTGCTGCTAGTGAGACTGGTAACAATGTTGACGACAGTGGTCGACCACAATTCAAGTCCCAGGTCCAGTGGCTTGAAATTCACACCAGGCACGTGTGCATGCATGCCCAAAATCCTGAGAGGAGACTGGAGAAGAAGGGATTGTGGCATGGCCATCCCCCTGGGGGGTCATTTCTCACTTTTCCTTTCTGTCTGTCCAGCAAACACATGCACATGATGGGGTGGGGGGAAGATGTATAAAATCCAGAATGGGTTCATTACATGCTCCTTGACTTACAATAGGGTTGTGTACTATAAACTCGGTGTAAGTTGAAAATATTAAAAGTAGAAAATCCATTTAATACTTTAATAAACCCATCATAAAGTCAAAAATCGTTAGTCAAACCATCAAACTGGAGACTGTATTCATTTTTCTCTTTTGATTTTTAAGAGAAAACCCATGGGCTCCTAGAAATACTGTGGCCCCTGGTGCTTCAGCCATGATGCCCCTGCTGTTTCTAGAATTTGTTCTGAGACAGTTCACTGGTCATTGACAAAATGATAGAAACCCCTACCTTGGGTCAAAGCTCAATATTGGGCGTCTCCATTGAGCCAAGTTGAGTGACTTGTTCCTTTGCCATTCATTCGGTCACCTAATGCCCACACACTTTCCAAGCACCTGGCTTCATTGTTGGGGCTCTGATGAATAAGACTGGAAGACACTGCTCTTCCCGCCCTCAGAAATGGTGCAGCTACCAAAATGCAGCCCCCTCTTTCAGGAGTCCTACTGTCTCCTAACTGCCCCCGTCCTACTGAGTCCCGGGTTAACTCAGATTTTATTTTAGTTGGTGCTGAATACCACCCAAAGTCCTAGGAGGAGAACGCTGCATTCTACAGTAGATGGCAGAGCAAGGAGGCCTGTGGGCTACACTGATGGTTTTCACTATGTTCTCTAAAGATGTTAGGAGTGGGACCAGCAAGTAGCGAAGTGGTTACGGCACTGGACTCTCACATGGTCAACCACGGGTCGAGCCCTGAACTGGGCAGCTTGAAAATCACACCAGGTGCATGTGCATGCATGCCCAAAATTCCAGGACGATAGAGGAGAAGGGACTGCAGCATGGCCGTCCCTCTCAGGGGTGATGTCTCGCTTTCCTTCTCACTGTCTGTTTGGCTCCAGACATGCCCTATGGCAAAAGTCTTAAAATAAATAAACAAACACACAAAGACAAATGTCAAGGAAAGAGATAATGGGGAATAAAAGGATTTTAGGAGAGTTTTTCCCCTAGTACACTGACATGGAGCCCGTTCATGACCACTCTGGTCCCTCCCCATGAAGCCTACCATACTGACTGTACTATGAGGCAGTAGGCAGGTTCCCGTCTGTGCTCACCCGCCCTCTCACGGAGCTCTCCTGTGGGGATAAAGGGAGCTATTGCTGGAGAAGCGCTTGGGACAAGGCTTGCCACACAGTAACCCTCAGTGGGATCTCAAGTGTGAGGACGGCTGATGCCACCATGTTACTCCACACGCAATTCCAAACTGACCGTGGTACACCCAGGGAGTTCAAGGGTGTTTCCAAGACAATGTCTCAGTCGCTTGTTCCACAACCTGGAAGAATCCCCCAGCCTGGCAAAACTACCTTCTCACAGCGGAAAACCAAGCCACCCCCACCCGTTCCTCTAGAAGGCGCCATGTTTATGTAGTCTGAGACCTCCAGGTGGGCAGGAGGGCAGGAGGTGGGGACTCAGGGAAGGCAGGTTTAGATCACTGGCCTCTGTCATGCTCTAGCTGTGCAGGTTTGGGCGAGTAATCCACTCCTCCGAGCCCCCGTTTCTTCATCTGCAAAATAGGGTCCAAATATTTATTTTGGGGCCGGCAGATGGCGTGGTAATTAAGGGCACTGGACTCCCACATGGCCAACCCCAGTTCAAGTCCAGGACCTTCTGGCTTGCTTTCTCAACTTTCCCCTTCTCACTCTTTCTCTCTCTCTCTGTATCTCTCTGGTCAAGGTAAAATAAGTAAAGTTAAATAACATAATTATTTTCAAAAAAGTATGTATCTTGCGTGGCTGCTGGGAGGCTGAAGGTGGGTTTCCACCTACTACACGCCTGGCGTACAAGCGCTGTGAGATCAACTCCCCTTGTCTCCATCACCACCGTCACCACTGTGATTAGGCCGTGGTGCCAAGTCCTCCCTCATACACTCGGCCTCCTTTCCCTCCTCACCCCTCCCCATGGCACCTCCCTCCAGGGACCTTAAAACCTTAGAGATGAAAAACTATGAGGAAGGCTGGAGACTTCAAGTAGAGCTGACGCCCTCAGATCCACCCTAGGGTCCTGTGTGGGAGAGCTCAGTGGGAGGCTGCTGGGCCCCTTCTCTCTACCCAGGACCCTCCTGCACTCCCTGTTTCATAGGGACGTCAGACGTGACTTCTTCTTTGATGTTTTTCCCCCACAGGACAACCCGGGCCACATGAGTGTGCCTCCAACCTGGAGGAGAAGACCAGGTGGGGAAGGAGGTGAGGGGAGAGCGATGGAGAAGGACAGAAGATCCCAATATGGAAGAGCTAGACTGGAAAGGGTCCAGGGTCTCTTTGGAAGGGATGGCCCACAGGCAACGAGCCCAGTCCCAGGATGTGTGAAGATGGAGGCTCCTAGACGTCTGGAGACCCCGCCTAGGAGCTGGAGGATGACACGATGGGCCGCATGGCCATCGGGCAGTCCACCTGCCAATCAGCACTGGCCAATGGGATGCAGGCTGGGGCGGGTCATGCACAAAGCTCTGCTCTAATTCCAAACGCTTGCTCCCTCTAGCTCCCGCTTTCAGCTTCTGTTTCCCTAGCGGGACACCCGTGGAATCTTCGGGCACTGTAACTGTGCCCCATCTCACCATTGCTGGTGACAGGGAGACACAGCAAGTTGTAAAGGCTAGACCACCGACACTGCTTTCGGGGGACATGGCACATGCTGAGCAGTCACCGTTAGAAAACCACCCTGGGGGGCCTGCAGATGGTGTGATGGTTAAGTCGCTGGACTCCCGTGTAGCGGACCGTGCTTCACGTTCACAACCTGGCGGCTTAAAACTCACACCGGGAGCACGTGTGAGCATGCCCAAAATTCCAAGAGGAGAGGGGGAGAAGGGACTGCAGTGTGGTCAACCCCCCAGGGGCGATTTCTCACTTTCTGTCTCTCTTTGTCTCTCCAGCGAACACACGTGCCCTATAGCCAAAAGCTCTCCACGAAAAGCTCTGGGAAAAAAGAAAGAAGCTGAGAGGGGTGATTCCTAATGTGGAACTTGATGTTTTTGACTTGATCATAAATTAGAAATGTATAATGTAAAGCTGCATCTGACAGGATCACGTGCATGATTGACAACTGGACGGACGTGTGTGTGTGTGTGTGTGTGTGTGTGTGTGTGTGGAACTTTCAGTAGAGGCAGTGCTATCTCTGGGTAACCTTCTCTCTTACACGTCACTCTGTGCTCCCCTCCCACAGTTTCAGTCGCGGGTGGCCAACAGCGGTCTGGAAATATTAAATGAGATCATTTAAAATCCTCTATTTCAGTTATTTTGGAATATACCTTACATTATTCTGCCATTCACAACAACACAGATGAGCCAAGAGGGCATTGCACCACGTGAATAAGCCAGGCCCAGCGGGCGAGATACCACACACCCACTGCCAGGTGGAGTCCAGAACACTGAACTCAAGGAGAGAGAGGAACGGGGTCGCAGAGGCTGCACCAGGGGTGGGGTGGAAGGGGGGATGTTGGACAACGGGTCCACAGTGTCCGTCAGGAGGCGGAATCGGCTCTGGTGATCTGTGGCAGAGCAGGGTGACCTGGGGCTTTGGGTTCCCCAGGAACCAGCCTCCGACTTCCCATGCCCTGAAGGGGCCGCGATCTCTCGAGCAGGGCGAGTCTCTGCACGTCCTCACTTGCAGATCTTGATCTCTGAGTACTCGTGGCCGGGGGCCGTCTGGTCCTGTGGGTCCCTGGGCGGCATCTCCTGAAAGGTGAGGGCAGCATAATGGAGCTCCACTTCCTCGGAGGGCGGGACAGCCTCTGCTGGGGGGCTGTCACCTGCCAGGGATTCAGTCGGGGGGTCCTGAGTGGAGAGAGGAAAGGGGATTACGCCAGGACAGTGGGGGTGGCTAACAGCAGAGCCCAGCCTGGAAGCCCAGCACTTCCTCCCGCCACCCCGCCCAGGCTCTTCTTTCTTGAAATCTGCATCCTCGCCCTCCTCAATGCGCACTATTTGACAAGCACTTTACTTGGTGGTTAGCGATTTTAGTAACTTCCCACAACACCGTCCCGGTCCTGAGCATTACCTCTGCGTAGAGATTTGAAATCAAGTACGTGCCCAGACGCCCTGTGAAGATCCAGCCCAATTATTTGTCACCCCACATCCTGGTGCCCCACTGGGGTGCCCTCTGTGTGAGGTTCTAAACTGAGTGCCAGACGTACCGTGGTGGGCAGGGATGACATGGGGCCTGTGTTCGAGCAGCTCATTCTTCAATCGAGGGAGGAGGCAATAAGTGATTGTTCAAACAAATAACTGTGATTTATGCTGTCATGGGCAGGAACAGGGTAAACGAGAGGGAAATTTTGAAAAAACCTTGATTCAGACACAGTGCTGACCCTTGGGGAGCTCACTTTTTGGTGGGGGTTGGGAAATAATCCAATAAAGGAAATAATAATCCCCTCAAATGTCCACACCCTAGTCCCCTTGGATCCTAAATATGTTACCTCATAGGCAAAGAGGATTTTGCAAATGGAATTGAAGAGATTGAGTGGGGAGATTGTCCTGGATTATTTGGGTGGGCCATGAAGTCACAAAGGTCTTCGCAGTGAGAGGAGGGGAGAGAGATCTGAAGATGCTACAGTGCTGGCTTTGCAGAGAGGAAGGTCCCCCAACCAAGGAATGCAGGTGGCCTCTAGAAATGGCAAGACAGCGCGTTCTCCCCTGGGGCCTTCAGGAGAGCCAGCGAGCTTGCCAAAGCCTTGGGGGGAGGGCAGTGAAACTCATTTTGGACCCTTGACCTCCAGAACTGTAAGACAATACTTTTGTGTTTTAGCAGTCACTAAATTTGTGGTGATTTATTACAGCAGCAACAAAAAACTAATACAGACTTCAATTTTGGAAAGGGATAGAGCCTGCCTGGGGAGCGCCCCTCTTCACGTTCGCCCTTCTGCTCCCAGGACAAAGAATAGAATTGTCACAGAATTACCAACGTGTTTCCTCCTCTCATCCTCTCTCTCTTTCCTCCTTTGTAATGATAAATGTTATGGACGTATAATAGTCGTGCTTATTAATAGGATACAGGGTGGCTTCCAATACATGTATCTGGTGTGTAATGATCAAATCAAGGGAATACACATATCAATCCAAACACTTATTATTATTTTGTGTAGGAAATGCTCACAATCTTCTCCTCGAGTTTTTTAATGTATGCGTGGAATTATCACCAGCTGTAGTCACTCTGTCTATTAAGCTCTGGAATTCTTCCTGTGTACCTACTTGTACTCTTATGTCTTTGTTTTTTTTTTTTTTTTTGAGAGAGAAATTTTTACTATAGGGTGCATGCACTCACCAGAAGGAGCTAGACAGAAAGCGAGAAATCACCCCCCAGGGGGATTGGATGGCCACTCCACTATCCCTTCTCCTCCATTCTCCTCTCGGGATCTTGGAGACGCACGCATATGTGCCTGGCGTGAATTTAAGCCAACAGGCACAGGACTCGAACTGTGGTCAACTACATGGAAGTCCAGCGACATAGCCATTACGCCAACTGCTGGTCCCGACTCTTGTGTCTATTAACCAGCTCTGTTAATCTAACACTTTCTTTCTGCCCAGCTCCAAGTATCCATCAGTCCACCTTCTAATTTTAGGTGGTCAAATCTTTTAGCTTCGCCTAAGGAGTAAGTGCATGTGGTATTTATTACCCTTTCAGTGTGTGGCTTATTTCGCTTAGCATTATTTCCTCCAGGTCTGTCAATGTTGCCTCAAATGACAGAATTTCATCTTTTTCTATGGCTGAATTGCATATATATGTCACATTTTCTTTACTCATTCATCTGTCATTGAATGTAAGTTAGTGCAGCCATTATGGAAAACAGTATGGTAGTTCATCAGAAAATTAAAAATAGAACTATCTTATGAGTCAGTAATCCCACTACTGGTTATATAGCCAAAGAAAAATGTATGTTGAAGAGCTTTCTCCATTCCAATTCTCTTGATTGTCCAAGTTAGAAAACACACACGAACACACACACAGATTTTTTTTTTTGAGAGGTTTTTGCTATAGGGTGCGTGCGCTCACCAGAAATACAGAGAGAGACAGAGAGACAGAAAGTGAGAAATCACCCCCTGGGGGGATGGCCACACCACAATCCCGTCTCCTCCATTTTCCTCTCGGGATCTTGGGCACACATGCACACGCGCCCGGCGTGAGTTTAAGCCACCAAGTTCAGGACTCGAACCACGGTCGACTACATGAGAGTTCAGCGACATAGCCATTACACTAACTGCTGTCCCCCCCGCCCCCACCCGTCCCACACACAGACCTTTTATCATTGCGATTAAGAGATTGCCAATGATCCCTACTTGGCTAAATCCAATGTGCATCTTTCCATCTTTTAGTTGTTACCTTCCTAGACTTGTAGCAGCAAAAGGCCCAGTTGTATCATTCCTAAATAGATGTCTTTCTATACTTAACTACATCACATTACACTTTACTGGGTCTGCCTGACCTCCTTGGCGGTCCCTTTGCAAGTCGCTCCCATCTCCAAGACCCCTAAATATCAGAGTAGCCCCAGGTTCTTTCCTTCTTCAACTTCACTGGTGATCTCATCCACTGTATGGGCCTCATGTCATCAAGAGGTTGACAAATCCGTACTTCTAGCCATTCTCTTGAAACTTCCACTCTCTTGTCCAAAAGTCACACAAAACCAAATACATCCAAACTGAACTCCTTTCTCCCTCTAATCTCCTCCTCCTACAATCTTCTCCAGCTCCATGATTGACACTTCCATTCTTCCAGAAGCTCAGGACAAAAATCTGGGAGTCATCCTTGACCCTTCCCTGCCACTCGTGCCCCACTCCCAATCCATTAGCAATTCTTCTTTCTCTTAACTTCAGAATTCATCCAAAAGCCAGACATGCCCACCAGCATTGCCATCCTGGTCTAGCCAATAGCACTTCCTTCCTGTAATGTTTCACTAGCCTCCTCCCTAACCTCTCTGCTTCTACTCGTCCCCTGCCACCCAAGCTCTTCTACACACAACAATCAGAGGGACCCCCCCTGAATATTAAAATTGTGTGATATTCTTCTGCTCAAAATTCTCCAAATGTTCATGGTGTCCTGTACATTCAGAAACGATTAACACACACGCTAGACTTCTCCAAACTCATTTCCTGTTGTGGGCCCTTTACTCTATCTGCCAGATCATATGGGCTTCCTCATTCTTACTCTACTCACTGATCAGCTTGGTCCTGGGCATGTGCATCTGCTTCTCCCTCTGTCTGAAACACTCTTCAGTCACACCACCTAATGACAGGCTCTTGAGCTTTTTTTTTCATGTATTAGTTCAAATATCACTAACAGAAACCACTATCCAACATACAGAATGGGGAAAAAAAAAGAAATTGAAAAACATGCATCCAATATATTCAGAATATATGAAGAACTCCTACAACTCAACAACGGCAAAACCAAATAATATTATTACACACAAAATGGACAAAGAATGGAAATAGATATTTCTCTGAAAAGATATACAAAAGACCAACCAGTGTATGAAAGGTTCTCGAGATCACTAATTATTAGAGAAATTCAAATCAAAACCATAATGAGATATTATCTCATACGCATTAGGATGGCCATTGCCGATAACAAACAAATGAACAAAACAGAAAGTGGCAAACGTTGTCAAGGATATGGAGGAATGGGAGCCCTGTACACTGCTGGTGGGAACGTCAAATGGTGCAGCCTCCATGGAAAACAATACAGAGGCTTCTCAAAAAGTGAATAATAGAACTATGGTACGATTCAGCAATTCTACTTTAGCTATATATCCAAAGGAACTGAAAGCAAGGTTTTGGGAAGCTGGTTTCAGAGAACTCATGTGCACTGCAGCATTGTTCACAATAGTCAAAGGTAGAAGCATCCTAAAAGCGCATCAGTCAGTAAGTGGATCCATACGATGGAATAGTAGTCACCCTTTAAAAGAGAAATGTTTTCCTGTGACGAAACATAGGTAAACATCAAGGACAGTTGTTGAGTGAAATAAGCCAGCCACAAAAAGACAAATACTGTATGATTCCACCGATATGAGATACCTAGAGGGTGAAACGCACACAGATGAGGTGTAAAATCGCGGTGGACAGGATCTGGGGACAGCAGGAAGAAGGAGAGCAGTCCTCCAATGATAGAGACTTCCAGTTTTGCGATGGCAGAGGTTCTAGAGATCTCCTGTGCAACTGTACACTTAGAAACGGTTAAGATGGTACATTTTCTGTTACCTTTTTCATTTTACGACAATAGATATATAAATGATGACACTCAGAAAACCCCACAAGCCATCTCCACAGTACTTCCTACCCTCTGTCCCTGCGTTCTCCCTGTGTACACGGCCATCTTTTGCATTGTATGTCTTTAACAGTTGCTTGCTTGATTGACTGGTTGATTAATTGCTTGAAATTATTCATTTGCTTAGAATTAAACTTCATCGAGCCCAAGATTGTTCATTTTTTTCACGCCCGAGTCCCTGGCACCTACAAACCTGGTCTCTTGGTGAGTGCTCAGTGATGTTCTTTGAGCAAATGAATGAATGAAAGGATGTTGCATGCTGCTGCTAACACCTTCCAAAGGCCTCCAGTCACAGGGACTACAAGAAAAGAGTGGTCCGTGTGACAGTACCTTGGCGCAGGAATGGTAAGCAGAAATGAACAAGTGGACATGGGAAGGAAGAGCATTTGAGTAGGAAAAAACAGCTGATGCAAAGATCCACAGCAGGGCCAGCTCCATGGTGCAGTGGTAAAGCGTTGCCCAAGGGAAACTGGAACCCATATGGCAACCATGGTTCGAATCCCCAGCCTGATCAGCCTAAAACACACTGGGCATATGTGCAAGTGCCCAGGATCCAACAGGCTAGAGGGAGGGAGCAATCGTGACATGTACAGACCCTGTGGAGGATGTCTCTCTCTCTCTGTCTCTCTCTCTCTCTCTCCCATGCACATACACATGTTCTATCATAAACAAGAAAAAAAAAAAAGGCCCAGAGGCACCAATAGCCTTGCTCTGGTGGTAGGAGTAGAAAGTTGAGTATAGGAGGAGCACAGAGCAGGAGGCAGGAAGTGGGCTTGAGGGCAGGGCCAGGACCAGGGTGAAGCGTTGAGGCACTCAGCCGGAGAGCACAGGACAAAGCGTGGCCTGCTGTGGTGGTGCAGCGCTCTGTGATGCTGGAGCCACACGGGAAAGTTCGCACTCGCATCCCAAGGCCTCCTGTACACTCCAGGCACATGCATGTGCCCATGATCTGGGCTGACTAAGGCTGGGATGGATCATGCCGTAAAGACCCTGTAAGGGGTGTGTGTGTGTCTCTCTCTCTCTCTCTCTCTCTATCTCTATCTCTATCTCTCCCCCTCTCTCCATCATGGCAGGGTCGGGTGTTGGGGAATAGTGCATTAACACAAGGGTTACCTCAGTTACTGAAATTCTGGCCCTGCTGTCTTTGTGCCTCCCCAAAATTCATGTGTTGAGACTTAGTAAGACTAAGAGGGTAAATTTTTGTGTTGTTTGTGTCGAAGGGTAGGCACATTGGGAGGAGATGAGTTATTGACTGGTTAAGTCAGGGCCCCATGGCTGAGTTCTGGTGGTTCTGTAAGGAGAAGAAATGAGACAGAGACTCGTAGAACACAGAACACTCTCTGCTCTGCTCAAGACCCTGCCATCTGCCTTTTTGTGATGCCTTTGGGTTTCCAGCCATCAGAACCGTGAGTCAAATAAACCTCTTTTTTTTTATAAATCACCCAGTGTCGTGCATTCCTGTTCACAATCAGAGAGCTGACTAACACAGAACCTCCTTAAATTTGGCATCAGAAGCAGGTGCCTCACTCACCTCACCTGAATTCCAGCCCCACTGGACAGGTGCATGACAGACCAGAGGGTGCAGAGCTCCTGACTGCAGAGTTTGGCTTTTTGCTCTAGGTCCAAGGTAGGCACACTACATCCTGTGGGTCAAATCCGACCATGGCTGTTTTCATGAAGTTTTATTGGAGCACAGTCATGCTCATCTGCCTGCTGTCTCTGCCATGTTCGGACCGGGCTGCAGAGCTGAGCAGCTGGAGCAGCAACTGTACAGCCCACAAAGCCAGAGATGCGCACTGCCTGAGCCTGGGCGGAAAACGCTTTCCGGCCTCTGTCTAGATGCTGCGTGCCTGTGTGTGTGTGCACGTGTGAGTGTGTGTGAGTGTGTGAGCGCACTTGTGTGTGTGTGTGGAGGGGTACAAAGCTGTTCAAATGCAGAAGAATGTGACAATGATGCCTTTAGATTGTCACTGCAGGTAAGGCAGGGGAGGTGACAGGCAGGGAGGTGAGAGGTCAGAGAGCTGCAGGCTGCAGCAACAATAAGGGTCAAGATTGGGGTGAGGGTGGGAGGCCGATGCTGGCTGCTCTTGAGAGAGGACTTGGCTAAGATGCGGTGAACTTTGGGCTGTGGGAGAAAGGGAGGGCAGAGGGGTGGTAACTCCTCTGTGTCTGGCCTGGTGGAAAGCAGGAGACGGACCTGTGGTGTCAGTAAGATGCAGAATCCAGCAGACGGAGGCTTGCAGGTAAGAGGAGGAGATAGGAACGAACTCTGGCCATGACAAGACAAGCAATCCTGGGGGACCAGCCTGTGGGAGGTGTCCAGGCTGGAGGCTGGAATTCCCGA
>NW_006159598.1:839001-839549 GCF_000334495.1 Tupaia belangeri chinensis | reverse complement strand
GCAGGGCTGCTGAGGAGGGACACGCAGGGTCAGGAGGGAGGGTCCGAGGGGCAGCCCCTCCCCTGAGCCAGACCCTTCACCCAGCCCCTCCCAGGACGGGGTCCCAGCCCCACCCCCACGGCCCTCCCGGGCCCCCACTTACCCTTCACGCGCACGTAGAGCTTGGTCCACTGGTAGGTCCACTTCACATTGGGTCCTCTCTCCACCCGGAAGTAGTACGTCCCCTCGTCGCTCCTCCTGGCGACTCGGATGCCCAGGGAGCAGTTGTTGGTCCTGGGATCCCCGAGGAGGCGGAATCGGCCCCGGGCCTCCTCCCGCACTGTGCTGCCCGGGTCGTTCGTGGCCACTGGAGCAGCCTTGTTCGTGTTTACATTGGCCCCGTAGCGGAACCAGTACCCGTGAACCGGATCAGAGTCGTTCCAGCCCACCTCGGGGTAGGAGAAGGAGCAGCGCACGGCCACACACAGGCCCTCGGGCCCCTCCACCCGCCGCCCCTGCAGTTCCAGGCTGTAATCCTTGTTAGTCTCCCTGTCCCCCAGGGCCTCACC
>NW_006159598.1:831325-838990 GCF_000334495.1 Tupaia belangeri chinensis | reverse complement strand
CCCCCCCCCGCTGCCTCTGCAGTTCCAGGCGGTAATCCTTGTTAGCCTCCCTGTCCCCCAGGGCCTCCCCCAGCCCCAGCAGGGCCAGCAGCAGCCGCAGCAGCATGGGGGCAGGTCCAGGGCAGGACGCCGCTCCTCAGGGCTCTGCTGTCAGGAGCTCAGAGCTGCCAGACCCAGGGAGGCCCCACAGGAAGACGGGGAGTTCCGAGCAGTGAGTTCCCCAGGAGGAACCTCAGACCCAGTCACTGTGGGGCGGGGACAGCGCCTAGAGATCCCCACCCACTGCCCCGGCTGCTGCCGGGACCCAGAGTCAGGGGGACAGGCTCACCCAGTCCACACTGCACAGGCCCCCCAGCCCTTCCCCCTGTCCACACCCTTCCTCTGGGGTGGCATTTTCTTCAAGGTGAAAGTGGGTCTCACAGGTGGTCGACGTTCGTGAGGGCATGAGCCATGGAGGCCGGCAGGTGGGAGGTGCCTGTCCCACCTCCAATGCCACATGGCCACCTCCTCTCAGTACAAGTTCCACCCCAGACCTGGACGCTGCCCCCTAGGAGTCGCTGACCACAGGGAGACACACGCCTCCCCACATATGGAGCTCCCGGTGGCAGGAACCTCCATGGGGGACACCCGGGCAGGGCGGGGCTGCTCTCTGCCAGGTAGGAGGTGCAGCCTCAGGAGGGCTGAGCAGAGGGACGCGGGGGCAGTGGGGTGCGGGTTCTGCGTGTTAATATGGCCCCGGGCACAGAGGGAGCCCAGCTGGAAGGAGACCGGGGACACCATGGCTGTGGGTACCGTGCAGTGGGACTTGGCAGAGAGGAGAGTCAGAAAGGAAAGGGCAGGTTTCGAAAGGGGTGGACATTTCTCCCTTCCTCACGGCTTTCTGGGCCCAGGGCTGAGTTCCTCACCACTTAGCTCACGTGACCTCGTTACTCCAGAGCGTGAAGGGCCCCGGGCTCCAGAGTCTGCAGCCTGCACCCAGGAGTCCAGCCGAACAGGACGTGTGGAGTGAGGACGCCAGCCCTGGGGCTGTCCACCCTCGGAGATGCTCAGGATGTCGTGGGAAAAGGATCGTGCACCCAGATTCACAGAAGGCTCTTTTCAGCTTTGTGGCTGCAGCTGGAAGAGGTGGGAATCCTGGGAAGTGGACCCCTTGACCCATGTCGGGGTTTTTGTAATCCTTTCTTCTGGGTGGGAGGAATATAAGACGTAGATAAAAGTGCCCCCAAACAAATGACTCGGCAGTTTTTGACAAACGAGCCCCCTCCAGGACCCAGGACATCGCCGGCATCCCAGGGCCACCCTCCTGACCCCCTCCTACTGTCCCACCCCACGTTTGTGCCCTGGGAGGAGCTGCTGGCCTCGCTGCAGCAAGAATGGTCTCCTTGCTTTCCTTTGTAACTTTATCGTCTGAGCACGCGCCCCCAAATCCTACGGCTCTGCGGGTGCTTTCCTCAGGGCTGTGTTTACTCGGATCAGTCTGTTTTCTTGTGTCAGCTTCAGGGCCCTGCCCACCCCGTGTCATCCCCTCCATCGCCTGGATGGAGTAGAGTCGTTGAGAAGGCAAGGCTGGGGTCCGAGCCTCCCCACAGGCATGGCCAGCTCCTGCATTTTCAGTGGCTTCTCGCCCTGCAGCGCCGTCCCCGCATCACTAGACTATGTCACAGGCTTCCATTCAGACTAGCATTTTACTTTTGTGGGGCCCTCCTCTGTAAAAATACATTAAAAATCATGTCACAACTGCGTTGGTATAAAAATATATAAATCCTTGGGACCAGCAGGTGGCATGGAGGTTAAGACACTGGATACCACATGACCAAGTGTGGTTCAAGTCCTGAGCCCACCAGCTTGAAAATCATGCCAGACACTGTGTGTGCCCAAAATCCTAAGCGGAGAGTGGAGGAGAGGGGATTGTGGCATGGCCATTTCCCCTGGGGGAAAATTTTTCATTTTCTCTCTCTGTGTCTCTATTCTGTGAGCACATGTGCCTTATGACACACAAAAAATGTATAAAATTCAGAATGTGGGACCAGCAGACTGTGGCGTAATGGCTATGTCGCTGGACTCCCATGAAGTCGACTGCAGTTTGAGTCCCGGACCCAGTGGCTTAAACTCATGCCAGGCACATGTGCATGCATGTCCAAGAACCCAAGAGGAGAATGGAGGAGAAGGGACTAAGAGGCATGACCATCCCCCCAGGGGATGATTTCTTGCTTTCTGTCTCTGTGTCTCTCTCTGTCTTTTTGGTGAGTGCAAAAAAAAAAACCCCAAAAAAAAAAAAAAAAAAAAAAAGATAAAATTCAGAATGTGCCGAGACCAGCATGTGGTGTGGTGGTTAAGGCGTTGGACACTCCCACATGGCCGACCATGATTCGAGTCCCAGACCTGGTGACTTGCTTTCTGTGTGTGTGTGAGTGTGTGTGTGTGTGTGTGTGTGTGTGTTTCTCTCTCTCTGGTCATATTAAGATAAATGAATGAATAAATAAAATTAAAAAAAAAAATTCAGAATGTGTCCTATACATGCTTCTTGATGTATGATGGGGTTATGCGGTGATATGCCCAGTGTACGTTGAAATATCATTAGTTAAAAATGCACTTAATTGTAAGTCTAACCATACAACATGGAGACTGTCTATATTCACTTTTCTCTTTTTTTGTGTGTGTGTGTCTTTAATCACTATACATCACTTTGCTTGTAAGTTGAATTTACTCATCACACCAGTCCAGTTAAGGATACAAAACACATTATTATCAACAGATAATAACCTATTTCTGTGTCCCATAAATGCCTTGCCTCTCTATTTTCCTCCTTAATTTCTTTCCTTCCATTCTTCCTTTTCCCACCTTCTTCCCACATTGTCTCCAAAATCCGTAACCATTTTTAATGCTTCTATGTCCTCTAATCTCTGTTTCCACCACAGAGTGCAGACAGTTGGTATATGTTAAGTGGAGACATACAATGTCTCTCTTTCATAGCCTGGCGTGCTCTACTCTACAGTAAATCTTCCATATTCATCCACTTTCTATCAAATGCCAAGGTCTTGTTATTTTATGGCTGAGTAGTATGCCATAGGGTGTATGTGCCACACTTTTCCAATCCATTTATCTGTTCATGGACATCTGGGTTGGTTCCATGTCTTACAATTGTGAATAATGCTGCAATAAACATTGATGTGCAAGCACCTCCAGCTGAGCATTCTCCTATCCTTTGGGTAGATACCCAGGAGTGGAATTGTTAGATCATATGGTAATTCTATTTGTAGGTCTTTGAGGGACCTCCATATTGTTCTCTACAGTAGCTGGACCAATTTACATTCCCACCAGTAGTGTAGGAGGGTCCTCCTGTCAACACATTCCCTCCAGCATTTGTCATTTTCTGGTTTTTTCATCTTCACCATTCTGACTGGGGTTAGGTGGTATCTCAGTGTGGTTTTGTTCTCATCTCTCTTATGATGAGGAATGTTGAGCCTTTTTTCATGCTTTTTGGTTGTTCATATGTCTTCCTTAGAGAGTTGTTTATTCAGCCCCTTTTCCCAACTTTCAATGGGATTAATCTATTTTTTTCCCAGATAAGTCCCTTGAGTTCCCTGTGTATTCTGGTCATCAGTCTCTCATCCGAGGCATAGTTTACAAAAATGTTCTCCCATTCCGAAGTTTGCTGATTCAGACTAATTACTGTATCTTTTGCCATGCAGAAACTTCTTAATCTGGTGTAATCTCACTTGTCTATTTTGGGGATTATTATCTGTGCTTTGGTGGTCTTATTTAAGAAGCTGGCAGTTGGCATTGTGGTTAAGGGCGCTGGACTCCCACGTGTTTGACTGAGGTTCATGTCCCAGACCTGGCAGCTTGCTTTCTCACTTCCTCTCTCTCTGTCTGTCATTCTCTGCTCAAACTAAAATAAATAAAGTTAAATAAATTTTTTTTTTAAAAAAGTATCTGCCTACTCCAACATCTCCCAGAGTTTCCCCAGTGTTTTCCACCAGTAGTCTTATAGTTTGGTCTCAGGTTTAGATATTTGATCCACTTTGAGTTGATTTTTTTTAATGGTGAGAGATGGGGGCTCAGATTCATCTTTCTGCAGGTGGATACCCAGTTTTTCCAGCACCATTTGCTAAAGAGATTTACTTTTTCCCACTGGATTGACTGCTACCCTATGTCAAAAATCAGTTAGCTGTATGTTTTGGGATTAATTTCTGGAGTCTCTAATTCTGTTCCATTGGTTCACATGTCTGTTTTTGTGCCAATACATGCTGTTTTTGTTATCACAGCTTTGTAATGCATTTTTGGGTCAGGGAGTGAGATGCTGCCCACTCCACTATCTTGCATAGGATTGCTTTGCCAATACAGGGCCTTTTATGGTTCCAGACCAATACAATGATTGTCTTTTCTAAATCTGAGACAAATGTCTCTTGTAATTTTATAGAGATTGCATTAAACATGTTAATTAACTTGGGTAGATCTGCCATTTTTATTATATTCTCCCAATCCAGGAACAAGGGATGTCCTTGCACTTTTTTGTATCATTTTCAATTTCTTTTTAAAAATATATTTAATTTTATTTAAATTTCATTTATATTTTTTCTTGTAGAGGCCTTCGACTTCCTTCATTAGATTTTTTGCTAGATATCCTTTCTGTACTTTTTTATTTTCTTTTTTTGAAGAGGTTTTTGCCATAGGGCACATGCACTCACCAGAAAGACAGAGACAGAGAGACAGAAAGCGAGAAATCACCCCACCCTCCCACCCCCGGGGGATGGCCATGCTGCAATCCGTTCTCCTCCATTCTTCTCTTGGGATCTTGGGCACACACGTACGCATGCCCAACATGAGTTTAAGCCGCTGAATCTGGGCCTCAAACCACGGTCGACTACATGGGAGTCCAGCGACAGCCATTACACTAACTGCTGGTCCCTACTTTTTGTACTTTTTGTGGTTGTGATAAATTGGATTACTTTCTTCAGTTCCGCCTCTATCTGCTTGTTTGTATATAGAAATGCAATAGAGTTTTGCAAGTTGATTTTGTGTCCTGCCACTTTACTGTATTCATTTATTACTTTGAGAAATGTTTTCATGGATACCCCTTGCTCTTCTATGTATACTATCATGTCGTCTGCAGACAGAGGTAATTCTATGTATACTATCATGTCGTCTGCAAACAGAGGTAATTTCAACTCTTCTTTCTCTACTTGAGTGCCTTCGATTTCACTCTCTTGTCCAATCACATTGGCTAGGACTTCCAGCACTGCATTGAAAAGGAGTGGAGAAAGTAGACAGCCTTGTCTTGTACCAGTTTCAGTATAATGTTAGCTACAGGTTTTTCTTGGACGGCTTTTATTATGCTGAGAAATGATCCTTCTAGGCCTGTTTTTCTGAGAATCTTAATCATGAAGGGATGTTGTATTTCATCAAATGCTTTTTCTGCATCGATCGAAATGATCATATGGTTTTATCTTTCTTTCAGTTGATATGGTGTATTACATTCATGGTTTTGCATATATTGAACCACCCTCGCATCTCTGGAATAATGCCTACCTGGTTGTAATCAATCATCTTTTTATATGTGCTGTTTGCTAGTATCTTGTTGAGAAATTTTGCACCTATATTCATCAGAAATATTGGTCTGTAGGTTTCCTTTCTTGTCATATCCTTATCTGTTTGGGGACTGAGGGTGATGAAGGTCTCATAAAATGAATTTGGGAGGGTTGCTTCTTTTTGGATCTTTAGAAATAATTTGGGAAGAATGAAGGTTACTTCTTCTGTAAAAGTTTTGTAGAATTCAGAAGTGAAGCCATCAGGGGCCGGCAGGTGATGTGGTAGTTAAGTGCTGGACTCCTGCATAGCTGACCGTGGTTCAGGTCCCGGAGCTGGTGGCTTGCTTTCTCACTTTCCATCTCTCTCTGTGTCACTCTGTCCCTCTCTGGTCAAATTTAAAAATAAGTAAATAAATAAAGTTAAATAAAATAACTCTTTAAAACAAAAAGTGAGGTCATCAGGACCTGGGCTTTACTCTGTTGAGAGGTTATTTTTTACTGATTCAATCTCATTGCTTGTTATGGGTCCATTCAGGCTTTCTATGCCTTTCTTAGTCGACGTCGGTAGATTATATGTGTCCGGGAATTTGTCTATCTCGTTTCTTGTTTGTTGGTGTATAGATGCCTATAGTAACCTCTAATGATGTTTTGTATTTCTATTTTGTCCGTTGTAATATTGTCTGTTTCATTGTGGATTTGATTTATCTAGTTCCTTCCCCTTTTCTTCTGAATTAGTCTAGCTAAATGGTGTGTCAATCTCGTTTATTTTTTCAAAGAATCATTTTTTGTTTCATTTATTTTATGTATAGTTTGTTTTCTTTCATTTATTTCTGCCGAAGTCTTTATTCTTTTCTTATCTCCTGGCATTTTTAGATCTTTGTTGTTGTTTTTCTAATTCCCTGAGGCATGGTGTTAGGTTGTCTCTTTGCCACCCTTCCATCTTTTTCTTATGCGCACTCATCGCTGTGAACTTCCCTCTTATGACTGTGTGGTGCCCCAGAGATTATGGAGACTCGTGCACGCATTGTCATTGGTTTCTACGAATCTTTTGATTTCAGTGTTAATCTCTTCAGTAGTTGTGAGGTCAATCAAGAGTAGGTTATTTAGTTTCCACGTAGTTGTATATTTTTGAGGGTTTTTCCTGAAATTGCTATCAAATTTAATTACACCATGATCGGAGAGGATGCTGGATATAGTTTCTATGCTTTTGAATCTGTAAAGGCTTTTTTTGTGCCCTGTCATGTGGTCAGTCTTCAAGAAAGTACCATGCATGGGTGAGAAAAATGTATATTTTGTGGTTTGAGGTGGAAAGTTCTACAGATGTGCGTTACATTCATCTGATTAAGGTATGGTTTAGGTCCTGAATCTCTTTCCTTATTTTTTTGTCTTCTTGATCTGTCTAAAGGAAATAATGGGGTATTAAGGTCCCCAACAATTAGTAGGTTTCAGTTTATCTCCCCTTTTAGATCTAGCAGTCTTTCCTTCATATATTTGGGTGCTCCTAAATTAGGTGCATAGATTTTTTTTTCTCTACATTGTATTTTTCCCTTTATTTATTTACATTCATTCACTGTACATCATTATAGCATACAAAATGAGATTTTTCCATTCAGAATACACTGTATATTGGCTCAATCAAGCACATCAACATATGTGTTATTGTCAACACATAATTTTCCATTTCTTGTTTTCTGTATATTTTGCCTTTTTTCCCATCCTTGATTCCCTATCTCACCCTCTGCCATCTCCCACCCTCCTCCCACACTGTGTCTGGTATCTATTGTTGCTTTCTATGCCTCCCCCATTTTATTGTTTCACTAAGTATCCTAATAAATCTAAATATTTTCAATAGCATGCACAGTTGATATATACATATCCATGGACACAAGTCTGACTTTAGGCATAAACCTCAATGAACAGAATGAACATACTATAAAGTAGCACCTAACTAGGGCTATATACATTAACTGCAGTCATCAAATAGGTATTTCTAATGCCTTTTTTTTTTCTTCTGAAATTTTTTTAATTAATTTACATTCATTCCCTGAGCATCATCACAACATACAAAATGTGGTTTCCCATCTAGAATAAACTGGATAGTGGCTTAATCATGCATGTTATCATCCATAATATT
>NW_006159598.1:825428-830224 GCF_000334495.1 Tupaia belangeri chinensis | reverse complement strand
CATGAATTTCCTCACCTCCTGGAACTCTTCAACTCCTTTCTCCTTCCTCTTCAGCAGTTCCTTGTCTCTCTTCTCTTCCATCTCTGTAGGCTTTGCCATTATGAATGTTCTGAATTCTTTATCAGACATTTCCATGATTTACATTGAACTGTGTGTGAATGAAGAGGAGCTATCCTTTTCCCTTGTGGGAGAGGTATTTTCCTGCTTCCCCATATTTCTTGTGGTCCTGCAGCGATTTCTAGTCATCTGGTGGATGGTCGGTTTCTTCCCAAACTTGGAAGTTCAATCACGTGAGTTTTCTATGCTGGAGGCCGAATTATCAGTGGAACCTCTTCATTTCTCCATTTTCCCCAAAATGGCTAGATCGCAGGAGCCATGGAGCTGCCTCTGGGAGAAAGCCTGTTCTCAGGCACATAGATATTAATAAGCGTTATATCTTCTTGATGAATGAGCCCTGTTACTAGTAAATAAGCCTTCTTTGTCTCTTCTTACAGTTTTTGCCTTAAGGCTTATTTTGTCTGAGATCAGTGTCATGACTCCTGCTCTTTTTTGGTTTCCTTTTGCATGGAATAGCTTTTCCCAGCCCTTCATCCTTAGTCTATGTATGTCTTTATCCATAAGGTGGGTTTCTGGTAGGCAACAAATGGAGGGTTTCTGATTTTTTTATCCATGCAGCCCATCTGTGTCTCTTGATTGGAGAATTTAAACCATTAACATTCAGTGTTATTATTGATCTTTCTGAATTTGTCCTTACCATTAAGTTGGCCATTTTCTTGGTTGATTTTTGTTCTCTTATTTCTGTCTGTCTTTAGTTTTCTTGATATAGCACTCCCTTCAGAACTTCTTGAAGAGCTGGTCTGAAGTTGTCAATTCTCTCAGGTTTTGTTTATCCAAGGATTTTTTTTTTTTTTGAGAGATTTTCGCTATAGGGCGCGTGTGCTTGCCAGACAGACAGAGAGAGACATAGAGACAGAAAGCGAGAAATCACCCCCCGGGGGGATGGGCAATCCCTTCTCCTCCATTCTCCTCTCGGGATCTTGGGCACGCACGCACATGCGCCCGGCGTGAGTTTTAAGCCACCGGGTCCAGGACGTGAACCGCGGTCTACTATGTGGGAGTCCAGCGACATAGCCATTATGCTAACTGCTGGTTCCCTATCCAAGGATATTTTTTTATCTTTTCTTCCCATATGAAGGAAAATTGGATATAGTAATCTTGGTTGAAATTTTAATACTCTTTCCTTGCTTGTGTTGTTTCCAATGAGAGGTCTAGTGATATCCTGATAGAATAGCCTTTGTATGTAACTTGATGTTTTTCTTTTGCCAATCTTAGTATTTTACCTTTGTCTGTGTATTTGGCAGACTGGTTATCATGCACTGTGGAGATAGATCTTCTTGGGTTGATTCTATTTGAGGTCCTTTGTATTTTTTTAAAGAATTATTTTATTTCACTTTATTTATTTCAGATTAATTTAACATATTAATTTGACCAGAGAGAAATAGAGTGAGAGCGAGAAAGAGAGAGAGAAAGCGAGAAAGCAAGCCACCCAGTCCAGGACTCGAATCGCAGTTGGCCATGTGAGAGTCCAGCACCCTCAACCACTATGCCATCTGTTGGCCTGAGGTCCTTTGTATTTCTTGAGTCTGGATGTTCAAATACTTCTCTAGGCTTGAAAAATTTTCTTCTAGGATTTCATGAAATAGATTTTCAACGCCCTTAGTTTCTTCACCTGCCAGGATACCAATTTATTTGGATATTTGGACAGTTAATGGAATCTAGTATTTCTTGTATATTATCCTCCTTTATTTATATTTACTTATTTTTGGTTATTTTCTCTATCCTTTTGGTGTTTTTTTTTTTTTCTAGGTCAGAGATGTTGTCTTCTACACCTGAGATTCAGTCTTTTGCATGATCTAATCTGTTTTTAATACGTTCAAGGGAGGTTTTGATTTCCTGTATTACACCCTTCATCTCTAACAGTTCCATTTGAAATAATGATTTTATTTAATTTTATTTATCATTAGTATTAAGTTTTAACCTGAGAGAGACAGACAGAGAGAGAGAGAGAAAGAGAAAGCAAGCCACCACATCCAGGACCTGAACTGCAGTCAGTCATGTGTGAACCCAGCACCTCAGTCACCACACCACCTGCTGGTCCCTGGTATCTAAAGACTTTAGGAAAGGGGCCAGCAAGTGGTGTAGTAATTACGATGCTGGGTTTCCACATGAATGGCAATGGCTGAAGTCTTGGACTTGGCAGCTTAAAAATCACACCAGGTGTGTGTGCCTGCATGCCCAAAATCACAGGAGGAGAATAGAGAGGAAGGGATTGCAGTATGGCCATGCCCCATGGGAGGGGGGGTGATTTCTTACTTTTTTTCACTGTCTCTCTCTATTTCTCTCCAGACACCCTATGGCAAAAATCTTATAATAATTGAATAAAATTGGGACCAGCAGTTGGTGTAGTGGCTATGTCGCTGGACTGCCAAGTAGTTGACCACGGTTCCAGTCTCAGACTCAGTGCTTAAACTCACACCAGGCTTGTGTGCATGTGTGCCCAAGGTCCCGAGAAGAGAATGGAGGAGAAGGAATTACAGCATGGCCATCCCCCCTGGGGGGGGGTGATTTCTTCCTTTCTGTCTCTCTCTGTCTTTCGAGCGAGCACACACGCCCTACAGCAAAAACTTCTCAAAAAAAAAAGAATAAATAAGTGAACAAAAACAAATGTCAAGGAAAGAGATAATGGGGAATAAAAGGATTTTAGGAGAGTTTTTCCCCTAGTACTTTGACATGGAGCCCGTTCATGACCACTCCGGTCCCTCCCCATGAAGCCTACTGTACTGACTGTACTATGAGGCAGTAGGCAGGTTCCCGTCTGTGCTCACCCGCCCTCTCACGGAGCTCTCCTGTGGGGATAAAGGGAGCTATTGCTGGAGAAGCGCTTGGGACAAGGCTTGCCACACAGTAACCCTCAGTGGGATCTCAAGTGTGAGGACGGCTGATGCCACCATGTTACTCCACACGCAATTCCAAACTGACCGTGGTACACCCAGGGAGTTCAAGGGTGTTTCCAAGACAATGTCTCAGTCGCTTGTTCCACAACCTGGAAGAATCCCCCAGCCTGGCAAAACTACCTTCTCACAGCGGAAAACCAAGCCACCCCCACCCGTTCCTCTAGAAGGCGCCATGTTTATGTAGTCTGAGACCTCCAGGTGGGCAGGAGGGCAGGAGGTGGGGACTCAGGGAAGGCAGGTTTAGATCACTGGCCTCTGTCATGCTCTAGCTGTGCAGGTTTGGGCGAGTAATCCACTCCTCCGAGCCCCCGTTTCTTCATCTGCATAATAGGGTCCAAATACTTATCTTGCGTGGCTGCTGGGAGGCTATAGGTGGTTTTCCACCTACTACACGCCTGGCGTACAAGCGCTGTGAGATCAACTCCCCTTGTCTCCATCACCACCGTCACCACTGTGATTAGGCCGTGGTGCCAAGTCCTCCCTCATACACTCGGCCTCCTTTCCCTCCTCACCCCTCCCCATGGCACCTCCCTCCAGTGACCTTAAGACCTCAGAGGTGGTAAAAGCTGTGGGGAAGGCTGGAGACTCTCCAGGAGAGCTGACACCCTCAGATCCACTGCCTTCACCTCCGAGGGTCCCGGGTCAGAGAGCTCAGTGGAGGCGACTGGGCCCCTTCTCTCTCTAACCTGGACTCTCCTGCACTTCCTGTTTGTTAAGGACACGAAATGTGACTTCTTCCCTGAGTTTTTCCCACAGGACGACCCAGAGCCGCATGAATGTGCCTCCAACCTGGAGGAGAAGACCAGGTGGAGCAGGAGCCGAGGGGAGCGTGATGGAGGACAGAAGGTCCCCACAGGGAGCAGCTAGACTGGAATGGGTCCAGGGTCTCCTTCAGAGGGAACGGTCAACAGGTAACAAGCCCAGTCACAGTGGTGTTAGAAAATGGAGGCACCTGGAAGTCTGGAGACACCCCCCACCCCTCTCACCCTCCCACCACCCCCCCTTAGGACCTGGGGAGAGGGGGGTGGGTGACTTGATGGCATGGCCATTGGCTGCTCCACCTGCCAATCAGTGTTGGCCAATGGGACGCAGGCTGAGGTGGGGGTTTCACAGAGCTCTGCTGGAATTCCAAAAGCTTGCTACCCTCAGCTCCTGCCTTCCAACCTCTGTTTCTGTGACTGGAAGCCATGGAATCTTCAGGTACTGCAAAGGTGCCCCATCTCAGCATTGCTGGTGACAGGGAGATCCACCCAGTTATAAAGGCTGGACCACAGGACCTTGCTATCAGGGAGCATGACATAGGTTGAGCTGTCACCGTTAGAAGCCACACTGGGAGGTGCAGTTCCTAACTGGGAACACGATGCTCGCGACTTGATCTTAAATTAGCAACTTAGGAGACGAAGGTTCATCTCATAGGATCATGTGCACCATTGACAACTGGACGTACATGCGCATGTGTGTGTGGGAACTTTCAGTAGAGGCAGGGCTGTCTCTGTTTAACTTCTCTCCTTACATTTCACTCCGCGCTCCCCTCCCACAGTTTCAGTTACAGGTGGTCAACTGCGGTCTGAGATTACTAAATGGGAACTTTCAAGATCCTCTCTTTCATGGGACCAGCAGTTGGCATAATGGCAATGTTGCTGGACTCCCATGTAATCGACCATGGTTCAAGTCCCAGACTCAGTGGCTAAAACTCACTCTGGGCACGTGTGCGTGCGTGCCCAAGATCCCGAGAGGAGAATGGATGAGAAGGGATTGCAGGGTGGCCATACTCCCTGGGGG
>NW_006159598.1:822981-825385 GCF_000334495.1 Tupaia belangeri chinensis | reverse complement strand
GCCCTATCCCAAAAACCTCCCAAAAAAAAAAAAAAAAAAAAAGAATATACCTTACATTATTGTTCTGTGGAAGGCCACAGATTAGATCTTGCTTCATTTTGTTCCCTTCCCCTCACACGGCTGGCTGCTTCTGTAAACCTGCTTCCTCTTCCCATGAGAAAATAACTTGTGCTAGCCATACAGAAAATCGTATCCAGGACGACATCCTGGATCTGCTACTAGCTTTGCTAACTAGCCCGAAACCCTTCTGTTTAACCCCGTAACTGCTTGCATGGAAACCGCACTCCCCTCAGAACTAGTTAACCTGCTTGGTCGAGCTTCTGTAACTGCTGTCACATGGGGACCCTGTGCACCTGGTAACCGGCCCCTATAAGAGGCTACCCCAAACGTTGACAGGGGCTGCAGCTCTGACTCTCAGCCCGGAGCCTCAGGCTGTAGTCGCTGGCCAGCTCACAAAGACCCCCTGAAACCTTAGTCTGGCTCGGTGGCCATTCATCCGGTGGCCGTTCACTCAGTGGCCGTTCGTTCGGTGACGCTCTACAACAGTTCTTCACAACAACACAGATGAACCAAGAGGACATTGCACCAAGTGAATAAGCCAGGCCCAGCGGGCGAGATACCACACACCCACTGCCAGGTGGAGTCCAGAACAGTGAACTCAGAAGAGAGAGGAACGGGGTCGCAGAGGGGTGGGGTGGACGGGGGGACGTTGGACAACGGGTCCACAGTGTCCATCAGGAGGCGGAATCGGCTCTGGTGATCTGTGGCAGAGCAGGGTGACCTGGGGCTTTGGGTTCCCCAGGAACCAGCCTCCGACTTCCCATGCACTGAAGGGGCTGCGATCTCTCTAGCAGGCGAGTCTCTGCACGTCCTCACTTGCAGATCTTGATCTCTGAGTACTCGTGGCCGGGGGCCGTCTGGTCCTATGGGTCCCTGGACGACATCCTCTGAAAGCTGAGGGAGGCATAATGGACCTCCACCTCCTCGGAGGGCGGGACAGCCTCTGCTGGGGGAGGCTGGCCTGCCAGGGATTCAGTCAGGGGGTCCTGAGTGGAGAGAGGAAAGGGGATTACGCCAGGACAGTGGGGGTGGCTAACAGCAGAGCCCAGCGGGAAGCCCAGCACTTCCTCCCGCCACCCCGCCCAGGCGCCTTCTTGAAATCTGCATCCTCGCTGTCCTCAATGCGCACTATTTGACAAGCACTTTACTTGGTGGTTAGCGATTTTAGTAACTTCCCACAGCACCGTCCCGGTCCTGAGCATTACCTCTGTGTAGAGATTTGAAATCAAGTACGTGCCCAGACTCCCTGTGAAGATCCAGCCCAATTATTTGTCACCCCACATCCTGGTGCCCCACTGGGGTGCCCTCTGTGTGAGGTTCTAAACTGAGTGCCAGACGTGCTGTGGTGGACAAGGTAGATGTTGTCCCTCTGTTCGAGCAGCTCAGTATTGAATTGATGGAGGAGGCTAGAAACTATTTATAAACAAATAACGACCTAATTGTGAATTATGCTGTCATGGGCAGGAATAAGGTAAACAAGAGGGAAATGAAAAGCCTTAATTCAGACACAGCACTTTCCCTTGGGAAGCTCACTTTTTAGTGGGGGTCAAGGGGAACAATGCAGTCAAAGAAATAATAACAATCCCGCAAATGTCCACACCCTAATCCCCTAGGGTCCTGTGGGAGGCTGCGCACCAGCGAGTCTGCCGAGGCCATTTTCATGAGTCTCTTACTATTTTGCCATCTTAGGCTCAGAGAGCAAACAATGACACAATGCCAAAGGCCACAGTTGGTTCCCCTCCAAAACCTCACCTTCAAAACCATACTCTGATTGGCCACTAGAATCCCTCAGATTTGCATATCCGGTACCTCATGATTGGTCCACAAAAGCCACCAATCATAACCCACCTTTTAACAACCAATCACCGCCCACCGACATGTATATAACCACGATCCCTGGCCCACAATAAACGACAGTCCTGAAGAGTTGTAACACTGTGTCATCCCCGTGTTGTAACACTGCGCTGTTAGTCCCGTCTCTCACTCCTTTCCTCAGGAAACCTGTTCGACTGTCCTGCGTACGGGACACGTGGCGTCTGAACAGGGACCTGAGTATGAAGGATCCAGTGAAGAGCACCCGAGAAGGGGACAGCAGAGAATCGTCCCGAGAAAGGCCACAGAGGAAAACAAGAGGATGGCAGAGAATCGTCCAGAAGGGGACGGCAGAGAATCGTCCCAGTAAGTAACAAAGGTTGCTTACTCATAAGTAATAAGGGTAATAATGGGACAAGAGCTTAGTCAGCACAAACAAGAGCTTAGTCAGCATGAACTATTCATTCAGGGCTTAAAAGAAGCCCTTGCCACTATGGTCGATCTAACCAAGGATTCTAAAATTGAAAAAAAA
>NW_006159598.1:818028-822095 GCF_000334495.1 Tupaia belangeri chinensis | reverse complement strand
GCAATGCCCAGGCCAGTAATGGCTGGACGGCCGAAATGTTAATAGGAGAAGGAAACTATGCACACAATGAAAATCAAATGCAGTATGACCCAGGGCTCTGCACAAATTCATACGGCAGGCATAAAGGCCTGGAAAAAACTCCCTGCCAAAGGAGATTTGAGCACCTCCCTTACTAACATTAGACGAGGGTCTGATGAACCTTTTTCTGACTTTGTACATCGATTAATTACCACGTCAGAAAGAATATTCGGTAACAAACAGGGATTGGCCATGGCGGTGGCCGCGGCCCTTCAAGGGTACACCGTCCACCAATTCCTTGACTGCAATCATCGAGGTAATTCTTTTAAATGCAGTCACCCAGGACACATAGCAAAACAATGTAAAACAAAAAAATATTAAAGATCAGAGACAGAATCGACCCCTTGAGTTATGCAGTAAGTGCCAGAGGGGATGTCATCCTGCCAACGAGTGCAGGTCCAAAACAGATATCCGTGGCAGACCACTCATTTACTCCCAGGGAAATGGGAACAGGGGCCAGCCCCAGGCCCCCAGACCCAAATAAGTTTTTGGGGCAATGCAAACTGTTCCGACAAACAATCCATTTCAGACCTCTCCAGAGCGACTCCAGGAAGCGCAGGGCTGGACCTCTGTTCCACCACCCACACAGTATTAACTCCCGAGATGGGGGTACAGGCCTTGCCCACCGGAATCTTTGGCCCTTTACTTCCAAACACCTTTGCAATACTCATGGGTCATAGTAGTGCCACTATGGAGGGACTTCAAATCTTTCCAGGAATAATAGATAATGCCTATGAGGGAGAAATAAAAATGATGGCTTCCTCTCCAAATCTAATCACAACTATTGCAGCTGGAAAGCGCATAGCTCAACTCTTACTCCTTCCACTGCTTTCCACTCCAAATAACATCCAAACCTCCTTACCAGGTGAAAAAGGGTTTGGTTCCTCAGAAGCCTGTTGGGTCCCACAAATTTCCCCAAACAAACCAATGCTTACTTTATGCTTAGATGGTAAACAGTTTTGTTGACACCAGAGTCGATCTTACCATTCTCAGAAAAGACAACTGGCCCCAAACTTGGCCCCTAACACCAACCCTTACCCACCTAAAAGGCATTGGTCAAAGCCAGAATCCAGAAAGGAGCACTAAAGTATTACAGTGGACAGACAGAGAGGGAAACCAAGGAACCATCCAACCCTTTATTATAGACGGTCTCCCCATAAACCTTTGGGGTAGAGATTTGTTATCACAAATGAGCCTCGTCATGCTCAGCCCTTCCGATACAGTTACTGCGCACATGTTAGCACAGGGGTCTACACCAGGAAAAGCCTGAGGGAAAAATGAGTCAGGTATCATCCATCCGTTGATACCAAGACCTAAATTTAATAGGACAGGACTGGGACATTTATCCTAACGGCACTGACATTCCTGTACCCTTGCCATTCTTATCCCTGATATAGAGATGGTCAAGGGAGACGAGCCCGTCCCCGTCCCCTCCTTCGACTTTATCGCAGGAGAATCCAAACACGCTATACAATTTATTCCCATTCAGGCCACCCCGAGTATCACCGCAGCTACAGCTGCCGGCTCCACTGGCTTGGGTTACACCAAGGACCTACGCCAAGTCACTGAGGGTCTTATCTCAGATGTTCAGGAATTAGCCTCCACAGTTACCTTCATCCAAGACCAACTAGATTCCATGGCTGAGGTGGTTCTTCAAAATAGACGAGGTTTGGGGAACCAGCAGTTAGCATAATGGCTATGTCGCTGGACTCTCACGTAGTCGACTGTGGTTCGCCAAGTCCGGCATCGTTTGTGACAAGATACATCGACTCCAAGAATCTCTCCAACAACATAGAAAACAACTCACCGATGGTCTGCCTGGAATGGTCTCCTCCCTTTCCTGCTCCCCCTCCTTGGCCCATCCATTGGCCTTTTAATTGTTGGCTCACTGGGAACTCTTATATTTAATAGGCACATGTCATTCCTCAAAGAACAAATTGACTCGCTTACTATGCGGCCTATCCAGGTCCACTATACTAGACTGGAGATGGAAGACCAACACTCCTATACTGGTCTCGCCTGAGGCGCTGAATCGGTTAGCCAAAGACGGGTAAGAGAGTCTGATGAACCCAATAACTGTTCAGTCCTTCCACCTAAGACAGGAGGCCCATCACAGCTATGGGACTCTCCAATGACGGGTAAGGATGGACGTGTGGTTCCATAAACGACTCCAACCTAAGACAGGCACGATTCCCCCAGGCCTTTTCTTCATCTCTCAAATTAAAACAGAGAGGGGGGATATGTGGGAGGCTGCGCACCAGGGAGTCTGCCGAGGCCATTTTCATGAGTCTCTTACTATTGCCATCTTGGGCTCAGAGAGCAAACAATTACACGATGCCAAAGGCCACAGTTGGCTCCCCTTCAAAATCTCACCTTCAAAACCATACTCTGATTGGCCACTAGAATCTCTCAGATTTGCATATCCGCCACCTCATGATTGGTTCACAAAAGCAACCAATCATAACCCACCTTTTTAACAACCGATCACCACCCACCAACATGTATATAACCACGATCCCTGGCCCACAATAAACGGACAACCCTGAAGAGTTGTAACACTGTGTCGTTTCCATGCTGTAGCATTGCGCTGTCTTGATCGACTGTCCTGAAGGTCAGGACAGGGTCCTAAGTTATTTTACAGGCAAAAGGGACTTTCCAGGTAGAATTAAGGAGACTGAGTGGGAAGACAGTCCTGGATTATTTGGGTGGACCATGAGGTCACAAAGATCTTCACAGTGAGAGAAGGAGGGGAGAGAGATTTGAAGATGCTACACTGCTGGCTTTGCAGAGAGGAAGGTCCCCCAACCAAGGAATGCAGGTGGCCTCTAGAAATGGCAAAACAACGTGTTTTCCCCTGGGGCCTTCAGGAGAGCCAGCGAGCTTGCCAAAGCCTTGATGGGGGCCCCAGTGAAACTCATTTTGGACTCTTGACCTCCAGAACTGTAAGATAATGCCTTTATGTTGTTTGCAGCTGTGCTGATCTGTTGCAGCAGCAACAGAAAACTAATACAGACTTGCCTGGGAAGCATCCCTCTTCACATTAGCCCTTCTGTGCTGCTCCCAGGACAAAGAATAGAATTGGCACAGAATTACCAACTTCTTTGCACCTCTCATTCTCTCTTGCTTTCTTTCTTGTAATTATAAATGTTAATGGATGTGTAATAGTCGTACTTATTAATAGGATACAGTGTGGTCTCCAATGCATGCACACACTGTGTAATGATCGAATCAAGGGAATTGATGTGACAGTGAAGCCTTTCAGATCGTCACTGCAGATAAGGCAGGGGAGGTGACAGGCAGGGAGGCGAGAGGTCAGAGAGCTGCAGGCTGCAGCAACAATAACGGTCAAGATTGGGCTGAGGGTGGAGGCCGATGCTGGCTGCTCTTAAGAGGGGACGTGGCTAAGATGCGGTGAACTTCGGGCTGTGGGAGAAAGGGAGGGCAGAGGGGTGGTAACTCCTCTGTGTCTGGCCTGGTGGAAAGCAGGAGACGGACCTGTGGTGTCAGTAAGATGCAGAATCCAGCAGACGGAGGCTTGCAGGTAAGAGGAGGAGATAGGAACGAACTCTGGCCATGACAAGACAAGCAATCCTGGGGGACCAGCCTGTGGGAGGTGTCCAGGCTGGATGCTGGATGTCCAGACACCCGGTCACTCACCTGAAAAGCTGAGTCCCCGACAGCCGGTCCAGCCCCCACGTCTGCGGACGCCCTTGCCGATTTCTTCCTGAAGGACCTCACTCTGAGCGAGAGACCCGAGAGCCTCTTTCAGTCTGGCCCCGTCAGGTGCAGTTGCCAGACCGACCGCTCCCACCCCATTTCCTGTTAGAGGGCTAGAGGGACGCCGAGGCGGGAGAGGGCAGTCCAGTCTGGAGGCCCCAGAGTTGAGGGTGCAGCCTCCCTGCTCCCGGACACTGGGCTGCAGGGTGGTGACAGACTCTGAGCCCCACACAGACAGTACGTGTGCAGTCCTCTGCCCCCCCCCGGGCCTC
>NW_006159598.1:814503-815457 GCF_000334495.1 Tupaia belangeri chinensis | reverse complement strand
CGTCCCCTCGGAAGACAGTTACGCTCAAGTTCCGTGGGGCGTCTGGAGGAGACACGGGAGCGTGGGGGTGAGGCCGCGTGGACTCGCCTCTGCCCCTGGAGCTGCGTAAACGGGGACGGCAGAGCCGGGACTTCCCGACCCCTCCAGCCTGGGACCAGCCCCCCCTGCTGTCCCAGGGACACCCCCACCAGTCCCAGCCGTCCTGGTCCCTCTCTCACAGGACACATTGAGGCGGATGGTCCCCATCAGGGTCACGTCAGTCCCGTTGGCCCCACGCACGGTCACCCGACAGGTGAGGTTGGTGTCGTGGTCCTGGGGCCTCGGGGTGAGGCTGAGCACGGAGGAGCGAGTGACGGAGGGCCCCAGGGAGGACACGGATGTCCCCGACCAGAAGAAGATGGGGGGTGTCCCCTGCTCACAGGCCCAGGGCACAGAGCAGGTCAGGTTCGTGGGGCGGCCGGACTCCAGGGTCCCCCAGACGTGGATATGGGTCAGGGGGCCTGAGGAGGGGAACGCAGGGTCAGGAGGGAGGGTCCGAGGGGCAGCCCCTCCCCTGAGCCAGACCCTTCACCCCAGCCCCTCCCAGGACGGGGTCCCAGCCCCATCCCCACGGCCCTCCCGGGCCCCCACTTACCCTTCACGCGCACGTAGAGCTTGGTCCCCCAGTAGTTCCACTTCACAATGGGTCCTCTCTCCACCCGGAAGAAGTACGTCCCCTGGTCACTCCTCCTGGCGTCGCGGATGTCCAGGGAGCAGTTTTCGGTCCTGGGATCCCCGAGGAGGCGGAATCGGCCCCGGGCCTCCTCCCGCACTGTCCTGGCCGGGTCGTTCGTGGCCACTGCAGCATCCTTGTTCGTGTTTACATTGGCCACGTCCCGGAACCAGTACCCGTGAACCGGGTCAGAGTTGTTCCAGCCCACCCCGGGGTAGGAGAAGGAGCAGCGCACGGGCACG
>NW_006159598.1:801743-814431 GCF_000334495.1 Tupaia belangeri chinensis | reverse complement strand
CCCCCCCCAGGGCCGCCCCCGCCCCCGGCGGGGCCAGCAGCAGCCGCAGCAGCATGGGGGCAGGTCCAGGGCAGGACGCCGCTCCTCAGGGCTCTGCTGTCAGGAGCTCAGAGCTGCCAGACCCAGGGAGGCCCCACAGGAAGACGGGGAGGTCCGAGCAGTGAGTTCCCCAGGAGGAACCTCAGACCCAGTCACTGTGGGACAGGGACAGTCCCTGGAGATCCCCATCCTCCGCCCCTCTGCTTCCGGGACCCAGAGCCAGGGGGACAGGCTCACCCTAGTCCACACTGCACAGGGCCCCCCAGCCCTGCTCCCTGTCCACACCCTTCCTCTGGGGTGGCATTTTCTGCAAGGTCAAAGTGGGTCTCACAGGTCGATGTTCGTGAGGGTCAGGGTGGGGACTCAGAGCATGAGCCATGGAGGCCGGCAGGTGAGAGGTGCCTGTCCCACCTCCAGTGCCACATGGCCACCTCCTCTCAGTACAAGTTCCATCCCAGACCTGGACGCTGCCCCCTAGGAATCCCTGACCACAGGGAGACACACACCTCCCCACATCTGGAGCTCCCGGTGGCAGGAACCTCCATGGGGGACACGCGGGCAGGGCGGGGCTGCTCTCCGCCAGGTGGGAGGTGTAGCCTCAGGAGGGCTGAGCAGAGGGACGCGGGGGCAGTGGGGTGTGGGTTCTGTGTGTTAATACGGCCCGGGCACAGAGGGAGCCCAGGTGGAAGGAGACCAGGGGACACCACGGCGGCTGTGGGTACCATGCAGTGGGACTTGGCAGAGAGGAGAGTCAGAAAGGAAAGGGCAGGTTTTGAAAGGGGTGGACATTTCTCCCTTCCTCGCGGCTTTCTGGGCCCAGGGCTGAGTTCCTCACCACTTAGCTCACGTGACCTCGTTACTCCAGAGCGCGAAGGGCCCCCAGGCTCCAGGGTTTTGCGTGTGCCCACTCTGGTCCCAGGAGTCCAGCTGAACAGGACAGGTGGAGTGAGGACGCCAGCCCTGAGATGGTCCACCCTAGAGAGGCCCAGGATGGTGGTGCAAAAAGGATTGTGCACCCAGATTCCACGGAAGGTAGTTTTTTGTATTTTTTGTTTTGAGAGTTTTGCTGTAGGGCGTGTGCACTCACTGAAGAGAGTGAGTGCGAAATCACTCTCCCTGAGGGATGGCCATGCCACAATCCCTTCCGCAGTCTCCTCCTGGGAATCTGGGCGCACACGCACACATGCCCACCGTGAGTTTCAAGTCACTGGCTTCAGGACTCCAACTGTAGTCAGCTACGTGGGAGTCAGGGCTTCAGCCACTATGCCAGTTTCTGGCCCCCAGAAGGTTCTTTTCAGCTTTGTGGCTGCAGCTGGAAGAGGTGGGAATTCCAGGAAATGGAGACCCTTGACCCATGTAGGGGTTTTTCTAACCTTTTTTTCTGGGTGGGAGGAATATAAGACGTAGATAAAAGTGCCCCCAAACAAATGACTCGGCAGTTTTTAACAAACGAGCCCCCTCCAGGACACAGGACATCGCCGGCATCCCAGGGCCACCCTGCTGGCCCCTTCCACTGTCCCACCCCTCGTTCGTGCCCTGGGAGGAGCTGCTGGCCTCGCTGCAGCAAGAATGGTCTCCTTGCTTTCCTTTGTAACTTTATCGTCTGAGCACGCGCCCCCAAATCCTACGGCTCTGCGGGTGCTTTCCTCAGGGCTGTGTTTACTCGGATCAGTCTGTTTTCTTGTGTCAGCTTCAGGGCCCTGCCCACCCCGTGTCATCCCCTCCATCGCCTGGATGGAGTAGAGTCGTTGAGAAGGCAAGGCTGGGGTCCGAGCCTCCCCACAGGCATGGCCAGCTCCTGCATTTTCAGTGGCTTCTCGCCCTGCAGCGCCGTCCCCGTCCTTCCCAGTTGCTCTCTCCCAGCAGAGGCAGTTGCCTGTCTCGCGGTCAGAAGAGGTGAGTCACAGTCTGCCTGTTCCCACAGCACCTAGTTTGCAAAGCAAAGCAGAAGCACGGGAAGGAGAGACATGCGAAAGCCGCAGAGAATTTAATTGTGTGCAGAAGGGGAACTTAAGACCTACGGGCCGGGAAAGCTGGGGGGCCCTCTGGTCCCTCTTCCCCAATTTGCAGGAGACGCTGAGGTTCAGAGGGGCAGGCGCTGCATCCGAGTGCTCGCGCTCCCTGAGGTGTGTACGTCCAAGTCCTAGCACTCCCGCGATGGTTTGAAGAGGCAGCGATGAATCCTGAAGGAGAGCCCTCAGGAAAACAGTGAGCACCTTCAGAGAAGATTCGCAGGAGCTTGCTTGCCCCTTTCTGTCACACAGGATGAGAGGAGAAGGCAGGGCACCTGAGCACACGGCCCTCTCCAGGCTCCAAATCTGCCCGTGCCTTGGCCTTGGGCTTCCCAGCTGCCAGAACTGTCAGAAATAAACTTCAGTTGTTTGGGACCAGCAGTTAGCATAATAGCTATGTTGCTTGACTCCCATGTAGTCGACCACGGTTCGCATCCCGGACCCGGTGGCTTAAAACCCACGCCGGGCGTGCGTGCATGTCCAAGATTCTGAGAGGAGAATGGAGGAGAAGGGATTGCGGCGTGGCCATCCTCCCTGGGGGGTGATTTCTCGCTTTCTGTCTCTCTGTCTCCCTCTGTCTGTCTGGTGAGCACATGCGCCCTATAGCAAAAACCGCTTCAAAAAAAAAAAAAAAGAAATCAACTTCAGTTGTTTATAAAGCAGCCCGTTTATTACGGTGCAATCAGCAGCTCTACCAGACAAGCCAGGTGCCCTGTGTCGGTGCCCTCGTCTGCATGGGCAGCTCCTTTGCCCGAGAGTGACGGACTGGGAGAGAAGCTGGAGTTCATCTGAGAGGGGAGAACTGCCAAGCAGCCCCCGAGCTACAAGAAGGAACGAAAGTAGCTCTGCAGTAAACGGTACTGGTAGAAGGGCCCCTGAAGACGGCCTGCCCCCATAGTGGCTTAGTGCCTGTTGATGGTATTCTCAACCGGACTGGTCTGAGGTATATTTCATGTTGAGTAAATTCCCTTGGCAAGCCAAATGATGTATAGCAATTGAATGTATAAAATAAATAAGAATTATAATAACAATATAATTTTTTAAAAAGACAGCCTGCTTCCCTTTCGCTAACTGACCGTGCTTTACTGTTTAACTTGTAGCAAAAACAAAAATCCTAATCGTAACTTCGCTGAGGTTTTACAGGAGCTGGGCCTTCAAACCACCGTCAGAGAGCAGATCTGTCTAAGAAAACATGGAGGCAGGAGATGCTGGTCTGGGGAGGGCATGACCCCACGTGTCTCTGTGTGGCTGTGCAGAAGAGCACGTGGTGCCCTCCCCTCCCCCTTCCCTTCCTTTCTCTTTAAAATCCCACGTCCTGGCCCGTGACTTTGGAGGTGGTCTTTGAACACTCACCCACCATCTTCCCAGGGGAACGAAAGCTCCTGAGGAATCTCCCTTTCCTTTCGCCCACACTGGTCTCTTGAGTATTGGCCTTCCAAGCAGTGGGCAGCTGAACTTGGGTTCTGTCACCCAGCTGGACCTGCAGCCAGTCCGTTTACAAAGTCTCTCTGATGAGACAAAGGAAGAAAATTCATTCATTCAGCAGCCAGACAGCAGCATTCATACCATTCATCAAAGTTGCCAGCCAAGGGGTGGGGACAGAAGACAGACTCCTCCCTTAGAGTTGGGAACTAGCGCCTCCAGGGATTAAACAATGAAGATTTTCTGCTGAGACGTCACCCTCCAGACCCCATTCACGAGTGGGAGGGCTCCCCGAATCTTTCTGTCTCTCTCTTTCAAATTTTTAAGTTATTTTGTATTATTACTTGAGGTAAAGTATTTCTTGGCTCTCAGATCCTCCTTTCTCTTGCTAATTCTCACCTTTCCTTCCTCCCATCCAGGAGAGGCGAACCTGCAGGCCTCACAGAAGACTGACCCCTCCACTGGAGCTGGGAACTAGTGCTACTGCACAGTCTTCATGTTTTTGTTTAAAAAAATTTTTTTTCTCTTTCTCTGTTTTCTTTCCCTTTGTTGTTTTGTTTTGTTTTGTTTTGTTTTTTCTGCTTGGCCTTCACACACTGAGTGTCTAGACAAGTCTAAGTGAATTGTAGTCAAACAGCTAAATACTGTTAGGGTCTGAATATTCCTCGATGCCCACTGAATCTGCCACACAAAGAGAGAAAAACGGAATGGCAGCAAGATTGCAGATCACCTCCTCCTGCACATCCAACGCTCAGATAGAACTTCAAGATATTAGGAAGAAACGCGCAACCCAGCAGATGACCAGAAATCACTGCAGGGCACAAGAACTATAAGAAACCAAGAAAACACCTCTCCCCCAGGGGAAAAGAACAACTCGTCTTCATCCACAGACAGTACAATGGAACTCATGGAAAAGTCTGATAAAGAATTTAGAATATTTACAGTGACAAAGCTAACAGATGCAAGAGAAGAGAGACAACGAACTCCGAAATATGCAGGAGAAAAGAGATGACGAGTTCCAGGAGGTAAGGAAGTTCTTGCATGATCTGAAAGGAGATAACATCACAAAAAAGAATCAAATGGGGGACCAGCAGTTAGCATAATGGCTATGTCGTTGGACTCCCATGTAGTCGACTGCGGTTTGAGTTCCAGACCCATTGGCTTAAACTCACACTGGGCACTTGTACCTGCATGCCCAAGATCCCAAGAGGAGAATGGAGGAGAAGGGATTGCAGCGTGGCCATCCTCCCTGGGGGGTGATTTCTCCCTTTCTGTCTCTCTGTCTCTCTCTGTCTTTCTGGCAAGTGCACAAACCTATAGCAAAAACCTCTCAAAAAAAAAAAAAAAAAGAATCAAATGGAACTGATAGAGATGAATGTTGTAATACAGGAAATCAAAACCTCCCTTGAAAGTATTAAAAGCAAATTAGATCATGCAGAAGATTGAATCTCAGATGTAAAAGACAGAATTGCTGGGCTAGAAAAATCCACCATGAAGACTGAGGAAATAGCCCCCCAAAATGAGAATAATACATGAGAAATACTAGATACTATTAAATGTCCAAATATCTGGATAATCAGTATCTCAAATGGTGAGAAGACTAATAAAAGCATTCATAATTTATTCCATGAAATCCTGGAAGAAAACTTTCCAAACCAAGAGAGGCATTAAAACCAGATCCAAGTCATACAAAGGACTCCAAATAGAATCACCTCAAGAAGATCTTCTTGGGAACCAGCAGTTAGTGTAATGGCTATGTCGCTGGACTCCCACGTAGTCGACTGCGGTTCGCGTCCTGGACCCGGTGGCTTAAAACTCATGCCGGGCACATGTGCATGCATGCCCAAGATTCTGAGAGGAGAATAGAGGAGAAGGGATTGTAGCGTGAACATCTCCCCTGGGGGGTGATTTCTCGCTTTCTGTCTCTATGTCTCTCTCTGTCTGTCTGGTGAGCACACGCGCCCTATAGCGAAAACCTCTCAAAAAAAAAAAAAAAAAGAAAGAAAGAAAGAAAGAAAAGAAGATCTTCTCAAGAACACATTATAGCCAGACTGACCAAAACCACAGACAAAGACAAGATACTCAGATTGGCAAGGGAGAAACGTCAAGTTACCTACAAAGGATATCCCATCAGGCTAACAGCTCATCAGAAACAATGCAAGCAAGGAAAGAATGTGAAAATCTATTCAAAATGTTGAGTGAAAAACAATTTCAACCAAGAATACTATGCCCGGCAAGGCCATCCTTCATGTGGGGAGGGAAGACAACGTTCTCAGATACACAACCAGCACCGGAGTGGGCAGCACAGACGGAGTCCTTGCCTCTGAGGAGAGCAGCGTCTGGTTGAGAGAGGACGTCACCTGAGATGCTGGTGTCACAGGGTGGGTGGCTAGGGTGGGGAAGCACAGACTGGAATGGGTGGGGGCCCTGCTCTTCTGGAGTGGAAGGGACATTCTTGAAGGGACAGGCAGAGCAGACGTGGTCAGCACACCCAGGCAGTCGGGGGATGTGAATTCCTGGTGCCCTGGGAATTCCTGGATTCTCAGATGCTGTTCTCCACCCCGCTCACTCCCCTACCACATCGAGACCCACAGAACAGAAGTTCTGTTCTCTGCGTGTGACCCCAGCAGGTCAGGACACTCCACAGGACAGAGCGCCTTCCAGGCAGAGCGGGTGCTGTCCGTGGTGCTGACGCAGTTGAGCCCTCACTGGCTACGCCTGCCGCTTTCGGAGGGGCCTGACCACGCGGTGCGGGCCCTAGCACTGGAGTCAGTGAATATGCGGCATGAGCCGAGGACAGCCGGCCCCACTGGGATGCACTCGCGAGAGGGCCAGACCGCCGTTTCTCCTCCTTGTCCTCCATCGAGTGTCCTGAGGACCATGCCAGTCTGCGGTCCTCAGTCCAAGGACAGGAAAGCGAAGTTCCCTGCTGCTCTCTACTTGACGCTCCCCTCCATCCTCTCGGCCGGCCCCGCAGGTGGAGCAGGTGGCTGACCCGCAGGCAGGAGAGGCTGCAGGAGCTAGTCTCCAATGGCACCTCCAGACAAGTCCCCCTCTCACACAAATGTGGGGCTCTTTCTATCACAAAACGGGGTTCCTTATTGCGTCTGAGGTGGGCTCATGTCTACCCTGACCAGCAGAGATGTCCCGAAACATTAAGGGGCCTGAGCTCCCACATCTGCCTAGGGTCGCTGGGCTGCCGCGTGAGCAGCTGGGTGTTCCGACAGCGTCACCGTGGGTGGGGGAATCTAGGCGTCAGCCATTGAGCCAGGCCAGGTCACTGTTCCCTACAAGCGCTGCAAGAGTCCAAAGAAAAACTAGTAATGGGGCCAGCCCTCCGTGCGTGTTCATGCTGTGCACCGACAGCCGGACCCCACGTGGCAGGCAGTGCAGCGCGCGTGCCCCAGCACACCAGGCTCACGCGTGTACACACTCAAAGTCCTGACGGGATGGAGGGGAGGGGCTGCACTGTGAGCACGCCCCTCAGCGGTGCTTTCTGTCTCCCTCCCTGTCTCTGGCACTCGCATGTACCCTCTGACAATTAGAAAAGAAAAACAAATCGTGAGACCTGCCAGCTTGGCCCCGGCCACTCACAGCACCACAGAAACAGAAAAGTCGTCGTCTTGGGCACCGAGTTGGGAGCATGGACGTGCAGCAGTGGGTGCCTGGGACCGTCACACGGATCACAGCTCACACGGAAGGCGGACGGGTGGGGCTGACGGCCCGATTTTTCTGTACACTCCTTTTTAAAACTTGTTTTAGGTGTTTGCCACAAGGCACAGGTACTCACTGGAGAGAGACAGCGAAAAAGGGAAAGTGAGACGTCACCCCACAGGGGGACAGCCACGCCACGGTCCCTTCGCCTCCGTTCTACTCTCAGGGTCTGGGGCACCCACACGCATGTGCCTGGGGTGACTTGCAAGTCACAGAGGTGGCCGTGTGCGAATCCACCTTAACCTGCAAGCCACCTGCTGGCCCCAGGGCTGCCTTTGCATGGCCATTGGAAGTGTTCCGCGCGGACGCCTGCGGAGGCTCTGTATTCCATCAACCTACCCAGGCTGGCAGCCCCTCTGCCCCAGCCCCTTCCCTGCTTGCCTCCCGACCGCAGGGAAGTGGGAAGCAGCAGCCCCAGGCCTCAGGACGAAGCGCTGAGTCGCTCACAGACAGACGGACCGGTGCCATCCTGACATGGAAGCGGACGGCGGGCGGGTCCGCGAGGCACTCGCTCTAGCTGTGCGTCGCTCCCTCTCCCAGGAGGTGGAAACAGTGCAAGCTGCGGGCTGCTTCTACGAGAAACGGGGCCGTGAGGGAGGGCTGTGAGCACGAGAGCCGGGGGTGACGTCCTTCGTGTTCTGGGTGCCCGCTCTGGCTGCCCCGGGGAGACGGGGTTGGAGAGCGAGCAGGACCCGGGGCCCACTTACTGCCTGGCACCGTTCTGCATGGGAACTCCTGGTCCAAACGCAGCCCAGCCCCATTCGCGTTCTCATCCCCGAGGATGGCGGGCATCCTCTGGCGACAGTGGGAGGAACACGCGGGCCACGGAAGGTACAGGCGTGGGGAGAGAGCAGCAGATGCCTTCAGCCGGCACCGGGTCAGGCCGAGACCCGCCCTGGGATGGGGAGGGAGGGAACACTGCCCAGAGCGTGGAAGAGATGGGGGGGGGTGAGAGGCTGTCTCTGTCCAGGACCAGGTTACCCTGTGACAAGAGTTCTGACAGCGGTCACACAGGGCACACTGTGAGCCAAACGACCTCAGAGGTGTCGAGACCTGAGAACCCTTGGAAAATAGGTGGGGGCCAGGTCTTTCCGTGCTCAAATGTCTGACAAGTTTAGGCTTCCCCTGAGGGTGCTGGGGAGCCAGGGGAGGGTTTAGAGCAGGGGAGGACAGAGCTGGCTCTTGGTGTGAGAAAACATCCCTCTAAGCTGATGCGAGGGAGACTCTGGGGAGAGGAGGAGGGCGGAGGCCAGGAGGCTGGGGAGGAGACTGGGTCTCTGATCTGAGCTGACAAGGAAGAGGACAGAGTGTGAGCGGGGGCTGAGGCCAGGGACGCGTGGGAGAAGAGGGTGAGCGTTCTCAGGAAGGGCCGTCTGCAAGGCTCATTGGCTCAGGGGGTGGCGTGAGAGAGGGACATCCATGTGACCCTGGGGTCCGATCGGAATAGCGACGGGGGCTCCGTTACCTGGCGGGACATGCTGGTCTGGGGCTCCAAGCAGACTGGGACGGGCAGCAGACTGGGACGGGCAGAAGCTACGAGAGCCCAGGAGAGGCAGGAGGCCGCAGGGAGGAGAGCGGGCCCAGCGACGAGCTAAGAAACCCACGTAGGAGGCTCCGCGGTGAGAAGAGGCGGCCAGGAGAGCTGCCAGGGGGTGGGAGCAGCAGCCAGAGAGCAAGGGGGCATTTTCCCGTCTCTGACCTCAGCCGCAGAGGTGCAGCCCTGCTTGGGGTTTGGCAACATGCCACACACAACCCCTGCCTTTTCTTCTTTTTAGGAATTATTTAATTTTATTATCTGTTTTTAAATTGCTGTAGGGCATGAGTCCTCCCCAGAGAGAGACAGGGGGAGAGAGGGAAAGTGCTGGGTCCAGGATTTGAACTGCAGTTAGCCGTGTGGGAGGCCAGCACACCGACCACCACACCACCTGTGTACCCTGACCCCTGTCCTTTCAACAGGACAGACTATGGTCAGTTGCCGGGAAGGCTCTTGAGAGAAAGGCTTGTCAGAGAGGAGCTGCTGACCGAGCCCTCATCCAAGCGTGGCTGCAGGAAACGTGGAGGCGGATAGCTCCCTGCTCCCCAGAGCTGTGAGCGTCCAGACCCAGAGCACCCCAGGCTCTGATCCCTCCACCCCACACCCCCAAGGACCCAGGAGCCGCCTGCTGTGGGGAGGTCCTGGGTTCGCATCCTGAGGCCTCATTGTACACTCTGGCCATGAGTGTACAAGTGCCCACTGTCCAGGGCTGACTGAGGCTGGGGCAAGTTGTGGCGTGAAAACCCTGTGGGGCTGCTTCTCATTCTCTCTCTCCCCCAAATAAACTTTTAAAGACCCAGTGTTATGAGAAAATGTGGGGACTGTTCCAGGCATAACAGGGTAGGTATAGCAGGACACTGGAAGCGCAACAATCTGGAAAATCCGAATACAGCCAAATGCTCCGCCAAAGCAAGGGGGCGCATTTCGGAGTGGAGCCAGCAGCATCCACGCAGCTCCGGGGATGAGTTTGCCCAGGCAGAGAGCGCTCTCTGTGGGGAGCAAAAAGGAGACCTTTCGGCATGCTGGAGGGGCTGATGCGACACACTGGAGAAGCAAGGAGGCTCAGAGGCAGCCAGTTTAAGAGGCCTGGACATTTCTTGCAGTCACGTCGGGTGTAGGAGACAGAGTCTTGCCTCAAGCGCACGACAGCCACATTTCGAAGCTGACGGCCTTGACCGAGTTTGGGGATTTTTTTTTTTTTTTTTTTAGTTTTACTACACGAGGTATGCACTGCCTAGAGAGACACAGAGAGAGAGAAGTCATCCCCCGGAGGGGATGGCCTCGCCAATCCCTTCGCCACTCTCCCCTCGGGATTTTGGGCACACAGCGGCGCCCGGCACCGGCGCCCGCGTTTTCAAGCCTCTGGGTCTGGGCTTCATCCCCACAGTTTTTTTTTTTTTTTTTTTTAGTTTTACTACACGAGGTATGCACTGCCTAGAGAGACACAGAGAGAGAGAAGTCATCCCCCGGAGGGGATGGCCTCGCCAATCCCTTCGCCACTCTCCCCTCGGGATTTTGGGCACACAGCGGCGCCCGGCACCGGCGCCCGCGTTTTCAAGCCTCTGGGTCTGGGCTTCATCCCCACAGTGGGCCGGGTGGGATCCAGCCGCCGTGACCACACGCTGGCCCGCGCTGCTGCTCTCAACTACTGGCACTCCCCCGCTTTTCCGACGCCGCCCCAGCGGTTCTGGATCAGGCCGAGGTGAGGGAGCGCAGTGAGGCCTCTATCTCGAAATGAGCCCGAGGCTCCGTACACAGGGCAGGGAACGTTTCCGCTGGGCTCCAGGGGACTGGGCCATCTCCCACCCTGCAGGGCGCGCAGCCCCACTCGGAAGCCAGTCCTCGGAATCCGGGCCCTGCCGCGGGCCACCTTCCGCTTTAATCTCGCCACAGATGCCTGCACGTTTACTTCTCGTCGGCAACCCGACCTCACAGGGTAGAAATATGCTCTGTGACCTCTCTAAAAGCCTATAATAATCCCACAAACGCAGGAAATCCGAATACAGCCTCCTGTTTTCCAAGTACCCGGAGACAGCGCGCCGCCACAGCGACTGCAGCGCAGGTGGGACGCGCCCGCCGCCCCTGCGCAGGCGCAGGAAGGACTCACAGCCACGCCTTCCGAGAGCCGTAGCGGGGGCAGGGAAGGGCCGCGAGGGCTTCTGGGAGTTGTAGTCCACCGGGCCCGGGCGCCGCCGGCGCTGCTGGTAGAGCAGTTGCTTGGGGTTCTGGGAGCTGCAAACGACCTAGCCCCAAGGCCTTGTGGGAGTCGTAGGACCGAGCCACTTCCGGGCCGGGCTTCCGCGTGTGCGACAAAGTGTGGACGTCCCGGCACCGCGTTCGGCCCAGGTGAGTCTCTCCTGCGGATGCTCCGCTTGCCAGCCGGCCGTTTGTTAGGTACCGTGGGGTGGGGTGGTCGAGGGTCTCTCTGAGGGCGATGACCCTGGCCTCTATGCTTTCCAACGCCTGCGTCCCAGATGGCCTTCTGGACAGAATCCCCACTTTGGACACTGCGGCAGGGCCTGCCTCTCGCCAAGCTATCCGCTTCGGGAAGGGGACGTCCCCGCCCCCACGTGTACGCCCTACTCTGCCTTAGCACGTCTGTCCTGCTACAAAATACAGTCCATGGAAAGTAGAATTAAAGTACGAGTTTATTTTGTGCAAAGAGTTTTGGAATGTATGCATGGCTTTTTCATAATGCACATTTTCATTAGCTTTTTGGAGACCCCTGTAAAAATATCACAGTATCCTTCCTGACAAGGCGGGAACCCAGAGCTCTCCCTGGGACCTCCTGCCTGTCTGCTGGGTGCATTTATTACTCTATTTACTGAGCACTGGCTCTGTGCAAGGCAGAGGGGTGGATTGCGGCTAGGGGTGACAGCCAACCCTGTCCCTGCCTTGAGGGAACTCAGTGACAGCCAGGGTCAGCATCAGGGCTGGGAGCCCAGGGCAGCACCTGACCCAGCCTGGGGGCCTGCTTCACAGGCACTTAAGACCTGACGTGGCCAGACGGAATTCCTGGTCTCCTCTCTCTGCACGGCCCCACGATCCTCCCAGGTGCCCAGGCAAAACCTCAGAGTCATCCTTCATCCTTCTCATCATTGCCACACCCCCACTCCCTTCTAAGTCTTGTGCAAGCCCTGTGGGCTCTACCTTCAAAACAGGCCCAGAATTTCATCTCTTCCCCCTTCCATTGCCACCACCCCGCCAGGCCACCATCCTCTCTCACTGCCTGCTGCCATCACGTCCTCACTGCCCTCGGAACTTTGCACCTGGTCCCATCGCTCTTCCCCACACAGCAGCCGATGGAGTCCTTTAAGGCTGACGTCAGAGGGGGTCCTGTCTGCGCAGACCTGGCCTCCCCTGACGGCCAGCTCCCGCCAGATAGGCCATGTCACCCTCAGGCTCTGCCCACTGTGCAGCCTCATCTCCTGGAAGGTTAGCCCTCCCCAGGATGTGAGCCCGGGGCTGGGTGGCTGGTTTAGGGTGTGAGGAGAGGTGAGCCAGGGTGACTCATGTCCTGTCCTGCAGAAGGTCTGGGGGGAAGGCGGCTGCTCTCGGGACACGGAAACTAACTGGGTAACAATGGGGTTCTGCATTGTGACAAACAAACAGGTTGGCTGGGGCCTCTGGTCTGCGGTCTGAAAGGTGCCCCGGCAGGGACCCTCAGTGGGGCATTCAAGGGCCAACCGGGACGGACATTCTGACATTCGGGACCAACCACCGGGAGACTGGGAGGAGAGGTGCCAGGCAGGAACCGAGGGCATGAAGAGGGCCCACAGAAGGCTGGGCAGGAGGGAATCCAGCAAAGCAGAGGAGGGTTGAGCGGAAAGCCCAGGAAGAAGATTCCAAAGGCACAAACAGCCGGAGGAGGGGTGCCCTGGGTGCTTGAGAGCAGAAGCCAGCGCGGCTGGAGGAGAGCGGGAAGAGGCGAGGCAGGGGGGGGGGACGGGGGGGGGGCGCCCCAGGC
>NW_006159598.1:799263-800278 GCF_000334495.1 Tupaia belangeri chinensis | reverse complement strand
CTGGCGGCGGGGCGGCCCCGGCCGGCGCAGGGGGACCTGCCGCTCACGGTGGTGGCCTACGCGGACCTCTTCGGGGGCTGGACCATGGACGCCGTGGCCCGCAGCACGGCCGGCTCCGGCCGCAGCCGCTCCTGCTGCACCTTCTGCGGGGTGCTGCGGCGCCGAGCGCTGGAGGAGGGGGCGCGCCGCGTGGGAGCCACGCACATCGTGACGGGTGAGCGCAGGAGGGGACCAGGCCTGGGAAGGGACCTGGCGGGCTGAGAGGGGGAGGGAGACCCCCGCCACCGCATGAACTAAGGGGAAGGTCCCAGTGAGGGGGCGGGGCCTGTATCTGCTCTGGTTTGGGGGGACAGGATGGGGCAGGCGGGGGCACGGCTGGTCTTGCCGGCACACCTGGACCCTGGACGGCGCTGACGGGCAGAGGGCGGGGAGTGGAGTTCCTCACCGGGCTGCATCTTCGTTCTTCACTTACTTTGTTTCCCACCATCTCGGCCTCTTTCTGTCCGCTCGCAATCCAGGTGTCCCTGCACAGTGTCCCTGTTCTCTGTGGCCTCTCCCTCCTCAGCTCCTTGAACAAAGAGCTGCGGAATTTCTATTCTGCTTTAAGCCAGATCCCAGCTGCGCCAGGGCAGGTTCCTGACCCCGCCGCACTTCCCCCGTCGGAAATGTTAACGTGTCCCATGCGCGGACTTGTTCTGACCATCAGCTGAGTAGTAGAGCGTGTGGTCTGTGTGTGCACATGTTACACACGTGACCTCAATCCCTGCAGCCAGTGTCAAAGGCACGGAGTAAGACTTATGGCAGCCTGGGGTGTTGTCACCTGCAGTTCCGGAGGCTCCCCGGCCCCAGCCCCGCTAGGCTTTCCTGCCGGAGCTCTGGGCAGAACCCCCTTCTCTGCTTTTCCAGCTTCTGGGGCTGCGCATTCCCTGGCTCGGGCCCTGGTCCACTTTCACAGCCAGCAGCGGGGAGAGGCCTTCTCAGTGGGCGCACTCCGACCTCTCGTCTCCTGCCCCTC
>NW_006159598.1:797507-798710 GCF_000334495.1 Tupaia belangeri chinensis | reverse complement strand
GCTGGGGTGGCAGAAGGAGGTGGTGCTGTACGCGCACTTCCGCCGCCTGCACTACTTCTCCGAGGAGTGCGTCTACGCGCCCGAGGCCTTCCGCGGCCACGCCCGCGAGCTGCTCAAGCGCCTGGAGGCGGCGCGCAGAGGGCGGGGAGTGGAGTTCCTCACCGGGCCGCATCTTCGTTCTTCGCTTACTTTGTTTCCTACAGTCTGGGCCTTTCTGTCCGCTCGCAATCCAGGTGTCCCTGCACATGTCCCTGTTCTCTGTGGCCTTCCTCTCCTCGGATTCTAACTCTCTCCCTCCTCAGCTCCTTGAACAAAGAGCTGCGGGATTTCTACTCTGCTTTAAGCCAGACCCCAGCTGCGCCAGGGCAGGGTCCTGACCCCGCCGCACTTCCCCCGTGGGAAATGTTAATGTGTCCCATGCACGGACTTGTTCTGACCATCAGCTGAGTAGTAGAGCGTGTGTCTGTGTGTGCACGTTACACACGTGACCCCAATCCCTGCAGCCAGTGTCAAAGGCACAGGGTAAGACTTACGGCAGCCTGGGGTGTTGTCACCTGCAGTTCCGGAGGCTCCCCGGCCCCAGCCCTGCTAGGCTTTCCTGCCGGAGCTCTGGGCAGAACCCCCTTCTCTGCTTTTCCAGCTTCTGGAGCTGCGCATTCCCTGGCTGGGGCCCTGGTCCGCTTTCACAGCCATCAGCGGGGAGAGGCCTTCTCAGTGGGCGCACTCCGACCTCACGTCTGCCCCTCGCCCACTTGCAAGGGCCGTGATCACCCCAGCCCACCTGGGGAGCCCAGGCTCCCTGTCTTGAAGTCAGCTGATCACACCCCTAACGCAGCCTGCACCCTACTTCCCCTCCGTCCCACAGCCCAGGAACGTACTCGCAGGACCCGGATGAGGCCGAGGACACCCCAGCCCAGGGTGGGAGAGGCCGCCTGCCCACTGCACCTCCCTAAGGCCTTTCTCGGAGTCTGAACCACAGGTTCTCCTGAGGCCGGGAGGTATTCGCTTGGAAAGCGCTTTTACTCCGCGTGTGGAGGGGCCTCTCAGGGATGGTGGGTGCGAACGAGGGCGCCCCGGTGGCCACAGGGGCGCGTGTGTTTTCTCCTTTCTTGCCGGGTCCACCTCCAGCCTCCGCCTGGCCCGCTGTCCCAGGGTGCACAGGGTCTCAGTGGCCCGTCCCCCACCCCCCTCCCATGGGCCCCG
>NW_006159598.1:794055-797062 GCF_000334495.1 Tupaia belangeri chinensis | reverse complement strand
TGGACGAGGAGGGGCCGCCGCGGGACCCGGACCCGGACCGGGACCGCGATCGGGCGGGGCCCCCAGCCTCCGAAGCCATCCCCGCCTTCTAGACACTGCGGGCCAGGCTCCCGTAGACGCTGCCAATAAACCAGTTACCCCGACTCTTGCCTGGGCCTCCTGGGGGGCTGGGGAGAGGGTCGGAAACCAGACCCCTGTGCTGTGTGGATGCTGGGACCCCGAGGAATGGGCCTCAGGGAGGAGGGAGCTGAAGTGGGGGTCGCAGTCCTGGGTCGGAGGAGGGAGGCTGGGGACCCGGACATCTGGTCTCAGGGAGGAGGGGCCTGAACAACCTGGGATTTGAGTGAGTGGGGACCGGGGGACTGCCTGGTGCCTCTGCCGGGTCCTGCGGTGCTCGGGAGGACCCCAGCCCTTCCTGAGCACGGTCCACGTGCGTTTCCGTTGTCCTGCAGTGGGGTGAGCCAGGTCACATGACTGATGGCACAGGTGGATCACCCTCCTGTGTCTGTAACTGCAGGGGCCACCTCCCCGTTTCATCCCTTCCTCCTCCTCGGCTGTCAAATGGCCAGGGTCACCCAGCTGGAGGGGGCTGCAGGGGCTCCCACCCGGATCCAGAGCTCTCAGATGGTGGGGGCAGATGCATGGTCTCAGTCACAGGTGAGGGGGCTGGGCGCGCTCCCCATTCCCTGGGCTCTGGAGGCAGAGCTGGGTGAGCCTGGTCTTGGACTTAACCTCTCTGTTCCTCCATTTCCTCCTGTCGGGATGAAATCAGCTTCTACCCTAGCACTGTCGGGAGGCTGTGGCGGATCCGCAGTTCGGTGTAGTTGTTTCTGTTAAGGTTTGGCCACCAGGGGCCTCCAGGTTCCAGGGTTGCCCCTCTGCAGGTCCCGGGAGCTTTCTGGCGGGCCCTGGTGGTGTCCCACCTCCAAGTTTCGCTGGGCTGCCTCCTTAGTCGGAAGTACCCCTATTCCTGTCTTCCGTCCACCCTCCGCGGCCCTCTGAGAAGCCTTTCCCGATTTCTCACCGCCTCCATCCAGACTCGGTCTAAATGTGCCTGATTAGATTGGGCCGTGGGAAAAGGCCATCGCTCTGCCTCCCCCCTGGGGTAATCAAGCCCGCGGTTAATTAGTCATTCAACAGTGTTTAGGGAGCACCTCTGTGTCAAGCGCCCTGTAGGTGCTGGGAATGCAGCCAGGAACTAGAAGCTAAAGCCCTTGTCCCCGGAAGTCCCCAGTCTAGGGGAAAGGGCGGCAGGCACATGCAGACAGTGTGGGAGGCTCCAAACTGGGAGAGGTGGGGTGGGTGTCCTGGGTCGGGGTCTCTGGTGGAGGAAGCGCCTGAGAACAGAGACCTGGTAAGCGCGGGAACTCATGGAGAAGCTTCCGGGAAGAGCTTTCCAGCTGGGGTGCTGCTCGTGCGAGCACAGAGGTGGAAGAAGGTCGGATCCCTGAACAGCCAGGAGCCTGGTATGGCCGCAGCAGAGCAGAGGACAGCGGAGATGGGACGGGCGTCGCCAGCCACCAGCCGGGCCTCGGGATGGTGACAACGACTGGGATTTTCTTCTGAGACTCATGCCCAAGTGTTGGGAGGACTCTGGTCCCCGGCGTGACCCGATTTCCACTTTCTACTCTCTGCGCCCACGGAGGACAGTGGACTGTAAAGGGCGCACATTGTCCAAGGAGAGCTGTGGGCCGACCCTGGGCCGCCTCCGAGTCCAGCGGCCCCTCCTCAGCTCAGATGTGGAGAATGGATTGTTTTGTTTTATTTTGTTTTTGTTTTTTTTCTCTAGGGTGTTTTTGCTCTGGTGCCCTCGCCAGAGACTGAGACAGAGAGTGAGAAATCACCCCCCATGGCGGCTGGCTAGGCCACAGTCCTTTCTCCATTCTTAGGGGATTTGGGGACACACACACACACACACACACACACACACGCATGCGCGCGCACTCATGCACCATCCTGTTTTTCAAGCTGCGGGGTCTGGGACTCAGACCTCACAGTAGACCATGTGGGATCCAGCGCCATCACCACCACGCCACCAGCTGGCCCCAGCTCAGTACTTAAAAAACATTAATGAGATCATTTATATTCTTTTATTTTTCTTACCAAGTCATCAAAATCCACCGTGTATGTTACACTTAAACCCGTTGGGACTCCCGGCTCGGACTCCTGCGGCTGGGCCACGGCGGGTCTGGCTGCTGTCCACGACGCAGATTTACAGCCTGCGTCCAACGCCACACTGCAGGCATGGGGCAGGCGCTGGTTCCCTGGCAGGGCGCCCGGAAGTGCACAGGCACCGAGCACCCGATCCTCCGCCACTTGCAGTTTGGGTGTTACGGGCGCTCTGCCCTCGCCTGGGTGTCTGCAGAGCTGGAGAAGGTGCTGTTCTGAGCTCTGGCCACGAGGGGGCACTGTGACCACGCCTGTGCTCCGGTGGCCGCTGACCGCAGAGCCCTCCTTCCTCGCCCCAGCCGGAGCTCAGCCTGCTCCACCTGCCCCTGCCTCTGAGCCAGCCCTCAGAGGCTGGAGACGGGCGGCTGAGCTCTAAGGCCCGTGTCACCCGGAAGCTTTCCTTGCCCTTCAGGCCCTTGTGTTCATTCATTCATTCAGCAAATGTGTGTGGAGAGAGCTGTGAACCGAACCAGGCCCTACCCTCATCTGAGAACCAAATGAAAAACAGAAACAAGTGGCATGCATTTCGTGTTGGGTAAATCCTCTTTACAAGCCGAATGATGCATAGTGATCAAATGCTTAAAAAAATAAGAATAATGGGGACCAGCAGTTAGCGTAATGGCTATGTCGCTGGACTCTCATGTCGTCGACCGTGGTTCGCGTCCTGGACCCGGTGGCTTAAACTCACGCCAGGCGCATGTGCGTGCATTGCCAAAATCCCGAGAGGAGAATGGAGGGGAAGGGGTTGCAGCGTGGCCATCCCCCCGGGGGGTGATTTCTCGCTTTCTGTCTCTGTCTCTGTCTAGCGAGCACACGCACCCTATAGCAAAAACCTCTC
>NW_006159598.1:783236-793415 GCF_000334495.1 Tupaia belangeri chinensis | reverse complement strand
TCTGTCTCGGTCTCTGTCTAGCGAGCACACGCACCCTATAGCAAAAACCGCTCCAAAAAAAAAAAACAAAAAAAAAAAGAAGAAGAAAATGGAATTTTTTTTTTTTTTGAAAGAAAGCCTAGTAGCAATAAATACAGTGTGGGGAGTGTGTCACACTTACCTGAGCAGGATGGATGGGGCCCTCAGGAGAAGGGGACCTGCCCAAGCAGAGCATTCCTGGGGGAGGGAAGAGCAAGTGTGAGCTCCAAGGTGGGAGAACCGGCTGGAGGGGTGAGGGGGGGCAGGTTCCGGTTCTGCTTTCGCCTTGAGTGACATGGCAGCCATGTTCCAAGAAGAGTGATCAGAGTCATCCCTTTATTCACGCCACAAACATTTCCCAATACTCCCCGGGAGCGGCCCTGCGGGGCAGTGGGGAAGCAGCTGGCCAGCCCCGCCCCTGCCCTCAGCGGGCTCCCATCCTGCAGGGGAGGCGGGGATGGACACCAGCAGGTCCAGACTCAGGGTTACGTGCCACCACACGGCTCAGGAAGGACACAGGATCCCGGAGGCGGGGTGCCGGACTCCGCAGGGTGCGTCATGGAATGCTTCCTGAAGGAGGTGTCTAAAACAAGACCCAGAAGATGAGCGAGTGAGGGACAAGCACAGCCAGCACGGGGCACAGCAGGGCGAAGGCCCGCAGGCCAGGGGACACTGAGCAACGGCTGCGGGGGGAGTGATACCTGTAGACCACAGAGGGCGGAGGGCGCAGGGAAGACTGGCGGTGGGAAGGTTCAGAAGTTGGGAGGCTGGGCGGATTCCCATTACTGGGTATGGAGCCCACGCTGAGGCGATGGTCAGGGAGTTGGGATGGTGGGACCAGGTCTGAAGGAGACTTAAGCACGCAGCTGGAAATCTTCCCCGACACTGCGGTGTGGCTTTGGTTTTTTAAATAATTATTTATTTTATTTTATTTATTCATTTATTTTTTCAGTTTGACCAGAGAGAGACAGAGGGTGAGAGTGAGAGAGAAGAAGTGAGAAAGCAAGCCACCAGATTCAGGACTTGAACGCTGGTCGGCCATGTGGGAGTGTCCAGCACCTTAACCACCATGCCACCTGCTGGCCCCCGCTGCGGTGTGTCTTATGCACATGAAAAGCTGCTACAAGAACACAGAGGTGGCCCAGCCACAGTGGTGCGTGCTTGGGCGTGGCCATGTGGTACTGGAGCCATAGGGGAGGTCCCAGGTTCAAATCCAGGCTTGACCTGACCACAGCAGGCAAGCCCGTGATCCTGGGTAGCCGGCAGAGAGGAATGCATGATTTGTTCTTTGTGTGTTGTTGTTTTAAAGCAGGGTAAGGGGCGAGAGGAAGCCAGGAAGAGCCTCTTTGACTCCTACGTAGTCAGCCTTGATCACCTCACGCCCTCTGTAGCCCACTCTCAGCAGGGGCAGTAATTGTTAGAAACGGATCCATTCCAGAGACCAAAGCCCTCCTAAAGGCATAACTGTCAAAGCTATCTCTTGCCCTTCTCTCCAAAGAAAGAAAGAAACTTAAAAAGAGAGAGAGAGAGAGAGAACTCAAGGATGGTGTGGATCCAGGAGAATCCCTCCCAAGCAGACGGAACAAAAATAAGGAGGTTTGCGACTTGCAGACGGCCGCAGGAAGCAGCGAGGTTCTCCTGCGGGAGGAAGCCGTGCTGCGTATGGACAGCAGAGGGGGAGCCGCTGGGACTGGACGCCCCGTCATCACGGAGGGGCCGAGCCCATGGCCCTGCAAACACAAAGCACCCTTACTCTGAGGGAATGTGACAGTGGAACTCCAGCACCCGTCTCAGGGAGTCAGAAGCATTCTCCCCCTGCGATCTCAGGAAGAGGGGCTTACCCCCTTCCACCTGCCCTCACGCTCCCAGGGCTGGGTAACTGCGGGTCGCTGGCAGACCTGCAGAGGTACAGGCAGTGGGTACAGAGATCCAGAGAGAATCGGGCTCCAAGGCCGTCCCTCATTCAGCCTGTTCCCTAGAATCCCAGCCACATGGCCAGGTTCCAAACAGCACCAGCACTAAGGAGAAAACGAAGACGGTCCCTAACCTCATGAAACCTCGTGGGAGACAAAGGAGACCATTTACTGAGTGCCTACCATGCACCAGGGTGCAGATGCGGGTCCAAGCTGGCACTCAAGTTGTAGAAGTCACAATCAATCAATGTAAGAAAAGAAAGTAAATAAAACACAAGAGACACCTGGTGGTGGTTAGTGCCATAGAAAAAGCAACAGGGCCAGCTGGTGGCATGGTGCTTAAGGCAAGTGGATCCCTATGATCAGTGACATGGTTTGAGTCCCACACTCCGTGGGCTGAAAGGCGTGTGTGCGTGGGCATGTGCATATGTGCCTAATAGCCTGAGAGGAGAACAGAGGAGAGGAGATCGTGGTGTGTTCACAACCCCCGCCCCGGCAGTTCTTTCTCCCTTTCTCTCTCTCTCCCTCTCTGTCTCTCTCTGGTGAGCACACAAGCCCTATAGCAAACTAAAAACAGAGAGAGAGAGAGAGAGAGGGTCTGGCAGGTGGTGTGGTGGCTAAGGGCGCTGAACTGTGACATGGCTGACTGCAGTTCAAGTCTCAGACCTGGTAGCTTGCTTTCTCATTTTCCCTCTCTCTCTCACTCAGTCCCTCTCTGGTCAAATTAAAAATAAATAAATAAGGTTAAATAAAATAATTTAAAAAGAGAAAGGGGGAGGAAGGAAGGAAGGAAGGGAGGAAGGAAGGAAGGAAGGAGGGGAGGAAGGAAGGAAGGAAAGAAAAAGAGAAAGGAAGGAAGAAAGAAGAAAGAAGGAAAGAAGAAAACAACAGCAACGATTAACAAGGGCGCAAACACATAAGGCAATTATAGATTAAAATCAAGTGAAGAAAGGAAACCAACCAGAGACTGAGATAAAAACTAGAAGGGAATGTCAACTCTAGAGAAGATGATCAGGAAGTGACCTTCAATCTGGCATTCGAAGGATGATGGTGAGCAGAGGGGTAGAAGTGTGTCCCACGTAGAGGCAATGGCAAAGGCAAAGGCTCTTTAGTGGGATGACGTCTACCATGTCCAGAATGTTCAGAAAATCCAAGGAGCACTTGGCGCCAATGTGGAATGCATGATATGATGATGAGGTTGGAAGGACAGACAAAAGCTGGACCTCATTTGCCTTGGAGGCCATTAGGCTCTCTTATAAATGCAGTGGCGACTCACAGATGGGTTTAAGCAGCTTTTAATGCAGTACTATTTTGTGTTTTAAGAAGATGTCGGCTGCTGACTAGAGAATGGACTTGGCATGAGGTGGGAGGGGGCGCTGGCGTCAAGCCCTCGGCGCAGAGAGACCAGCCTGGCTGCTATTGCACCTGTGCAGGTGAGAGATAAAGGTGGTATGGATGAGAGTGACTGAGAGATGAGTGGGTGGATTCTTCGCTGTCTATTTTGGAGCTAAGATGACAGGAAGTGCCAAAGAGGGAGCAGAGCACCAAGGAGGAACTCAGGGGCCACTCCCAGATTTTGGCCTGAGCGGCTGGGGAGAAGAGGCGACCTTTATTCACACAGGTGAGACTTTGGGGAGTGGGGCCAACTATGAGCTTAGACAGAAATAAAGGCAGATCATGGAGTGAGGTAAAGATCTCGCATCGGGCCCAGGTGTGCACGCAGCAGACACAGGTGCTGACATGGCAGTGTCCGAGAGGCTACGAGAGAGTTTGGGTAATCAACGACATGTAACATCAGCACCAGAGCAGCATCAAATCAGGGCTGGGGTTCGAATCCCCACTTGGCCACTTGCTCATGGTGCACCTGGCCTTTGTAACCAACCTTGCTCATCTGTAAAATAGGGTCATCGCATGCACCTCACGGGGCTGGTGGAGAATTACATGAGACGGGCACGTGGCAGGTACTGGAAGAATTGCCAACCCAGAGCCCACCAGGGCCCAGGGGGTGACAGAGACAAGGATCCCCTGGCTCATTCCACAGTGTTCATTGCATGCACGCTTATGCCAGGCTGTTCTAGGGAAAACAGACTCCCTGTCCTCGATGACACGGACACAGGTTTGGAGACAGTGATGTGTATAACAGCTAAAGGATGTGGGTTCGAGTCCTGGTTCTGCCACGTGAAGAAGTTACTTCTGTCTAAGGCCGGGTTTCCTCGCCTGTAATGTGGAACCGAGGGGCTAGCTTCATGGAGCTTCCCCAAGGGTTAAATGAAATGTGTAGGTAAAGCGCTAGGCAACCTGCCTGCCTGTCACTGCCAGCGGAGACAGACACAGGTGTTCATGGATGCAGGGAGCCGGAAGCCGGGAAAAGGGGGGCCTCAACTTCTGGGTCCCACAGCCCTCCCTAGCCAGAGCCCACCTCCCCACTGTCCTCCCCACGGTCACACCTGCCTCTATCTCTTCCCAGAAAGGCCCCGCCTCTGAAACCACAGAATCCCACCTCCTACTCTCTGACCACAGCCTCCCATGCTTCTGGTGCCGTGGGAGGCTCGGCCATACCTGTTCTTCCAGCTCACACGCCTGACCCTCCTCATGCAGCCTCCCCACCGAGCCCCTGTGTCTTCACTGCCCTCTCGCCACATGCCCCCCTGTTACCCTGGCTGAGAGCGCCTGCTTCAGTACTCTGAGCCCAAGTCCTGCGTGTGTCCCCTGCCTCCATGCAGGCTTTGGAGGGGACACTGTTCAACTGCTCAGGAGGTGCCCCTTGAAAGGCATCGCCACCAGCTTCTCCTGGGCACCGCCTCTGCCATCTTCAGCTGCATCCGCCCAGGTGCCCTCCTTGGAGGAAGCAGAAGCCACCCAACAGGCCTGGCTGTGACTTCCTGCCACCGGCCCCACACCCCACCTGCGACCTCACCGCCCTTCCCTCTTCCTTCCTGGAACAATGGAAGAGGCGTCCTTCCCTTGTCTCAGGCTAATCCCACCGCTCGGCGGGTTGTGCCATCCACGCCTTTGTTCTTGGACATCTGTGCTGCGGTTAAGAGCCCTCCGCCTGGGCTCACGTCAGGGCACCATCACTTAGCGTTGTGCAACCTTGGGCAGGCGATAGACTTTCTGTGCAGGAGGGTAAGCGTTCTCACGCGACTGGGCAAGGCCTCGGCAGGTCAGTAAGTGTGAGGTGCACTAAAGCCACGCTGGACGCACAGATCAGCGTGCAAACCAAGTGGACTGCTGCTTGAGGACGACAGAGAGAGTTAAGGTCACGGGGTGGAGGCTCAGACCGTCCTGGAGTCTGCATGCCGCCTCCTGCTCTCACCAGCTGGGCAGCCTTGGGCAAGCCCCCTCCCGGCTCCCAGCCTGTTTCCCAGTCTGCAAAGTGGGGGCCGGACGAGACCCATCCTGTGGAGTTGGGGTTCCCTACGACCTCACTGCCCTCATCCCCTCTTCTCCCCTCGCTCACGGGCCCCACCACACTGGCCTTCTCTCTCCACAGACTCGCTTCAGGGCCACTATGCCTGCTGGTCCCTTTTCTAAGCCCTTATAACTCATAGAATTATATTAGCTCATCAGAAAAGTCAGGATGCCTTTTGTGTGTGTGTTTTTCTATGCAAAAACGTGTCGTGACTTTTCCGATGGCCCAGTATGCTGTGTTGTTACTTGCTTTTTCTTCCAGAATGTAAGCGTGAGTAGCACAGGGATCTAGGTTGTCTTTTTTGTTTTGTTTGCTGGTTGGTTTTAAGAGAACATGCATTCACCATAGCGACAGAGAGAGGCAGAGAGACAGAAAGGGAGAAGTCACCCCCAGGGACAACAGCCACACCGCAATCCCCTCTCCTTCGTTCTCTTCGCAGGACCTTAGGCACACATGCACATGCGCCCAGCCTGAGTTTGAAGCCGCCGGGTCCAGGACTGGAACCACCATGAACTACGTGGGAGTCCAGTGGTATAACCATTACGCCATCTGCTGGTCCCAGGTTGGGGGTGATATTTTGTTTCTTATTTTCCCAGTGCATGGAACCCTGTGCGATATGTAGTAGGTGTGTGGTAAATTATCTGTTGAATTAAAGAGGAGAGAAAAGGAAGGTGGAAGAAGAGAGAAGGATGAAGGGAGAAAGGAAGGAAAATGGAGGGAGGATGCTAATGCGCATAAGAATTTAGCTGGATCAACAAGGTGTGATTGGGGCCAACAGGTGGCGTGATGGCTATGTCACTGGACTTCCTTGTAGTGGACCTCAGTTCGAGTCCTGGACCTGGTAGCTTAAACTCACACCGGGCGCATGAGCATGTGTGCCCAAAATCCCGAGAGGAGAATGGAGCAGAAGGGATTGCAGCGTGGCCATCCCCCCTCAGGGGTCATTTCTCGCTTTCTGTCTCTGTCTCTGTCTGTCTTTCTGGTGAGGGCATGCGCCCTATGGCAAAATCCTCCCCCCCCCAAAAAAAAAAAATATGTGATCTATACCTGCAACCGAATATTAGTCAGTCTTAAAAAGGAAGAACATACTGGGGGCAGGCAGGTGGTATGGTGGTTAAAGGCACTGGATTCTCACATGGTCAACCATGGTTGGAGTCCTGGACCTGGTAGCTCGCTTTCTTGCTTTCCTCTTTCTTCTCTCTCTCTTTTCAAATTTAAATAACAATAACAAATGGAATTAAATAAATAAATAATTCTTTTTTTAAAAAAAGGGAAGGACATTCTGATACATGCTACAGCATGGATGAACCTCGAGGACAGTATATTAAATGAAAGAAGACAGACATAAAAGGAGAGAAATGGTGTGATTCCATTTATAGGAGATACCCTGAAGAGTCAAATTTATAGAGAAAGACAATAAAATGGCGGTCAACAGAGGCTGGAGGGAGGGGAAATGGAAAGCAGTCCTTTCCTAGATGCAGAGTTTCACTGGGGGATTCTGAAGAGTTTGAAGAGACGGATGGTGGTGATGACTACACAGCCAGGTGAATGTACTTAATCCCACTGAACTGTACCTACAAGTGGTTAGAATGGTAAGTTTTATGTTTCAAGTTTAAGCGAACCAAAAAATAAATAAATAAATAAATAAAGCAAGAGGGGCTTAGCCCAGAGCCTGGCTGTGCTGAGCACTCAGTTAATGGGAGCTAGAAATTGGTTTTGTTCTAAGCATCATAAACAGCCTTCAGTGAGCAAACACCCTTTCTCCTCCCCCTCACATCTACCTCCGGTCTCCTCCATTCCACTCTCTCTCGACCCACCGTCCCCTTCCACTCTCATCACACCACCGAAACCTTTCTCTCCTAAAATCACCAGTCATCTCTCTGTCTTCCTCCCGGAAGCATCCAACCCCACTGCCATTCCCTCATTAAACAAATTCATCAGTTATTATACATGTTTTTATAATATTGATTCTTCCAATCCATGAACATGGGATGTTTTTCATTTTTTGGTGTGTGTGTCTTCTTCACAATTACACTGGACTCCTCTCCCCTACTGGAATCGTGCTCCTGTCCCAGCACCCTCAGTAAAATTCATGTCCCTGCAGCAGCTCTGGCCCCTGCTTGTCATGTCACTGCCCTCTCCACCCTGCAAGCCTCCACTCAGAACCGCTCACCTCCCTGCTACCTCTACCTCTCACCACCCATCCACCTGGTGAACTATTCACCTGCAGGCCCCAGCTTACACAGCCCACCCGCCTGGAACAGTTTCTCCATGGCTAGGATTCCATCATGTCCCTTGATTTCCTTCAGAAAAGCACACAGATTGAGTTCAGGTTGCTCCATTGGCCTGTCCTACCAGAAAGTGAGTTATGGAGGGCAGAAGCTACGGCCACTCTTCCATCCATCCTTCCCTCCACTCATCAACTATTCACTGCACACCATGCTTGGCGGTTGGGCAGAGTAATGAGCAAGCCACACCAGGACTCTGGAGTCCGGTAGAGGGGACGAGTACCTCGAGTAATGAGGGCTGTCATGTCGAGGGCTGTCACGGGAGCTGCGGGTCACAGGCAATAAGCAATTAACCAATTTCATTTGTTACTCCTGCCTCAGACTATTTCCTGGTTCCCTGGGTTCACCAAGGCCCTCTGCTTAAGCATAGCTCTCTCTTTAGGACGAGGGAGGCATTCAGTTTAACATTAGATTCTGGAGTTTTGTACTTTTTATTTGGGGATGTTGACAGACTCACAGGAGGTTGCACAGAGAATCCCATGTGCCCTTCCCCCCCCTTCCCCCAAGGACCACATCCTGTAAAACCGTAGCCAACATGGAAACCAGGGAATTGACATGGGTACCATACTATCAATTCGACTGTAGTTCTGATTCTGTGTTCTTCTTTTTATTTTTTTTTCTCTTTTTTTTTTTTAGAGAGAGAGAGAGAATTTTGCTATCGGACACGTGCACTTTCCAGAGCGACAGAGAGACAGAAAGTGAGGACTCACCTCCCAGGGGGGATGGCCATGCTTTAATCCCTTCTCCTCCATTCTCCTTTAGGGATCTTGGGCACACACGCCTGGCGTGAGTAAAAGCCACCAGGTCCAGGACTTGAACTGTTGTTGGCTATGTGGGAGTCCAGCCAAGTAACCATTATGCCAACTGCTGGTCTCATGTTCTTTTTTTTTTAAGAATTATTTGTGTCGGGCCAGCAGATGGTGTAGCAGTCACATCCCTGGACTCCCGCATGGCCAATCACAGTTCAAGTCCTTGATCTGGTAGCTTAAAAATCACACTCCCATGTAGTCAACTGCGGTTCGAGTCTCAGACCTGGTGGCTTAAACTCACACTGGGTGCGTGTGCGTGCGTGCCCAAGATCCTGAGAGGAGAGTGGAGGAGAAGGGATTGCAGCGTGGCCATCCCCCCTCGGGGATGATTTCTCACTTTCTGTCTCTCTGTCTCTCTCTGTCTGTCTGGCGAGCGCACCTCTCCAAAAACAGAAAAAAAGAAAATCTTGCTGGGTACAAATGCATGCATGCCTAAGATCCCAGGAAGAGAATGGAGAAGAAAGGGTTACAGTGTGGCCACCCCCGAGGGGTGACTCCTCACTTTTTCTTTCACTGTCTGTCTCTCTCTCTCTCCCAGCGAGTGCATGTGTCCTAAGGCAAAAACCTCAAAACAGAAGAGAGAGAAAAAGAATTATTTATTTTATTTTCTTTATTATTATTATTTTAAAATTTGCTATAGGGCATGCATACTCACCAGAGAGAGGTGGGGCAGGGGGGAGGTGAGGAAGCAAGCCAGCAGGTCTGGGGTTCATACATGCAGCCGGCCATGTGGGAGTCCAGCCCCTTAACCACCGTGCCACCTGCCGGCCCCTCTGTTCATCTCTAACGTGTGTCTGTTTCCACGTACGTGCGTGTGCCAGGTCTCTGCGTCACTTCACCCAGCGTGTAGACGTGTGTAACCACCCCCTCGGGGTTCAGGACGGGGCCAGGGTGGCCCAGCAGCAATGCAAGCAGGCCGCACAAGAAGGGCCCTGGGTCGCATGCGGGAATCGCCCTGCGCGTGTGCGTTCGTGTGCACCTGTGATCCCGGCCGGCTGTGACTGGGGCTGGGTCACCGTGTGAAGGCTGCTGGGAAAGCTCTCTCTCTTCCTCACTCATGGAAAAAAATCAATCAATAAACTTTTTTTTATAAAAAAAAAAAAAATGGGGTAGTTAAGAGCACTAGACTCTCACATGGTGGACTGCAGTTTGAGTCCCGGACCTGGCAGCTTGCTAAATCACTTACCACCATCACCCCCAGGTCAAAATTTAGAATAAATAAAGTTCATTAAAATAATTCTTGGGGGGGGAAAAAGATATGGGACCGGGACCAGCAGATGGAGTAATGGCTATGTAGCTGGACTCCTATGTAGTTAGTTGACCATTGTTCAAGTCCCGGGCCTGGAGGCTTAAAACGCATGCTGGATATGTGTGCGTGCATGCCCAAAATCCTGCGAGGAGAATGAAGGAGAAGGGACTGTGGCCTGGCCATCACCCCGGGGATGGTTTCTCACTTTCTGTGTCTCTGGCAAGCAAATGTGCCCTATTCCAAAAATCTCTCAGAAAAATAAAAAGAAAGAACGAACTAGCCCGGTGGTGCACAGTGGTTAAGGTGCTGGAGTCCCACATGACTGACTGCAATCTGAGTCCTGGGCCCAGTGGCTTGAAAATCACTATAAATAAATAGATAAATAAATAATTTTTTTGGAGAGATTTCCGCTATAGGGAGCGTGCATTAACCAAACAGACAGAGAGAGACAGAGAGACAGAAAGCAAGAAATCACCCCCCAGGGGGGATG